>NC_092333.1:411532500-412132500 GCF_046630445.1 Rutidosis leptorrhynchoides | reverse complement strand
TTTCTAGACAACTTCATAATGCTTGCTGTAATGTCTGCCAGAATCTTGAAATAAATCTGTCATCCCTATCAGAGATAATAGAGATTGGTATTCCATGTCAGGAGACGACTTCCTTCAAATACAGTCGTGCTAACTTCTCCATCTTGTCATCTTCTCTTATTGGCAGAAGTGTGCTGATTTGGTGAGATGATCAACTATTACCCAAATAGTATCAAAACCACTTGTAGTCCTTGGCAATTTAGTGATGAAATCCATGGTAATGTTTTTCCATTTCCATTCCGGGATTTCGGGTTGTTGAAGTAGACCTGATGGTTTCTGATGCTCAGCTTTGACCTTAGAACACGTCAAACATTCTCCTACGTATTTAGCAACATCGGCTTTCATACCCAGCCACCAAAAATATTTCTTGAGATCCTTGTACATCTTCCCCGTTCCAGGATGTATTGAGTATCTAGTTTTATGAGCTTCTCTAAGTACCATTTCTCTCATATCTCCAAATTTTGGTACCCAAATCCTTTCAGCCCTATACCGGGTTCCGTCTTCCCGAATATTAAGATGCTTCTCCGATCCTTTGGGTATTTCATCCTTTAAATTTCCCTCTTTTAAAACTAATTGTTTCGCCTCCTTTATTTGAGTAGTAAGGTTATTTTGAATCATTATATTCATAGATTTTACTCTAATGGGTTCTATGTCCTTCCTGCTCAAGGCGTCGGCTACCACATTTGCCTTCCCCGGGTGGTAACGAATCTCAAAGTCGTAATCATTCAACAATTCAATCTACCTACGCTGCCTCATATTCAGTTGTTTCTGATTAAATATGTGTTGAAGACTTTTGTGGTCGGTATATATAATACTTTTGACCCCATATAAGTAGTGCCTCCAAATCTTTAATGTAAAAACAACCACGCCTAATTCCAAATCATGCGTCGTATAATTTTGTTCGTGAATCTTCAATTGTCTAGACGCATAAGCAATCACCTTTGTTCGTTGTATTAATACACAACCGAGACCTTGCTTTTATGCGTCAGAATAAATCACAAAATCATCATTCCCTTCAGGCAATGACAATATAGGTGCCGTAGTTAGCTTTTTCTTCAATAACTGGAACGCTTTCTCTTGTTCATCCTTCCATTCAAATTTCTTTCCTTTATGCGTTAATGCTGTCAAGGGTTTTGATATTCTGGAAAAGTCTTGGATGAACCTTTTGTAGTAACCAGCTAGTCCTAAAAACTGGTGTATGTGTTTTGGAGTTTTCGGGGTTTCCCACTTTTCAACAGTTTCTATCTTTGCCGGATCTACCTTAATACCTTCTTTGTTCACTATGTGACCGAGGAATTTGAACTTCTTCCAACCAAAATGCACACTTTGAAAACTTAGCGTACAATTCTTCCTTCCTCAATACTTCTAACACCTTTCTCAAATGTTCACCGTGTTCTTGGTCATTCTTTAAGTAAATAAGTATGTCATCAATGAAAACAATGACAAACTTGTCAAGGTATGGTCCACACACTCGGTTCATAAGGTCCATGAACACAGCTGGTGCATTAGTTAAACCAAACGGCATGACCATAAACTCGTAATGACCGTAACGTGTTCTGAAAGCAGTCTTTAGAATATCATCTTCTTTCACCCGCATTTGATGATACCCGGAACGTAAGTCAATCTTTAAATAAAAAGACGAGCCTTGTAGTTGATCACGATTCTCGGTAGTGGGTAGCGGTTCTTGATGGTAAGTTTGTTCAACTCTCGGTAGTCGATACACAACCTGAATGTACCATCTTTCTTCTTAACAAACAAAATAGGAGCTCCTCACGGTGATGTGCTTGGTCGAATGAAACCACGCTCTAAAAGTTCTTGTAATTGGCTTTGCAGTTCTTTCATCTCACTGGGTGCGAGTCTGTAAGGAGCACGAGCTATTGGTGCAGCTCCTTGTACAAGATCTATTTGAAATTCAACGGATCGATGTGGGGGTAATCTCGATAATTCTTTCGAAAATACATCGGGAAATTTTTTTGCGACGGGAACATCATTGATGCTCTTTTCTTCAGTTTGTACTTTCTCGACGTGTGCTAGAACAGCATAGCAACCTTTTCTTATTAGTTTTTGTGCCTTCAAATTACTAATAAGATGTAGCTTCGTGTTGCCCTTTTCTCCGTACACCATTAAGGGTTTTCCTTTTTCTCGTATAATGCGAATTGCTTTTTTGTAACAAACGATCTCTGCTTTCACTTCTTTCAACCAGTCCATACCAATTATTACATCAAAACTCCCTAACTCTACTGGTATCAAGTCAATCTTAAATGTTTCGCTAACCAGTTTAATTTCTCGATTCCGACATATATTATCTGCTGAAATTAATTTACCATTTGCTAATTCGAGTAAAAATTTACTATCCAAAGGCATCAATGGACAACTTAATTTAGCACAAAAATCTCTACTCATATAGCTTCTATCCGCACCCAAATCAAATAAAACGTAAGCAGATTTATTGTCAATAAGAAACGTACCCGTAACAAGCTCCGGGTCTTCCTGTGCCTCTGCCACATTAATATTGAAAACTCTTCCGCGGCCTTGTCCATTCGTGTTCTCCAGGTTCGGGCAATTTCTAATAATGTGGCCCGGTTTTTCACATTTATAACAAACTACATTGGCATAACTTGCTCCGACACTACTTGCTCCGCCATTAATCGTTCCAACACCATTTGTTCCTTTCGTTCTGTTAACCCCTGGTCCGTAGACCTCACACTTCGCCGCGCTATGACCATTTCTTTTACACTTGTTTCAAAATTTGGTGCAGAACCCCGAGTGATACTTTTCACACCTTTGGCATAGCTGCTTCTGATTGTTGTTGTTGTTGCGGTTATTATTGTTGTTGGGATGATTGTTGTAGTTGCTGTTGTTGTTGTTGTTGTTGTTGTTGTTGTTGTTGTTGTTGTTGTTGTTGTTGTTGTTGTTGTTGTTGTTGTTGTTGGGCCATTTGTTGTAGTTGCGATTGATGTTGCGATTGTTGGGATAGTTGTTGCGATTATTGTTGTAATTGATGTTGTTGTTGTATTGGTGATTCTTATCACCGTTTTCCTCCCACTTTCTTTTGACTTGCTTCACATTGGCCTCTTCAGCAGTCTGTTCTTTAATTCTTTCCTCAATCTGGTTCACTAGTTTGTGAGCCATTCTACATGCCTGTTATATGGAGGCGGGCTCGTGTGAACTTATATCTTCTTGGATTCTTTCCGGTAATCCTTTCACAAACGCGTCGATCTTCTCTTCCTCATCTTCGAACGCTCCCGAACACAATAGGCATAATTCTGTGAATCGTCTTTCGTACTTGGTAATATCAAATCCTTGGGTTCGTAACCCTCTAAGTTCTTTCTTGAGCTTATTGACCTCGGTTCTGGGACGGTACTTCTCGTTCATCAAGTGCTTGAATGCTGACCAGGGTAGTGCGTAAGCATCATCTTGTCCCACTTGCTCTAGATAGATATTCCACCATGTTAACGCAGAACCTGTGAAGGTATGCGTAGCGTACTTCACTTTGTCCTCTTCAGTACACTTACTTATGGCAAACACCGATTTGACCTTCTCGGTCCACCGTTTCAATCCGATCGGTCCTTCGGTTCCATCAAATTCCAAAGGTTTGCAGGCAGTGAATTCTTTGTAGGTGCATCCTACACGATTTCCTGTACTGCTAGATCCAAGGTTATTGTTGGTACGTAGCGCAGCCTGTACTGCAGCTATGTTTGAAGCAAGAAAGGCACGAAATTCCTCTTCGCTCATATTCAAGGTGTGTCGAGTAGTCGGTGCCATTTCCTTCAAAATAGTCCAATGAAACGAGTTAATCATACAGAATATCAAGAGTAGTCAATAGTATTTCGTAGCGTAATATGAACTTATTTATAAAAGCTCTTTCTTCATATTAGAGTTTTATACTCTTTAATTCGGGTAGTACCTACCCGTTAAGTTCATACTTAGTAGCTAACATACTATTTCAACTACTACAATTCTATATGAAAAATTAATCACAAAAAAAAAATAAAAAAAATATCATATTCAAACCTTTATACAATAACTTGCAAACTTACAATACCGCTTTTTTTTTTTATATATAGCATGAAATATAGCACATAAAAGTTTGATACAAAGTAGTTGCGAAGATAATTTTAGCTTGTACACAAGTCGTTCAGCAAAGGGAATAAAGACACGTAATTCATACGTCCAGAAACAAGTCATGCATTCTGGTTTTACTAAGACTACTTCCCATCCTTGGTCTTGTGGAACATAACCGTTATGGCCGTTGATAAGACAGCGTGTTGTAACGTCGTCAAAGGGACGAGGGCTACGTAATGTCCAACAGTCCCGTAACAATCTAAAAACCTCATTTCTTACCCCAATTACCGACTCCGTCACTTGTGGTAACGTTTTGTTTAATAGTTGTAGCCCGATGTTCTTGTTCTCACTTTGGTGAGAAGCGAACATTACTAATCCGTAAGCATAACATGCTTCTTTATGTTGCATGTTAGCCACTTTTTCTAAATCACAAAGTCCTATATTCGGATATATTGAGTCAAAATAATTTCTTAACCCGTTGCGTAAAATAGCATTTGGGTTCCCCGCAATATATGCGTCAAAGTAAACACATCGTAACTTATGGATTTCTCAATGTGATATCCCCCATCTTTCGAACGAAAGCCTTTTATAAAACAAGGCATTCTTGGAACGTTCTTCGAATGTCTTACAAACTGATCTCGCCTTAAATAGTTGTGCCGAGGAATTCTGACCGACTCTAGACAAGATTTCATCAATCATGTCTCCGGGTAGGTCTCTTAAAATATTGGGTTGTCTATCCATTTTGTGTTTTTATACTGTAAAATAGACAAGAGTTAGATTCATAAAAAAAATACTTATTAATACAAGAAATTTTTACATATATCATAAAGTATAAGCACACTATATTACATATATTACACCACACGAATACAACTATCTTATTCCGACTCGCTCGTTTCTTCTTCTTTGGTTTTGGTTCGTTTTGCCAAGTTTCTAGGGATATATGATGTTCCCCTAATACGAGCCGTCGTTTTCCACATTGGTTTAGAAAAACCTGGTGGTTTAGAGGTTCCCGGGTTATTGTCACAACTTAAGAAATACGGGTGTTGACGATACGTATAAAGTTCATCGGGTTTGGAATCAAATTTCTCTATTTTTATGCCCTTTCCCTTATTGTTCTCTTTTGCCTTATTAAATTGTGTTGGGGTAATTTCTATAACATCATCGGAATCATTGTCGGGATCCGATTCATCGGAGAATTGGTAATCCTCCCAATACTTTGCTTCCTTGGCGAAAACACCATTGACCATAATTAACTTTGGTCAGTTGGTTGAGGATTTTCTTCTACTTAACCGTTTTATTATTTTCCCCACTGGTTCTATTTCTTCTTCCAGTTCCGATTCTTCTTCCGGTTCCGATTCTTCTTCCGGTTCTGACTCTTCTTCCGGTTCCTCTTCGGGAACTTGTGAATCAGTCCACGAATCATTCCAATTTACATTTGACTCTTCATTATTAGTAGGTGAGTCAATGGGACTTGTTCTAGAGGTAGACATCTATCACATAATATCAAACGCGTTAAGATATTAATATATCACATAATATTCACATGTTAAAAATATATAGTTTCCAACAAAATTTGTTAAGCAATCATTTTTCAAGTAAACACGGTCGAAGTCCAGACTCACTAATGCATCCTAATAAACTCGATAAGACACACTAATTCAAAATTCTGGTTCTCGAAGACCAACGCTCTGATACCAACTGAAATGTCCCGTTCTTATTGATTAAAAACGTTCCATATTAATTGATTTCGTTGCGAGGCTTTGACCTCTATATGAGACGTTTTTCAAAGACTGCATTCATTTTAAAACAAACCATAACCTTTATTTCATCAATAAAGGTTTAAAAAGCTTTACGTAGATTATCAAATAATGATAATCTAAAATATCATATTTACACACGACTAATACATAATGGTTTACAATACAAATATGTTACAACGAAATAAGTTTCTTGAATGCAGTTTTTACACAATATCATACAAGCATGGACTCCAAATCTTGTCCTTATTTAAGTATGCGACAACGGAAGCTCTTAATAATCACCTGAGAATAAACATGCTTAAAACGTCAACAAAAAAATGTTGGTGAGTTATAGGTTTAACCTATATATATCAAATCGTAACAATAGACCACAAGATTTTATATTTCAATATACATCCAATACATAGAGATAAAAATCATTCATATGGTGAACACCTGGTAACCGACATTAACAAGATGCATATATAAGAATATCCCCATCATTCCGAGACACCCTTCGGATATGATATAAATTTTGAAGTACTAAAGCATCCGGTACTTTGGATGGGGTTTATTAGGCCCAATAGATCTATCTTTAGGATTCGCATCAATTAGGGTGTCTGTTCCCTAATTCTTAGATTACTAGACTTAATAAAAAGGGGCATATTCGATTTCGATAATTCAACCATAGAATGTAGTTTCACGTACTTGTGTCTATTTTGTAAATCATTTTTAAAACCTGCATGTATTCTCATCCCAAAAATATTAGATTTTAAAAGTGGGACTATAACTTACTTTCACAGATTTTTACTTCGTCGGGAAGTAAGACTTGGCCACTGGTCGATTCACGAACCTATAACAAATATGTACATATATATCAAAGTATGTTCAAAATATATTTACAACACTTTTAATACATTTTGATGTTTTAAGTTTATTAAGTCAGCTGTCCTCGTTAGTAACCTACAACTAGTTGTCCAATGTTAGATGTACAGAAAAAAATTGATATATATTATCTTGAATCAATCCACGACCCAGTGTATACACGTCTCAGGCTAGATCACAACTCAAAGTATATATATTTTTGGAATCAACCTCAACCCTGTACAGCTAACTCCCACATTACTGCATATAGAGTGTCTATGGTTGTTCCAAATAATATATACACATGGGTCGATATGATATGTCAAAACATTTGCATACGTGTCTATGGTATCCCAAGATTACATAATATATTAGAATACATGTATAATACAATATAAGTTAGCTAGAATATGATTAATATAGATTTGTTACCAATTTTCACGTTGCTACAACAAGAAAAATTATCCAATCTTGTTTTACCCATAACTTCTTCATTTTAAATCCGTTTTGAGTGAATCAAATTGCTATGGTTTCATATTGAACTCTATTTTATGAATCTAAACAGAAAAAGTATAGGTTTATAGTCAAAAATATAAGTTACAAGTCATTTTTGTAAAGGTAGTCATTTCAGTCGAAAGAACGACGTCTAGATGACCATTTTAGAAAACATACTTCCACTTTGAGTTTAATCATGATTTTTGGATATAGTTTCATGTTCATAAGAAAAATAATTTTCCCAGAAGAACAACTTTTAAATCAAAGTTTATCATAGTTTTTAATTAACTAACCCAAAACAGCCTGCGGTGCTACTACGACGGCGTATGTCCGGTTTTACAGTGTTCTTCGTGTTTCCAGGTTTTAAATAATTAAGTTAGCATATCATATAGATATAGAACATGTGTTTAGTTTATTTTAAAAGTCAAGTTAGAAGGATTAACTTTTGTTTGCGAACAAGTTTAGAATTAACTAAACTATGTTCTAGTGATTACAAGTTTAAACCTTCGAATAAGATAGCTTTATATGTATGAATCGAATGATGTTATGAACATCATTACTACCTCAAGTTTTCTGGATAAAGCTACTGGAAATGAGAAAAATGGATCTAGCTTCAAAGGAACCTTGGATGGCTTGAAAGTTCTTGAAGCAGAATCATGACACGAAAACAAGTTCAAGTAAGATTTTCACTCGAAATAAGATTGTTATAGTTATAGAAATTGAATCAAAGTTTAAATATGAGTATTACCTTGTATTAGAAAGATATCTTACTGTAAATAAGAAATATTTCTTGAGGTTGGATGATCACTCTACAAGATTGGAAGTAAGCTAGCAAACTTGGAAGTATTCTTGATTTTATGAAACTAGAACTAGTAGAATTTATGAAGAACACTTAGAACTTGAAGATAGAACTTGAGAGAGATCAATTAGATGAATAAAATTGAAGAATGAAAGTGTTTGTAGGTATTTTTGGTCGTTGGTGTATGGATTAGATATAAAGGATATGTAATTTTGTTTTCATGTAAATAAGTCATGAATGATTACTCATATTTTTGTAATTTTATGAGATATTTCATACTAGTTGCCAAATGATGGTTCCCACATGTGTTAGGTGACTCACATGGGCTGCTAAGAGCTGATCATTGGAGTGTATATACCAATAGTACATACATCTAAAAGCTGTGTATTGTACGAGTACGAATACGGGTGCATACGAGTAGAATTGTTGATGAAACTGAACGAGGATGTAATTGTAAGCATTTTTGTTAAGTAGAAGTATTTTGATAAGTGTCTTGAAGTCTTTCAAAAGTGTATGAATACATATTAAAATACTACATGTATATACATTTTAACTGAGTCGTTAAGTCATCGTTAGTCGTTATATGTAAGTGTTGTTTTGAAACCTTTAGGTTAACGATCTTGTTAAATGTTGTTAAATCATTGTTTATTAAATCAAATGAGATGTTAAATTATTACATTATCATGATATAATGATGTATTAATATATCTTAATATGATATATATACATTAAATTTCTTTACAACGATAATCGTTACATATATGTCTCGTTTCAAAATCATTAAGTTAGTAGTCTTGTTTTTACATATGTAGTTCATTGTTAATATACTTAATGATATGTTTACTTATCATAATATCATGTTAACTATATATATATATCCATATATATGTCATCATATAGTTTTTACAAGTTTTAACGTTTGTGAATCGCCGATCTACTTGGGTGGTCAACTGTCTATATGAAACCTATTTCAATTAATCAAGTCTTAACAAGTTTGATTGCTTAACATGTTGGAAACACTTAATCATGTAAATAACAATTTCATTTAATATATATATAAATATGGAAAAGTTTGGGTCACTACAACAGGGGGGAACTTATGCGATCGCATGAGCCCCTATTGAAATGTCCCATTCATATTGATTATAAACGTTCCATATTAATTGATTTCGTCGCGAGGTTTTGACCTCTATATGAGACGTTTTTCAAAGACTGCATTCATTTTTAAAACAACCATAACCTTTATTTTATCGATAAAGGTTTAAAAAGCATTACGCAGATTATCAAATAATGATAATCTAAAATATACCGTTTACACATGACCATTACATAATGGTTTACAATATGAATATATTACATCAAAAATAAGTTTCTTGAATGCAGTTTTACATAATATCATACAAGCATGGACTCCAAATCTTGTCCTTATTTTAGTATACAACAGCGGAAGCTCTTAATAATCACCTGAGAATAAACATGCTTAAAACGTCAACAAAAATGTTGGTGAGTTATTGGTTTAACCTATATATTATCAAATCATAATAATAGACCACAAGATTTCATATTTCAATACATCCCATACACAGAGATAAAAATCATTCATACGGTGAACACCTGGTAACCGACATTAACAAGATGCATATAAGAATATCCCCATCATTCTGGGACATCCATCGGACATGATATAAAAACTCGAAGTACTAAATCATTCGTTACAACGGATGGGGTTTGTTGGGCCCAATAGATCTATCTTTAGGATTCGCGTCAATTAGTAGATTGGTTTACTAATTCTTAGGTTACCAAGTAAAAGGGGCATATTCGGCTTCGATCGTTCAACCATAGAAAGTAGTTTCATGTACTTGTGTCTATTTTGTAAAACATTTATAAAGCTACATGTATTCTCATCCCAAAAATATTAGATTTTAAAAGTGGGACTATAACTCACTTTCACAGATTTTTACTTCGTCAGGAAGTAAGACTTGGCCACTTGTCGATTCACTAACCTATAACAAATATGTACATATATATAAAGTATGTTCAAAATATATTTACAACATTTCTAATACGTTTTAATGTTTTAAGTTTATTAAGTCATCTGTTCTCGTTAGTAACCTACAACTAGTTATCCATAGTTAGATGTATAGAAAATAATTGATATATATTATCTTGACCTAATCCACGACCCAGTGTATACACGTCTCAGGCTAGATCACAACTCAAAGTATATATATTTTTGGAATCAACCTGAACCCTGTATAGCTAACTCCAACATTACTGTATATAGATTGTCTATGGTTGTTCCAAATAATATATATAGATGGGTCGATATGATATGTCAAAACATTTGCATACGTGTCTATGGTATCCCAAGATTACATAATATATTAGAATATATGTATTATACAATATAAGTTAGCTAGGATATGATTAATATAGATTTGTTACCAATTTTCACGTAGCTACAACAAGTAAAAATATTCAATCTTGTTTTACCCATAACTTCATCGTTTTAAATCCGTTTTGAGTGAATCCAATTGCTATTGTTTGATATTGAACTTAAATTTATGAATATATATAGAAAATGTATAAGTTTATTGTCGGAAATATAGGTTACAAGTCGTTTTTGTAAAGGTAGTCTTTTCAGTCGAAAGAACGACGTCTAGATGACCATTTTGGAAAACATACTTCCACTTTGTGTTTAATCATGATTTTTGGATATAGTTTCATGTTCATAAGAAAAATCATTTTTCCAGAAGAACAACTTTTAAATCAAAGTTTATCATAGTTTTTAATTAACTAACCCAAAACAGCCTGCGGTGCTACTACGACGGTGTATGTCCGGTTTTACAGTGTTCTTCGTGTTTCCAGGTTTTAAATAATTAAGTTAGCATATCATATAGATATAGAACATGTGTTTAGTTGATTTTAAAAGTCAAGTTAGAAGGATTAACTTTTGTTTGCGAACAAGTTTAGAATTAACTAAACTATGTTCTAGTGATTACAAGTTTAAACCTTCGAATAAGATAGCTTTATATGTATGAATCGAATGATGTTATGAACATCATTACTACCTCAAGTTTTCTGGATAAAGCTACTGGAAATGAGAAAAATGGATCTAGCTTCAAAGGAACCTTGGATGGCTTGAAAGTTCTTGAAGCAGAATCATGACACGAAAACAAGTTCAAGTAAGATTTTCACTCGAAATAAGATTGTTATAGTTATAGAAATTGAATCAAAGTTTGAATATGAGTATTACCTTGTATTAGAAAGATATCTTACTGTAAATAAGAATATTTCTTGAGGTTGGATGATCACTCTACAAGATTGGAAGTAAGCTAGCAAACTTGGAAGTATTCTTGATTTTATGAAACTAGAACTAGTAGAATTTATGAAGAACACTTAGAACTTGAAGATAGAACTTGAGAGAGATCAATTAGATGAATAAAATTGAAGAATGAAAGTGTTTGTAGGTATTTTTGGTCGTTGGTGTATGGATTAGATATAAAGGATATGTAATTTTGTTTTCATGTAAATAAGTCATGAATGATTACTCATATTTTTGTAATTTTATGAGATATTTCATACTAGTTGCCAAATGATGGTTCCCACATGTGGTAGGTGACTCACATGGGCTGCTAAGAGCTGATCATTGGAGTGTATATACCAATATTACATACATCTAAAAGCTGTGTATTGTACGAGTACGAATACGGGTGCATACGAGTAGAATTGTTGATGAAACTGAACGAGGATGTAATTGTAAGCATTTTTGTTAAGTAGAAGTATTTTGATAAGTGTCTTGAAGTCTTTCAAAAGTGTATGAATACATATTAAAATACTACATGTATATACATTTTAACTGAGTCGTTAAGTCATCGTTAGTCGTTATATGTAAGTGTTGTTTTGAAACCTTTAGGTTAACGATCTTGTTAAATGTTGTTAACCCATTGTTTATTAAATCAAATGAGATGTTAAATTATTACATTATCATGATATCATGATGTATTAATATATCTTAATATGATATATATACATTAAATTTCGTTACAACGATAATCGTTACATATATGTCTCGTTTCAAAATCATTAAGTTAGTAGTCTTGTTTTTACATATGTAGTTCATTGTTAATATACTTAATGATATGTTTACTTATCATAATATCATGTTAACTATATATATATCCATATATATGTCATCATATAGTTTTTACAAGTTTTAACGTTCGTGAATCGCCGGTCTACTTGGGTGGTCAACTGTCTATATGAAACCTATTTCAATTAATCAAGTCTTAACAAGTTTGATTGCTTAACATGTTGGAAACACTTAATCATGTAAATAACAATTTCATTTAATATATATATATATAAACATGGAAAAGTTCGGGTCACTACAACCGGGGGGAACTCATGCGATCGCATGAGCCCCTGTTGAAATGTCCCATTCATATTGATTATAAACGTTCCAGTTTTACGGTGTTTTTCGTGTTTTTGGGTTTTAAATCATTAAGTTATCATATCATATAGATATAGAACATGTATCTAGTTGATTTTAAAATTCAAGTTAGAAGGATTAACTTTTGTTTACGAACAAGTTTAGAATTAACTAAACTATGTTCTAGTGATTTCAAGTTTAAACCTTCGAATAAGGTAGTTTTATATATATGAATCGAATGATGTTATGAACATCATTACTACCTCAGGCTTTGTGGGTAAACCTACTGGAAATGAGAAAAATAGATCTAGCTTCAAAGGATCCTTGGATGACTTGAAAGTTCTTGAAGCAGAATCATGACACGAAAACAAGTTCAAGTAAGATTTCCACTCTAAATAAGATTGTTATAGTTATAGAAATTGAATCAAAGTTTGAATATGAGTATTACCTTGTATTAGAAAGATATCTTACTATAAATAAGAAATATTTCTTGAGGTTGGATGATCACTTTACAAGATTGGAAGTAAGCTAGCAAACTTGGAAGTATTCTTGATTTTATGAAACTAGAACTTCTAGAATTTATGAAGAACACTTAGAACTTGAAGAAAGAACTTCAGAGAGATAAATTTGATGAATAAATATGAAGAATTAAAGTGTTTGTAGGTGTTTTTGGTCGTTGGTATATGGATTAGATATAAAGGATGTGTAATTTTGTTTACATGTAAATAAGTCATGAATGATTACTAATATTTTTGTAATTTTATGAGATATTTCATGCTAGTTGCCAAATGATGGTTCCCACATATGTTAGGTGACTCACATGGGCTGCTAAGAGTTGATCATTGGAGTATATATACCAATAGTACATATATCTAAAAGCTGTGTATTGTACGAGTACGAATACGGGTTCATACGAGTAAAATTGTTGATGAAACTGAACGAGGATGTAATTGTAAGCATTTTTGTTAAGTAGAAGTATTTTGATAAGTTTCTTGAAGTATTTCAAAAGAGTATGAATACATATTAAAACACTACATGTATATACATTTTAACTGAGTCGTTAAGTCATCGTTAGTTGTTACATGTAAATGTTGTTTTGAAACCTTTAGGTTAACGTTCTTGTTAAATGTTGTTAACCCATTGTTTATTATATCTAAAGAGATGTTAAATTATTACATTATCATGATATTATGATATATTAATATATCTTAGTATGATATATATACAGTTAAATGTTGTTACAATGATAATCGTTACATATATGTCTCGTTTCGAAATCATTAAGTTAGTAGTCTTGTTTTTACATATGTAGTTCATTGTTAATACACTTAATGACATGTTTACTTATCATTTATCATGATTAAACATAGTGTATCAATATCTTAATATGATTCGTATGTATTTAGTAAGACGTTGTTATAACGATAATCGTTATATATATCGTTTCGAGTTTCTTAATTCAATAAACTCAATTTTATGTATATAACTCAATGTTAAAATACCTAATGAGATACTTACTTATCATAATATCATGTTAACTATATATATAATCATATATATGTCATCATATAGTTTTTACAAGTTTTAACGTTCGTGAATCACCGGTCAACTTGGGTGGTCAATTGTCTATATGAAACCTATTTAAATTAATCAAATCTTAATAAGTTTGATTGCTTAACATGTTGGAAACACTTAATCATGTAAATAACAATTTCATTTAATATATATAAACATGGAAAAAGTTCGGGTCACTACATTACCTACCCGTTAAATAAATTTCGTCCCGAAATTTTAAGCAGTTAGAGGTGTTGACGTATCTTCTAGAAATAAGTATGGGTATTTCTTCTTCATCTAATTTTCTCATTCCCAGGTGAACTCAGGTCCTCTACGAGCATTCCATCGAACTTTAACAATTGGTATCTTGTTTTGCTTAAGTCTTTTAACCTCACGATCCATTATTTCAACGGGTTCTTCGACGAATTGAAGTTTTTCGTTGATTTGGATTTCGTCTAACAGAATAGTGAGATCTTCTTTAGCAAAATATTTCTTCAAATTTGAGACGTGGAAAGTGTTATGTACAGCCGCGAGTTGTTGTGGTAATTCAAGTCGGTAAGCTACTGGTCTGACACGATCAATAATATTGAATGGTCCTATATACCTTGGATTTAATTTCCCTCGTTTACCAAATCGAACAACGCCTTTCCATGGTGTAACCTTAAGCATGACCATCTCTCCAATTTCAAATTCTATATATTTTCTTTTAATGTCGGCGTAGCTCTTTTGTTGACTTTGGGCGATTTTCAACCGTTGTTGAATTTGGATGATCTTCTCGGTAGTTTCTTGTATTATCTCTGGACCCGTAATCTGTCTATCCCCCACTTCACTCTAACAAATCGGAGACCTACATTTTCTACCATAAAGTGCTTCAAACGGCGCCATCTCAATGCTTGAATGGTAGCTGTTGTTGTAGGAAAATTCTGCTAACGGTAGATGTCGATCCCAACTGTTTCCGAAATCAATAACACATGCTCGTAGCATGTCTTCAAGTGTTTGTATCGTCCTTTAGCTCTGTCCATCAGTTTGTGGATGATAGGCAGTACTCATGTCTAGACGAGTTTCTAATGCTTGCTGTAATGTCTGCCAGAATCTTGAAATAAATCTATCATTCCATTTCTGGAGACGACTTCCTTCAAATACAGTCGTGCTAACTTCTCCATCTTGTCATCTTCTCTTATTGGCAGGAAGTGTGCTGATTTGGTGAGACGATCAACTATTACCCAAATAGTATCAAAATCACTTGCAGTCCTTGGAAATTTAGTGATGAAATCCATGGTAATGTTTTCCTATTTCCATTCTGAGATTTCGGGTTGTTGAATTAGACCTGATAGTTTCTGATGCTCAGCTTTGACCTTAGAACATGTCAAACATTCCCCTACGTATTTAGCAACATCGGCTTTCATACCTGGCTACCAAAAATGTTTCTTGAGATCTTTGTACATCTTCCCCGTTCCAGGATGTATTGAGTATCTGGTTTTATGAGCTTCTCTAAGTACCATTTCTCTCATATCTCCAAATTTTGGTACCTAAATTCTTTCAGCCCTATACCGGGTTCCATCTTCCCGAATATTAAGATGCTTCTCCGATCCTTTGGGTATTTCATTCTTTAAATTTCCCTCTTTTAAAACTCCTTGTTGCGCCTCCTTTATTTGAGTAGTAAGGTTATTGTGAATCATTATATTCATAGATTTTACTCGAATGGGTTCTCTGTCCTTTCTGCTCAAGGCATCGGCTACCACATTTGCCTTCCCCGGGTGGTAACGAATCTCAAAGTCGTAATCATTCAACAATTCAATCCACCTACGCTGCCTCATATTCAGTTGTTTTTGATTAAATATGTGTTGAAGACTTTTGTGGTCGGTATATATAATACCTTTGACCCCATATAAGTAGTGCTTCCAAGTCTTTAATGCAAAAACAACCGCGCCTAATTCCAAATCATGCGTCGTATAATTCTGTTCGTGAATCTTCAATTGTCTAGACGCATAAGCAATTGCTTTCGTTCGTTACATTAATACACAACCGAGACCTTGCTTTGAGGCGTCACAATATATTACAAAATCATCATTCCCTTCAGGTAATGACAATATAGGTGACGTAGTTAACTTTTTCTTTAACAATTGAAACGCTTTCTCTTGTTCATCCTTCCATTCAAATTTCCTCCATTTATGCGTTAATGCAGTCAAGGGTTTTGCTATTCTGGAAAAATCTTGGATGAACCTTCTGTAGTAACCAGCTAGTCCTAAAAATTGGCGTATATACTTTGGAGTTTCGGTGTTTCCCATTTTTCAACGGTTTCAATCGTTGTTGGATCCACCTGAATACCTTCTTTGTTCACTATGTGACCGAGGAATTGAACTTCTTCCAACCAAAATGCACACTTTGAAAACTTACCATACAGTTTTTCTTTTCTCAGCAACTCTAGCACTTTTCCTAAATGTTCTTCATGCTCTTGATCATTCTTCGAGTAAATAAGTATGTCATCGATGAAAACAATGACAAACTTGTCAAGATATGGCCCACACACTAGGTTCATGAGGTCCATGAACACAGCTGGTGCATTCGTCAATCCAAACGGCATAACCATAAACTCGTAATGACCGTAACGCGTCCTAAAAGTAGTCTTTGGAATATCATCCTCCTTCACCCGCATTTGATGATACCCAGAACGTAAATCAATCTTCGAATAAACCGACGAGCCTTGTAGTTGATCAAATAAGTCATCGATTCTCGGTAGTGGGTAGCGGTTCTTGATGGTAAGTTTGTTCAACTCTCGGTAGTTGATACACAACCTAAATGTACCATCCTTCTTCTTGACAAACATAACAGGAGCTCCCCACAGTGATGTGCTTGGTTGAATGAAACCACGCTCTAAAAGTTCTTGTAATTGGCTCTGAAGTTGATTCATTTCGCTAGGTGCGAGTCTGTATGGAGCACGAGCTATTGGTGCAGCTCCCGGTACAAGGTCTATTTAAAATTCAACGGATCGGTGTGGAGGTAGTCCCGGTAATTCTTTCGGAAATACTTCGGGAAATTCTTTTGCGACTGGAACATCATTGATGTTCTTTTCTTCGGAATTGACTTTCTCGACGTGTGCTAGCACAGCATAGCAACCTTTTCTTATTAGTTTTTATGCCTTCAGGTTACTAATAAGATTTAACTTCGCGTTGCTCTTTTCTCTGTACACCATTAAGGGTTTTTCTTTTTCTCGTATAATGCGAATTACATTTTTGTAACAAATGATCTCTGCTTTTACTTCTTTCAACCAGTCCATACCGATTATCACATCAAAACTCCCTAAGTCTACTGGTATCAAGTCATTCTTAAATGTTTCGCTAACCAGTTTAATTTCTCGATTCCGACATATATTATCTGCTGTAATTAATTTACCATTTGCTAATTCGAGTAAAAATTTATTATCCAAGGGCGTCGGTGAACAACTTAGTTTAGCACAAAAATCTCTACTCATATAGCTTCTATCCGCACCCGAATCAAATAAAACATAAGTAGATTTATTGTCAATGAGAAACGTACCCGTAATAAGCTCAGGGTCTTCCTGCGCTTCTGCCATATTAATATTGAAAACTCTTCCGCGGCCCTGCCCATTAGTATTCCCCTGATTTGGACAATTTCTACTAAAGTGGCCCATTTTTTCCACATCCAAAACAAACTATGGCGGTATTATTTGTTCCGACATTATTTGTTCCTTTAGTTCTATTATGCATTGGTCCGTAGATTTCACACTTTGTCGCGCTATGACCATTTCTTTTACACCTGTTGCAAAATATTGTGCAGAACCCCAGGTGATGCTCTTCACATCTTTGGCATGGCTGTTTTTGGTTTTTATTGCCGTTGTTGTTATTGAGATTGTTGTTGGGATTGTTATTTTTGCTGTTGTTGTTGTTGTTGTTATTGTTGTTGGGCCGGTTATTGTAGTTGTTGTTGGGACGTTTGTTGAAGTTGTTGTTGCGATTGATGTTGCGGTTATTGGGATAGTTGTTGCGATTTTGGTTGTGATTGTTGTTGTATTGGTGACTCTTGTCATTGGTTTCTTCCCACTTTCTCTTGACTTGTTTCATGTTAGACTCTTCGGTCGCCTGCTCTTTAATCCTTCCTTCGATCTGGTTTACTAATTTATGAGCCATTCGACTTGCCTTTTGTATGGAGGCGGGCTCGTGTGAACTCACATCTTCTTGAATTCTTTCCGGTAACCCTTTTACAAATGCGTCGATCTTCTCTTCTTCATCTTCAAACATTCTAGGACACAATAGGCACAATTCTGTGAATCGTCGTTTGTACATGGTGATATCGAAACCTTGCGTTCGTAATCCTCTAAGCTCTACCTTGAGCTTATTGACCTCGTTCCTGGGATGATACTGCTCGTTCATCAATTGCTTGAATGCTGACCATGGTAGTGCGTAAGCAGCATCTTGTCCTACCTGCTCGAGATAGGTATTCCACCACGTTAATGCCGTACCTGTGAAGGTATGCGTAGCGTACTTAACTTTTTCCTCTTCAGTACACTTACTTATCATAAACACCGATTCGACCTTCTCGGTCCACCATTTCAATCCAATTGGTCCTTCGATTCCATCAAATTCCAAAGGTTTGCAGGCAGTGAATTCTTTGTAGGAGCATCCTACAGGATTTCTTGCGAAATTAGTTCCACTGCTAGATCCAGAGTTATTGTTATTTTGCATTGCAGCCTGCACTGCGGCTATGTTCGCAGCAAGGAAAACACGAAAGTCTTCCTCACTCATGTTCAAGTTCTGACGAGTCGCCGGTGCCATTTCCTTCAAAATAGCCAAAAGAATTGAGTTAATCATATAGAATTTAAGAGTAGTCAATAGTATTTCATAGCATAATATGAACTTATTTATAAAAGCTTTTTCTTCATATTAGCATTTTATAGTTTTAATTCTGGTAGTACCTACCCGTTAAGTTCATACTTAGCAGCTATTTTACAATTCAACTACTACGATTCTATATGAAAAACTTATTACAATAATATTTCGCGTTCAAACTTTATACAATATTTACAAACTTACAATACCGCTATTATACATATAACATGAAATATAGTACACTTTGATACAGGACAGTTTTGAAGATAAATCTAGTTAATACGTAAGTTGTTCAGTAAAGGAAATAAAGACACGTAATTCATAAGTCCAGAAACAAGTCATGCATTCTGATTTTACTAAGACGACTTCCCATCCTTGATCTTGTGGAAAATAACCGTTATGACCATTGGCTAGGCAGCATGTTGTAATGTCGTCAAAAGGACGAGGGTTTCGTAATGTCCAACAGCCCTGTAATAATCTAAAAACCTTGTTTCTCACTCCAACTACTGAATCCATCACTTGTGGGAAGGTTTTATTTAAAAGCTGCAATATGATGTTCTTTTTCTCACTTTGGTAAGAAGCGAACATCACTAACCCGTAAGCATAACATGCTTCTTTATGTTGCATGTTAGAAGCTCTTTCTAATTCATGAAATCCTATGTTGGGATATGTTGAGTCAAAATAGGTTC
Source organism: Rutidosis leptorrhynchoides (assembly GCF_046630445.1). Classification (NCBI taxonomy): domain Eukaryota; kingdom Viridiplantae; phylum Streptophyta; class Magnoliopsida; order Asterales; family Asteraceae; genus Rutidosis; species Rutidosis leptorrhynchoides. The sequence goes on along the minus strand of NC_092333.1, from coordinate 412,112,974 downwards.
TTAACCCGTAGCGTAAAATTGCATTTGGGTTCCCCGCATTTAAAGCTTTAAAGAAAACACGGTGTAACTTACGGTATCCCCAATGTGATATACCCCACCTATCAAAGGAAAGCCTTTTATAAACTAAGGCATTTCTGGAAAGTCTTTCAAATGTTTGACAAGTTAATTTCACCATAAGTAAATGTGCTGATGAATTCTGACCGACTCTAGACAAGATTTCCTCAATCATATCCTCTGGTAGGTCTTCTAAAATATTTGGTTGTCTACCCTTAACGTCCATTTTGTTTTTATACTGTAAAATAGACAAGGATTAGATTCGTAAAAGATAATTAACAAACAATACAAGCAATTTTTACATAGAACATAAAAGTAAAAGCACACTACAATACATATAATACACAACATGATTACAACCCTCTAATCTGAATCACTGGTTTCTTCTTCTTCGGACTTGGTTCGTTTTCCTAATTTTCTAGGGATATATGGTGTTCCTTTAATACGAGCCATCGTTTTCCACAATGGTTTAGAAAAACCTGGTGGTTTAGAGGTTCCCTGGTCATTGTTACATTTTATGAAATACGGATATTGCCGATACATATAAAGTTCATCGGGGTTGGAATCGGGTTTCTCTATTTTTATACCTTTTCCCTTATTATTTTCTTTTGCTTTATTAAATTGGGTCGAGGTAATTTCTATAATATCATCGGAATCCTCATCGGGATCCGATTCATCGGAAAATTGGTAATCTTCCCAATATTTTGCTTCCTCGGCGGAAACACCATTGACCATTATTAACTTTGGTCCGTTGGTTGAGGATTTTCTTTTATTTAATTGATTTACTATAGGTATCAATATTTCTTCCTCTGGAACCTCTTCTTCTTCCGGTTCCTCCTCTTCCGGTTCCTCCTCTTCCGGTTCCTCTTCTTTCGGTTCCTCTTCGGGAATTTTTGAATCTTCCCAAAATATATTCGACTCTTCATTATTATTAGGTGAATCGATCGAATTTGTACTAGTGGTAGACATCTATCACACAATACAAACACATTAAGAGGTTAATAAACCACATAATATTTACATGTTAATAATATATAGTTTCCAACAAAAGTGTTAAGCAATCGTTTTTAAAGAAAACATGGTCGAAGTCCAGACTCACTAATGTATCCTAACAAACTCGATAAGACACACTAATGCAAATTTCTGGTTCTCTAAGACCAACGCTCGGATACCAACTGAAATGTCCCACTCATATTGATTATAAACGTTCCATATTAATTGATTTCGTCGCGAGGTTTTGACCTCTATATGAGACATTTTTCAAAGACTGCATTCATTTTTAAAACAACCATAACCTTTATTTTATCAATAAAGGTTTAAAAAGCATTACGTAAATTATCAAATAATGATAATCTAAAATATACCGTTTACACACGACCATTACATAATGGTTTACAATATGAATATATTACATCAAAAATAAGTTTCTTGAATGCAGTTTTACATAATATCATACAAGCATGGACTCCAAATCTTGTCCTTAATTTAGTTTGCAACAGCGGAAGCTCTTAATAATCACCTGAGAATAAACATGCTTAAAACGTCAACAAAAATGTTGGTGAGTTATAGGTTTAACCTATATATTATCAAATCATAATAATAGACCACAAGATTTCATATTTCAATACATCCCATGCATAGAGATAAAAAATCATTCATACGGTGAATACCTGGTAACCGAAATTAACAAGATGCATATAAGAATATCCCCATCATTCCAGGACATCCTTCGGACATAATATAAAAACTCGAAGTACTAAAGCATCCGCTACAACGGATGGGGTTTGTTGGGCCCAATAGATCTATCTTTAGGATTCGCGTCAATTAGTAGACTGGTTTACTAATTCTTAGGTTACCAAGTAAAACGGGCATATTCGGCTTCGATCGTTCAACCATAGAAAGTAGTTTCATGTACTTGTGTCTATTTTGTAAAACATTTATAAAGCTGCATGTATTCTCATCCCAAAAATATTAGATTTTAAAAGTGGGACTATAACTCACTTTCACAGATTTTTACTTCGTCGGGAAGTAAGACTTGGCCACTGGTTGATTCACGAACCTATAACAAATATGTACATATATATCAATGTATGTTCAAAATATATTTACAACATTTCTAATAAGTTTTAATGTTTTAAGTTTATTAAGTCAGCTGTCCTCGTTAGTAACCTACAACTAGTTGTCCATAGTTAGATGTACAGAAATAAATTAATATATATTATCTTGACCCAATCTACGACCCAGTGTATACACGTCTCAGGCTAGATCACAACTCAAGTATATATATTTTTAGAATCAACCTCAACCCTGTATAGCTAACTCCAATATTACTGCATATAGAGTGTCTATGGTTGTTCCAAATAATATATATAGATGGGTCGATATGATATGTCAAAACATTTGCATACGTGTCTATGGTATCCCAAGATTACATAATATATTAGAATATATGTATTATACAATATAAGTTAGCTAGGATATGATTAATATAGATTTGTTACCAATTTTCACGTAGCTACAACAAGTAAAAATATCCAATCTTGTTTTACCCATAACTTCTTCGTTTTAAATCCGTTTTGAGTGAATCCAATTGCTATGGTTTCATATTGAACTTAAGTTTATGAATCTATACAGAAAAAGTATAAGTTTATAGTCGGAAATATAGGTTACAAGTCGTTTTTGTAAAGGTAGTCATTTCAGTCGAAAGAACGACGTCTAGATGACCATTTTGGAAAATATACTTCCACTTTGAGTTTAATCATGATTTTTGGATATAGTTTCATGTTCATAAGAAAAATCATTTTCCAAGAAGAACAACTTTTAAATCAAAGTTTATCATAGTTTTTAATTAACTAACCCAAAACAGCCCGCGGTGTTACTACGACGGCGTATATCCAGTTTTACGGTGTTTTTCGTGTTTTCGGGTTTTAAATCATTAAGTTAGCATATCATATAGATATAGAACATGTGTCTAGTTGATTTTAAAAGTCAAGTTATAAGGATTAACTTTTGTTTGCGAACAAGTTTAGAATTAACTAAACTATGTTCTAGTGATTTCAAGTTTAAACCTTCGAATAAGGTAGTTTTATATATATGAATCGAATGATGTTATGAATATCATTAATACCTCAGGTTTTGTGGATAAACCTACTGGAAATGAGAAAAATTGATCTAGCTTCAACGGATCCTTGGATGACTTGAAAGTTCTTGAAGCAGAATCATGACACGAAAACAAGTTCAAGTAAGATTTCCACTCGAAATAAGATTGTTATAGTTATAGAAATTGAATCAAAGTTTGAATATGAGTATTACCTTTTATTAGAAAGATATCTTACTGTAAATAAGAAAGATTTCTTGAGGTTGGATGATCACTTTACAAGATTGGAAGTAAGATAGCAAACTTGGAAGTATTCTTGATTTTATGAAACTAGAACTTATAGAATTTATGAAGAACACTTAGAACTTGAAGATAGAACTTTAGAGAGATCAATTTGATGAAGAAAATTGAAGAATGAAAGTGTTTGTAGGTGTTTTTGGTCGTTGGTATATGGATTAGATATAAAGGATGTGTAATTTTGTTTACATGTAAATAAGTCATGAATGATTACTAATATTTTTGTAATTTTATGAGATATTTCATGCTAGTTGCCAAATGATGGTTCCCACATATGTTAGGTGACTCACATGGACTGCTAAGAGCTGATCATTGGAGTGTATATACCAATAGTACATACATCTAAAAGATGTGTATTGTACGAGTACGAATACGGGTGCATACGAGTAGAATTGTTGATGAAACTGAACGAGGATGTAATTGTAAGCATTTTTGTTAAGTAGAAGTATTTTGATAAGTGTATTGAAGTCTTTCAATAGTGTATGAATACATATTAAAACACTACATGTATATACATTTTAACTGAGTCGTTAAGTCATCGTTAGTCGTTACATCTAAATGTTGTTTGAAACCTTTAAGTTAACGTTCTTGTTAAATGTTGTTAACCCATTGTTTATTATATCTAAAGAGATGTTAAATTATTACATTATCATGATATTATGATATATTAATATATCTTAGTATGATATATATACAGTTAAATGTTGTTACAACGATAATCGTTACATATATGTCTCGTTTTGAAATCATTAAGTTAGTATTCTTGTTTTTACAAATGTAGTTCATTGTTAATACACTTAATGACATGTTTACTTATCATTTATCATGATTAAACGTAGTGTATCAATATCTTAATATGATTCATATGTATTTAGTAAGACGTTGTTATAACGATAATCGTTATATATATCGTTTCGAGTTTCATAATTCAATAAACTCAATTTTATGTATATAACTCATTGTTAAAATACCTAATGAGATACTTACTTATCATAATATCATTTTAACTATATATATAATCATATATATGTCATCATATAGTTTTTACAAGTTTTAACGTTCGTGAATCACCGGTCAACTTGGGTGGTCAATTGTCTATATGAAACCTATTTAAATTAATCAAGTCTTAATAAGTTTGATTGCTTAACATGTTGGAAACACTTAATCATGTAAATAATAATTTCATTTAATATATATAAACATGGAAAAAGTTCGGGTCATTACACCTGTGACAGCCCATATTCGATTAACTTCTTGTGCCGACGGTTTATATTAATAATTTATATATAGTATATTTAATTTATATAATTATTTATATATTATATAATATTTATAAGCATAGTTAGTTTGTAATTTTTGTTCCGATGACGCGTACGTTGTCACTCGACTTATGTCCCGGTTCCGGTTTCTTGAACGCATTTTCGTACACTTAGAAAACTAGCACGTTACGTTACGTGACGTGTACCTTTATCAAAAATTAGACTTAATCAACGATGAATCATATTTTAAGAAATGTAACTTATATCTTTGAGGGTTGTGGTCATTTGCTTCTATAAACCGACTTCTCGTTGTTTACTAAAATACCTTTAATAATATATATAATCTTTATTATAAGAAAATAATATAATCAAAATGTTTTACATTTATATATTTCATTACGTTATGAAGTATATATATTAACATTCGAAAATATATTTATTTAAAATCTTTATTACAGTAAATAAATATAACATTTTATCACGTTATATTTTTATTTAAGAATATATACATTTGTATATCTTATATATTTGGAATATTTTAATAATATAATATCAAACTAATTATATTAAAACTCATTTGATTTAAAGATTGAAATAGAAATCATTATTTCATAAAATGTTTTTAAGAAAGTAAAATCATAGGTAACTCATAACGAGTTTTAAGTTTTTATCTTACAGTTTAATCGTGAATTGGAAAGTAAAGTCTAATTGGTAATCCATGGTATGAAATCATTTTAAAGTAAATGTTGATTTACTTAACCTTCCACTATCCGTTCTCTAAACTATCTACATTCACCAACCTTCACTTTCACATTAAATAATATGAGAGTTAAATATTTACCTTATCAAAATAACGAGGAATCTATGGTAAAACATGAATTGGAAATCAAACAGAGATCTCCACTAACCCTTGTCTAGTTCCCGTTAATTGACACTTTCGTTCTTACATGTAAATCACTTTACCAATTATTCCGAATACTGTTAAAAAGGAAAGGTTTTCTAAATCAAAGTGGACCTCTCAACAGAGACTCGTAATCATACAATGTATCTGATAAATTAATCATTTGATATTATCTTCTAATTCCATCGATAATCATATTGAAACAAATACCTTCATGTGAAGTATTATACGTTTAATACTTTGTTAATATTCTCAAGTTATAATATATATATATATATATATATATATATATATATATATATATATATATATACAATCATATCTATTTATATAATGGTTCGTGAATCGTCGGAGTTTGGTCGAGGTTAAATGAATGTATGAACATAGTTTAATTTTTTTTTGAGATTCAACATTACAGACTTTGCTTATCGTGTTGGAAACAAATAAAGATCAAGTTTAAATTTGGTCGGAAATTTACGGGTTGTCACATACATGGCTAATAGACTATCTGTAAGTCCACAAATGTAATATTTAGTGGTGTGGTATTTTAATATATCGATTCTATAAAATCTTGTACATGCTTTGTGTGCATCTAAGCTATCATGGCGTAATATGCATTAACCGATTATCTATTCCGCTCTAAGATAATTGCAATTCTTTGAGATTATATCAATAAAAATAATAAGTTGAAAATTACTTGTGTAATGACTTGCCAAAATCGCTATTGGCGTGACACATTAACAAATGGTTACACAACGAGTTTATGCCCTATATATGATACGTTTTAAATAAACATTGCATTCATAATTCAAAAGTTTTCTTAAAATAGCAGGTTTTCTAAAAATAGCAGGTTTTCAAAAGTAGAAGCTTTCCCAAAAAGGAAAGTTTCCAAAAATAGCAAGTATCTAAAAATAGAAATTTCCTCAAATAGAAAGTTGACTAGAAAGTAAATGTCATCTAATAACCAACACAATGTAATAAGAACGTGAATGCAATAATGTTTGAAATTTTTGGCACACAAGACTCCATGCAACACCTTGAACAATCAATCAGTCAGCAAAAGCACTTTACGATTTGAGAATAAGCATACTAAAAAGTCAACATGAATGTTGGTGAGTTATAGGTTTAAGTATTTCGAACGATAAATAAAGTAGACCACAAGAGTTCATGTTCAAAAACACTATAAAAGATTCTACAAAATTAAGCACCCGGTAACTAAACTTAACGTAAACAATAAGTTACCCCTATAATAAAATACACCGATACACGTGTATCACTCAAATACTATATGTCCATTAAGTGTTGGAGCGACCAACCTGGACAAAATTTGTCAAACTCTATGGATCCATATATACGCATTCACGTCCACTAGTTCAAAAACTAGCAGTTAACACTTACCAAAGCCAAGGGAATTGTGTACCAAAATAAATGTAGAATTAGTAATCACATGTGTCTATTCTGTAAAATAAAAACTTATGTATTCGCATCCCAAATTTGTAAAGTAATAACGGGACTAGAACTCATCTTGAGTACACAGCAAACAGTCTCACCACAACCACAACAGTGACAGCTAGAACGATCACCGTAGACAAAGTACACAATCTATATATACAAGTTGGTCAAACAATGCCTATTAAATTAGGGCGGGTCATAGTATAATCACGTTCCTATTGCTCGAATCCGAAATAAAAAGTCAAAAAAAATCAACCGATGTAAACTAAAGTCAACAAAAGTCAAAGAAAGTCAACATTAGCATAATTATTACAAATAATTAAGAATAGAAATGATTTATATCAAAGATCATCATATAAATATTACAAATAATATTTATATTTAATCATAAAATAAGAATGTCAGTTTATAACTGTAATACACAAATTGTCAGTTTATGGTTGCAAGTGTCCTAAACAAAATGAAATACCTAACAAAATTTGAACCTAAAGCCTATGAAGGAGTATTCCTAGGATATTATTCATTAGAGAGTAAAGCCTATAGAGTCCTAAATAAATACACGAATGTCATAGAAGAGTTGTTAGATGTCACATTTGATGAAACTCCTCCACCTAAGACCAAACTACTAGTAGATGATCATGTGGTTGAACAAGAAGCTATTGTGATAAGAACAACCCAAAATGAGTCAAAAGAAGTCGAAAAAACAAATGAGAAATAATCTTATTTGGAAAACGACCCTAGCAAAGATAACCTAGAACCCACAATCAATCTTAAACATATTAGGGATCATCCGATTAAACAAGTCATAGGAGATATCAACACTAGAACTACAAGATCACAAATCTTCAACCTAGTTGAAAACTATGCATTCATCTCTCAAATAGAACCCAAAAATGTTAAGGAAGCCTTATTAGATGAGAGTTGGGTGAGAGCCATGCAAGAGGAATTAAATCAATTCCAAAGGAGTGATGTATAGGATTTGGTTCCCTTACCTAGCGAGCGTAATATCATAGGAACCAAATGGGTATATAGGAACAAACTAGATAAAGATGAGAAGGTTGTTAGAAGTAAACTAGGTTGGTCGCTCAAGGGTATAGTCAACAAGAAGGAATTGATTATGATGAAACCTTTGCTCCCGTAGCTAGATTAGAGTCCATTAGAATACTTCTTGCATACGCATGTGCCAAAAACATAAAACTTTATCAAATGGATGTGAAAATTGTTTTTCTAAATGGTGTCATAAATGAAGAAGTATATGTGTCACAACCTTCGGGATTTGAAGATTTTGAAAAACCACGTATTGTGTTTAAAATTAAGAAAGTCATATATGGACTCAAACAAGGTCCTAAAACTTGGTAAGAGAGACTTAGAACCTTCCTCATTAATCATGGATATGAAATGGGAAAAATCGATAATACATTATTCATCAAAAAGCATGAAAATGATTTAGTTATTGTTCAAATATATGTTGATGATATTGTATTCGGTTCTTCTAACGAATCTCTTAGCAATGAGTTTTCTAAGTTAATGCATGATGAGTTTCAAATGAGCATGATGGGTGAACTCAAGTTCTTTCTCGAACTCTAAATTAAGCAACTAGAAGATGGAACGTTCATCAATCAAAAAAAGTATATTCATGATATGCTCAAAAAGTTTGGAATGGAAAACTCAAAACTAATGGCTACTCCCATGGCTACTAATGTAAAGATTACTCTTGAAGGATAAGGAGATTCATTCGATAGCACCAAGTATAGAGGGATGATAGGATCTCTTCTATACTTAACGGCAAGTCGACCCGATATTATGTATAGTGTGTGTTTGTGCGTAAGATTTTAAGAGAATCCCAAAATGTCACACGTTGAAGCGTTTAAAAGAATCTTTCGATACTTGAAAGGTACCATGCATCTTGGGCTATGGTACCCAAAGTTCATCGGTGTTGACATTATGTGCTTTGCGAATTCCGATCATGGAGGATCATTGATCGGTCGAAAGAGCACAAGTGGCGTATGTGCATTTGTTGGGCTATGCGTGACATCATGGTTCTCCAAGAAACAAACATCTGTTGCACTATCTACTACTGAAGCGGAGTATGTTTCATAGGAAGAGCTTGTGCACAAGTGCTTTAGATGAAACAAACCTTCATCGATTACGATATCATCTCTTCTAAAATTCCTATATGGTGTGATAATAAAAGTGTTATAGACCTATCTAAGAATCAAATATTACACTCTATGACTAAACACATAGACATTAGGCATCACTTTTTACATGATCATGTTCAAAAAGGAAATATTGTGATTGATAAGGTAAATTCCTCAGAAAATATAGCTAATATCTTTACTAAGCCTTTGAAAAAGGATATCTTCACTCTTCTTAAGAATGGGTTGGAAATGATGGAACTTGTGCCTTAATGAAAAATAATCCCACTGAACCCGTGCGGTCGAAGCACGGTCGACTGTAGCCTCGACCGCACAACAGCTGATGACTGTTTTGTCTTTTTCTCATCATCTTTATTATCTAAATAAGCTTTTCACCAACCCTACTCCTTATTTATACCCCAACCACCAGAATTCAAATCTCATTGTCTCCTTTCTCACCAACGTCTCTAGTGGTCCTCCAAGGTAAGCATCCAAATTCTTCAATTTTGCTTACTTTTAAAAGATTTCTCATGTGCTCCTTTACTCTTTACATAATCCCACATGAGAATATATTTAGTGTCTTTCATACTAATAGGAACACTCATTTTGATGCATAACTTATAAATTGTGTGAAAGCTTCTTTGAAAAATCATTACTAAAATGGTGCCATGTAAGAACTTTTTCTTGCATAATTCATGAAAGTTATTTTTGAAAACCACTCATACACACACAAATGTTTGATCAAGTCCTTATGATAAATGTCAATCTTATGATACTTATCAAATATTGCTAAACATAAATCAAAATGATGAAACTTGTCTATCTTTCCAAAATGGCACAAAACACTTGTTTTTAAAATAAGTCTAGACAAGAATTAATCGAAACATGGTTAGCATATAGGTTTTTTAAAAACATGTTGTAAACATAATTCCTTTGCTAAAATGTTCACGTTCCTAGGAAATGACCAACACACGAAGACAGTGTGCGACATATCACCGTCAACAAATGGAAACTCGAACCCTTATAGAAGAAAGAGTCGTTCACTACAACGAGTTTTCAAAACTCCACACGACATTCACTAAAAAAAGGGTGTCTCTCTTTCTTGAACCTAGATGAAGTCATATATCTATCTCTTATTCGGGAGTTTTATGCCAACTTTGAACTTGTTCACCCAAACCAAGTCAAATTCCAACTTTGCAATAAGATTCACTTTTGGCCTCTCTCGTACTTTGCTCCGATTATGAAAATTACCTCACATAGTCATAATTTCTACACTACTTGAAATGATTTTAGATCATTGCATCCCACATACCCAATACAAGAGGTACTTTCCACCATCTCTAATTCAGACGTACCCCACAACCTTGACAAACGACTCCTTGTTCAAGACTTCGAGATTCGTCATGATCTTCAACTCCACTTGACCGTAATTCGACACAATATGTTTTGTATGGAGACTTATGTTGATCATCTCTCGGGAACCGAAGTGGCCCTTCTATGATCCTTTCTCTCCAACGACGCCATAAACTTCGCATACCTTATGACTCAACGAATGAGCAACCTTCCTGAACTACCCAATCGTTTACTTCCCTACTCTATTCATCTTAATTGCATCTTTCGACACCTAGGTGTGGTAAATCCTCTAAGGGTTCCTCGTCCCGTGTCAACCATTTCACTCACTTTTTGGGTTGCGACTCCTATCACAATTCTTTCATCCGACTCTGAGGACTCTAACATCTCTTATCTCGTCAGAACCAATGCACATTATCTTTGAAATGTTTGTCATGAAAATATTAAGGGCGGGTAGTTATGTTAGCTTGTCTATGATTAAGACTTATGATTATGATGTATTGTGTGTTATGTACTCTAATTATGACTTTCATGCATACTAATCCTCGTTCTATGACTCTTATGTTGCACATTTCAAGGGGGAGCTAGATCATCTACTGCTATGTAAGATTCAAAGGGGCGCATTACTCTAGGGCGCGCTTAGTTCCAGGGGGACTAACCTTTTTTCTTCGACAAAAGGGGAGAAAGTGTATAGTAAGTGATGTTAACACCTATGTTATATTGTACGTTTAAGCATACTTACATAGGTTTGTCATCATCAAAAAGGGGGAGAATGTTGGTTAGTGATCCAATGATAATATTCAAATATTAACCACTTTGTTTTGATGATGATTGGGACCACTGTCGACTGCAGGTCAGACCGTGGATGTCTTATACCTTGATTCTGAGAATCAAGGTGCATGGTCTACTCCACGGTCCACCGTGAGTCGACCGCAATTCTCTCTATCCAAATTACTGATCAAATAAAGTTTGACTACTTCAGAGTATCTATAATTTATAAAACTTGTTTCAACATGCTCAAAATAGTTGCCCCTTTCATATCTAAATGAGTTTTGGTCACTAGAACACTAACCTTGGTTAATCATACCTAATGACGTCTTAATGACACTTTAGCTTTTGATCAATATTAAACACATAATTGTTGCTAAATGTCCTTTTGCAACTCATCCTTTTTAAATCTAAAATAAATGTAGAAATGATTAGAATGGTCATTATAGTCCCAACTAAAGATATGTTCTCCACTTCATTAATCATTAAGCATTACTTATGTGCTTAATAATCTGATTAGTGTAAATTCCCAAAAGTCTTCATTTAAAATAAATGGGTCTTATTTGGAGAGTTGTAACTTGTAAGTAACTAATGAATGCATATTCTTGCAAACCAATATTGACAAAAGCCTTGAAGACTTGTGATATGAGGTTTGGAAGCTTGTGGGTTGTCAAAGGACAAAATTCTGCATTTTCCATAAAGGGAAATCAATGACACACTAGAAGTACAATAAGGATTTCCTCTTTCAAGCCTATGCCAACTTCCAAGAATACATCTAAGATAAAAGGGGTAATGCAGGTCTTTTTAGATGTTTTTGGCTTATAATTGCAACCATCCAATAAGGGAAAATGTAACACCCTAATATCTATTGTACATAAGTGTAAATATAGTACATAAAGCGTGGGAATAAATTCTGGTTTTAAACAGAAGTCGGATTTCTGATCAGGCCTAAGTGCGCTCAGCGCACACTTAGGGGTGCGCGCGGCGCACTCCTACTGTAGCCTGGTTCTGCCTTTTAAATTAGATATTTTAGAAGGGCATTGTGGTAATTTCACTTGGGGATGAGTTAAGATCACCGATCAGTGGGTTGGGAGTCATAACTCCACTTTCAACCACCATTTTTCTTTCTACTTTAATTCTAGTGAGAGAAACCCAAATTTGAGTGAGGGAAAGCTCAAGTAAAGGAAGAAGGGGCTAGTATCGGGTCTTAGCTCGAGTTATAAAGTTGTTCATCTCCTCTCTAGCTATGTTTTGGTTGTGGTGGTAAGTTCTAATTTTGATTTCCCTAATTTAATTTGTTTAAGGGTTAGAACTTGGGTTAGTGTTGAACATAAAACCTATTGTTGGTGATTTTGGGGGTTTTTGGGTAAGATTGAGTCAAGAGGACTCAAGAATGACTAACCTAGGGTTTCAAAGTAATAATTGGTGTTATTGAGTCTAAAATGGTTAGTTATTCACTAGCTCACTTGTGTTGTTAGTAAAAACGGGTTCTAGGGTTTATGGTTGACTTGAAATGGGTCAAATGGGTGGGTTTGACCTAGCGGGTTAAATTGAGTATGAAAACACCCTAGTTATGTGTTGATGGAAGTCTTAGAACCTTAATCACTAGCTTTTAGTGATTAGTTGGGAGACTTGACCTTTAATGTGTGAATCTAGTGCAAATGGGTCATAAATGCACTAGTGAGGTTAGTTGGTAGGTAGTCCAACTTATTATGTGAATTAATTGGGAATTAATTATGTTAGGTGACTTGCTTTGAAGGTTACAAGTTATTGTTGGAAATCTTGCCAAGTCGACAAGGTGAGTGGAATGATTATACATGTGTGTATATAATGTATTTATTTGTACGATATTCGATGTGGGTTTTAAGTTCGGGCGATCGATACCACATCGGGTTAATATATGATATGGGCTTTAAGTTTGAGCGATCGATACCATATCATTATGTATGGGCGTAAAGTGTGGGTTTTAAGTTCGGGCGATCGATACCACATCTTGCGTAACGGGTGGGTTTAAAGTTCGGGCGATCGATACCACTCCGGGGTTAGTGTTATGATTCATTGTACGCTAACGGTTGTTGGGAACACCGATGGGAAATTCAAAGTACCATTCCTTTGTACTATTGGTTAACCATGATTATGTGTTTGTAGCGTGGCACTTTATATTATTCTAGTTATGTATGCTTTTTGTTTGTGCTAGCTTGTGATCTTGGTGATTTAGCGTTATACCTTGCATTGGTATGTCATTTAAATTGCTAGCATGTATGAGGTAATTGTGTACGTGATTGCAAGTAAGTAGGTTATATATGTATATGTATAATTATTGCATTCACTAAGCGTTAGCTTACCCTCTCGTTGTTTACTTTTTTAGGATCCGGCTTGGATAAGGGCAAAGGTATTCGCTTGGATTAGTGGTTCTCGAGGGTGTTAGCTTTTTGGGAGTTCGACCAAGATTTGAGTAGTTTAACCCCAAACACCATGCTCTAGTGACGTTTGGCAATTAAACATTTTGTGGTCGAAACTCGTATTTCGTACTTAATGGTATTTTGGGCGTATGTGGGCCCCGCAATGTAAAACTCGTTTTATCATTGATTCGTGCTTGTTTTACTTATACTAATATGATGTGAAAAGCATATCGTCTAAAAATGATGGGAAGTGTTAGATCTTTTTACGAAAATGGAACAATTTGGACAGCGGGCTGCCAGGCCCTGTGCGCGCCGCGCACAGGTAGGGGTGCGCGCCGCGCACCCAGCCTGGGTAGGCCTGCTTCAAATTTTTTTTTTATTTCGCAATTTTGGTTGGTTAACGGGTTGGGTCGTTACAAGTGGTATCAGAGCATGGTCTAAGGGATTTAGGTGACTTGAGATAGGCGCCTAGACTTAGACTTTTGTGTTGTGGAATTATATACGGGACTTGTAAGATTACGGGTCAGTGTGGGGTTTGATTAGTACTTTGATGCATAGGTGGACTAACTATGCTATATTATGATGATACTAATCGTGTGTTATTATGTTGAACGTCGAGCAAGATGGTTGTGATACGTTTGAGCATGGCATGGCATGTGAGCGTAATAGTGAGTCGCGACCACTATTACGGTTGCAAGTCAAGTCAAGCAAGGATGTGCGACAAGTATCGAGCTAGATGTGGTGTGTGTGCGGTCATATGCATAGGTATATTTGGGTATTAAATTGTTGGTGATGTCTAATCCATTTTTAATCTTTAGAATGAAGACTAGAAAAGGAACGAATACGAATGGCAATGGTGGTCCCTCTCATGTGGAGGAAGATTAGATGACTACCAAGATTGAGACCGCTTTAGAAAACTATGTTTCGGTTTTCTCCCGAAGGGTTAAACAAATATTCGAAGAGTCGGTTTCGAAACAAATTGTCGATATGATTCAAGAACGGATGACTAATGCCGTTAAAGAAGAAGTTGAAAGGAGGTTTCCTAGACCTCAAAATGTGGGCGAGTTGGAGTTTAGCTATAAGAACTTCTTGGCAACTAAGCCTCCTCACTTTCACGGGGATCCCGACCCATGAAGAGTGCGGCTTGGATTTCTGATGTTGAAGGTTGTTTTCGCACGACCGAGTGCCCACCCGAGAAGAAGACTAGACTTGCTACTAGTTTGTTGAGGGGCCATGCTAAAGATTGGCTCGATGGTAAAATTGATATGGTGGGTGATGCGGCCTTTGTGGGGTTGTCTTGGGCGGAGTTCAAGAAGGAGTTTTTCCTCGAATATCGTACGCAAGCGGATCTTTCCAAATTGCACAATGAGTTAAGGAACATGCGTCAAGGGTCTTTGGACCTAAACACTCTTAAAACCAACTTTCTCGCTAAGGCGCGTTTTTGCCCCAGTATGTGGGGAACGATCAATTGTTAATGAAAGACTTTCATGCGACCCTTAGAGACGATTTGAAGGGTAAAATTAGTATTGGTCATGTTGAGACTTTTGCTAAGCTTTTGGCGGTGGCGAAGGGGTTTGAAGCGCAAGCTCCGAGTCCGGTTAGTTATGCGCCAAGTAAAAGAAAGTTTGAAGCTTCTAGTTTTTCGAACAAGAGGAGTAAGGGAGCAACCGAAAGTGTCGGTAGCGTGAAGAGGGGTGCTTCTAGTGGTCACATGTTTAAATTTTGGGCAAAAGGGTCACTACTCTCGTGATTGTCCAAAACCGTCTACTAATACAATCACGTGTTTTAATTGTCAAAAAGAAGGGCACCGAAAGTTGGAGTGCCCCGAACTCCGAAATGATCATGTTAAAAGAATGGAGAAGGCAGCGGGGTCGGCTAGGGGACGTAATTATTTGATGACTAATGACGAAGCCAAGCAATCCAATGAAGTCGTTTCAGGTACTTTCATGGTTAACTCTAATCCGGCAAGGATTCTCTTTGATAGCTGTGCAAATTTATCGTTTGTGTCTCCAAAATTTGTGCCTAAACTTAATAAACCGTTAGCTAAGTTAAGTCGTCCGGTAGAAGTCGAAATAGCGGATGGCAAGATGGTGCTAGTGGTCGATGTGTGTAAGAATTGTAATGTTGTGTTTGGTTCCGAGAACTTTAATATTGATCTCATTCCGATGACGTTGGGTGATTTTGATATCGTGGTTGGTATGGATTGGCTCGATCATAACAGAGCCGATATTGCGTGCCATGAAAAATCTATTCGTGTGAAGACCCCAAGTGAGGGAGAGTTAATTATTCATGGTGATAAACGAAGGAGACCAGTGCCGATATGCACTTTTGCACGGGCACGTCGACTCGTTGTTACCGGTGGAATGGTTTTCCTTGCTCATGTTGTTGATACTCGTGATGAGCCACCACCTATTCGTGAAATTCTGGTGGTAAGTGAATTTGAAGATGTTTTTCCGGACGAATTATCGGGTGTTCCGGCAGAAAGACAAGTCGAATTTCGCATTGAGTTGGTTCTGGGAGCTACTCCCATTGCTAAAACTCCTTATCGTTTAGCACCAACAGAAATGCAAGAATTGTTGAATAAAATTCAAGAGTTACTTGAGAAGGGTTTTATTCGACCGAGTGCTTCGCCATGGGGTGCTCTGGTCTTGTTCGTGAAGAAGAAAGATGGTAGTATGCGTATGTGCATCGACTATCGGGAGTTAAATAAAGTGACGATCAAAAATCGTTATCCGTTGCCTAGGATTGACGATTTATTCGACCAACTTCAAGGCGCTACGTACTTCTCTAAAATTGACCTACGGTCCGGGTATCATCAAATGCGGGTCCGTGAGGAAGATATCGAGAAAACTACCTTTCGTACTCGTTATGGGCATTTCGAATTTGTGGTTATGCCTTTCGGTCTTACGAATGCACCGGCGGCATTCATGGATCTTATGAACCGAGTGTGCCAACCTATGTTGGACAAGTCGGTAATTGTGTTCATTGACGATATTCTTGTCTATTCTAAGAGCATGACGGAACATGAACACCATTTGCACGAAGTATTGAAGACGTTGAGAAAAGAGAAGTTGTATGCTAAATTCTCAAAATGTGAATTTTGGCTAAGGGAGGTCCAATTCCTTGGCCATATTGTGAACAAGGTTGGTATTCAAGTAGATCCGGGGAAGATAGAGACGGTGAAGGATTGGGGACGACCGACTACGCCTACGGAAATCCGAAGTTTTCTCGGATTGGCCGGTTACTATCGTCGGTTTATCCAAGACTTTTCAAAAATTGCTTCTCCATTGACGAAATTGACAAGGAAGAACGCGAGTTTTAATTGGGAAGTCGAGCAAGAAATCGCTTTTCAATTATTGAAAGAGAAATTGTGTAAAGCTCCGGTCTTAGTATTGCCGGAAGGTGTAGATGATATGACGGTCTATTGTGATGCTTCTTTGAATGGGCTCGGGTGTGTTCTAATGCAACGAGGTAAAGTCATCGCTTACGCCTCTCGCCAATTAAAGGAACATGAAAAGAGATACCCGACTCATGATCTCGAATTAGCGGCGGTGGTCCATGCTTTAAAATTTTGGCGCCATTACTTGTATGGTGTCAAGTGTACGATTTATTCGGATCACAAGAGTTTGAAACATCTTTTTGATCAACGGGATTTGAATTATCGTGAACGTAGAAGGATGGATGTGGTGAAGGACTATGATTGTGAGATACTCTATCATCCGGGCAAAGCGAATGTGGTCGCGGATGCGTTAAGCCGAAAGAGTCACCACCCGGCGTTACGATTGGGATTGTTACGTATGGTTATTACTAACGATTTTCTCGAAAAGCTTGGTGAAGTTCAAATAGAGGCTTACGTTCACAACAAGCATGCGGAACAAATCGTGGGGCAATCGGAATCCATTACTATGGGTTCGCGCGGGTTGTTGTCTTTTCAAGAAAGAGTATGGGTGCCAAAGATGGGTGACTTCCAAAAGGTGCTTCTTGATGAAGCGCATAAGTCTAAATATTCTATTCATCCGGGTGCGACGAAAATGTATCTTGATTTGAAGAAAGATTATTGGTGGCCGGGCATGAAACACGACGTTGTTAAGTATGTTGAGCAATGCGTCACGTGTTTGCGAGTTAAAGCCGAACACCAAAAGCTGTATGGTAAGTTGCAACCGCTATAAATTCCGATGTGGAAGTGGGAGCATATTACCATGGATTTTATTACCAAGTTGCCGAAAACGGCGAGAACCCAATTTGACACTATTTGGGTGATTGTCAATAGAATGACGAAGAGTGCGTTGTTTCTTCCTATTAAAGAAGCAATATCGTCGGAGGCACTCGCGAAGATGTTCATTAAAGAGGTGATATCGAGACATGGCGTTCCCGCGTCTATTGTTTCGGATCGGGACACGCGTTTTACCTCTCGATTTTGGAAGAAGTTTCATGAAGACATGGGTACGAGGGTAAATATGAGTACGGCGTACCATCCTCAAACGGACGGGCAAACCGAACGTACGAATCAAACATTGGAGGATATGTTACGTGCATGTATCATTGACTTCGGTGGTAGTTGGGATGAACATTTACCTTTGGTGGAATTCTCGTACAATAATAGTTTTCACTATAGTATTGGAATGCCACAGTATGAGATGTTGTATGGTAGAAGGTGTCGAACCCCGATTTGTTGGGGTGATGTGGGTCAAAGGGAAGTCAGGAGCTCCGACTTGGTATTGGAAACAAATGATAAAATCATTATGATTCGGGAACATTTGAAAAAGGTGCAAGATAGGCAAAAGTCTTATGCCGATAAGCGTAGACGTTTGATCGAATTTGAAGAAGGCGATATGGTGATGCTTAAGGTTTCGCCATGGAAGGGTATTATTCAATTTCGAAAACGGGGAAAGTTAGCTCCTCGGTTTATTGGACCATTTAAGATCTTAGCTCGTGTTGGCAAAGTTGTGTATCGTTTGGAATTGCCCGAAGAGCTTGCGGGGATCCATAATACATTCCATGTTTCCCATCTCCGTAAGTGTCTTGCGGATGATTCGTCATGAATGCCATTGGATGAGATTGAGCTAAACAACAAGTTAGAGTATGTTGAAGAGCCAATTGTTATACTTGATGAAAAGGTGAAAATGTTGCGTAATAAAGAGGTGAGGACCTTTAAGGTCCAATGGCGTCGTAGTAAAGGTTCCGAGTTTACATGGGAACCATAAGAATTCGTGTTGGTTTATCTTCCTGCTTGTCATGCGGGTTGGATCGCGAGGACGCGCTCCGATTCAAGTGGGGGAGAGTTGTAACACCCTAATATCTATTGTACATAAGTGTAAATATAGTACATAAAGCGTGGGAATAAATTCTGGTTTTAAATAGAAGTCGGATTTCTGATCAGGCCTAAGTGCTCTCAGCGCACACTTAGGGGTGCGCGCGGCGCACTCCTACTGTAGCCGGGTTCTGCCTTTTAAATTAGATATTTTGGAAGGGCATTGTGGTAATTTCACTTGGGGACGAGTTAAGATCACAGATCAGTGGGTTGGGAGTCATAACTCCACTTTCAACCACCATTTTTCTTTCTACTTTAATTCTAGTGAGAGAAACCCAAATTTGAGTGAGGGAAAGCTCAAGTAAAGGAAGAAGGAGCTAGTGTCGGGTCTTAGCTCGAGTTATAAAGTTGTTCATCTCCTCTCTAGCTACGTTTTGGTTGTGGTGGTAAGTTCTAATTTTGATTTCCTTAATTTAATTTGTTTAAGGGTTAGAACTTGGGTTAGTGTTGAACATAAAACCTATTGTTGGTGATTTTGGGGGTTTTGGGTAAGATTGAGTCAAGAGGACTCAAGAATGACTAACCTAGGGTTTCAAAGTAATAATTGGTGTTATTGAGTCTAAAATGGTTAGTTATTCACTAGCTCACTTGTGTTGTTAGTAAAAACGGGTTCTAGGGTTTATGGTTGACTTGAAATGGGTCAAATGGGTGGGTTTGACCTAGCGGGTTAAATTGAGTATGAAAACACCCTAGTTATGTGTTGATGGAAGTCTTAGAACCTTAATCACCAGCTTTTAGTGATTAGTTGGGAGACTTGACCTTTAATGTGTGAATCTAGTGCAAATGGGTCATAAATGCACTAGTGAGGTTAGTTGGTAGGTAGTCCAACTTATTATGTGAATTAATTGAGAATTTATTATGTTAGGAGACTCGCTTTGAAGGTTACAAGTTATTGTTGGAAATCTCGCCAAGTCGACAAGGTGAATGGAATGATTATACATGTGTGTATATAATGTATTTACTTGTACGAGATTCGATGTGGGTTTTAAGTTCGGGCGATCGATACCACATGTGATGCCCCGTACAAAACCATCGTGTACGAATCATCAACAACAGGATCATTACAAGGTTAAGTACTATATGCGTTTTCAAAAAGAGTTTGCATTCATAATTAAAAGTGATGTCAAACCAACATCGAAAGTTTTACATTCCAAAAGTATGCTTCACTAAGTAGAAACAATAATTAAGTGTACGTGACCCCAAATGGTCGTTACAAGTCATAATTCAAAAGTACGAATGTTTGAATGCAAAGTAAAGTAGTTCATGCGTGGACAACTCTAAGCAGCGGGTGTCTACAGCACAACAAGTAAGACAGCGGAAGCAACCTCAAGCACCTGAGAAATACATGCTTAAAAACGTCAACACAAAGGTTGGTGAGATATAGTTTAAGTATAACAGTATGTAAGGTAGGCCACGAGATTTCAGTGCCACAAAGAGCGTTTCAAAATAGTATGATAAAGTATATGTTAACCGTGGGCACTTGGTAACTAACTTAACGTTTATACCCCCTGAAAGTACACTTGACAAGTGCGTATGTTTACGAAGTATTAAACACTCGTTAAATGCTAGCGCTACTAGCCTGAGTGGGGATGTCAAACCCTATGGATCCATATCTAAGATTCGCGTTCACCGGTTCATAAACCAATGATTAAACGTTACCGAGCTAAAGGGAATGTTTCTGCCGTTATATAACCCACACATATATAAAGTTTAAGTACTCGTGCCTAGTATGTAAAACATAAAATCCGCATGTATTCTCAGTTCCCAAAGTAAGTTAAAGTAAAAAGGGAATGCTATAACTCACAATGATATGTAGCTGTAAAGTAGTAGTCGGGAAAGGTGTGCAAGTAAACGGTCCGAAGGTCCTCAACCTAAGGCAAATAGTATTAAGTCAGTAAATCGTCTTAATAGGTTTAAAAGTATGTAATTAAGGTCTTAAGGTTCATCATCAATCATCATTAAACAAAAGGCGTAAAGTAGGTTTCGTTTATGAAAGTACTTTAAAACAAAGGCTGACTTCGATCAGTCACCACGGCCTCTACCCTTACTGAATTAAGGTGAGACCAGTGGAAATGGCTCCGTATATGAGTCCCTTAAGTGTGGTAAAATTTACAGAAGCAAACTCGTCTTCGTTTGACCGTGGCGACGGTCTAAGTGCGAGTAGGTCAGAAATTTCTGCACAACGTTAAAGGACATAGTAACGATCGGAGGGCCATAAATCCTAAACCGTAACTCGGATTAAGACGAATCCTATATGAAAAGTTATCTACTCGAAAAGATCTATCTAAAACTCAAGGTTAGAACAGCCCAGGTCTACTGGTCTGTTACAGAATCACCAGACCAGTAGCTTTTGGACAGAACAGTGAGTTTAAAAGGGTTCCGGTGGTCTTGGTGCTTGATGTTCATCATGGTTCTCATCCTTGATGCATATAGCTTCAAGTGTACAACTCATTGATGTATCTACATCATCTTAACCAAGTATTGACCATCATAACCCATGTGCAAGTCTAAGACATGAAGCACAACTCACTTAAGAGTTGTATGAAGTTTGATGAACCAAAGTTGCATCAAAGTCTTAGATCTAACACATACATGGACTTTAAAGCTAATAACAAGTTACAAACTTGAAAGTAAACTAACTAATCAAGATCATAAGTAGTAGAACATAGTTCTTAGTTTGATCTTGAAGATCCAAGACTCAAAAGTCTAGATCCAAAGTTATATTTAAAGAAAACTTATTTGTGTGTTCTTGAACTTTCAAAGTTAACTTAATTTGTTCAAGAGATATGAGATCAAGACTAACTTGTAGTACTTGACCATATACACTAACTACATGAAATTAAAGTGCATAAATTGAAGGATTAAACTTAAATAAACAAGAAAAGGTTCATGGTTGTTCATACTTTAAAGATTCAAACCAAAGTTTGATCTTTAGAAAGTAAACTTTAAAGTTTACTTCATGAGCTTCAAGTATGTCTTTAATCAACACAAGAACTTTATAATCTTTGAAACATTATATGTAGAACCTAAACTAGAGAGTTTAGTTCTTGATTTTTCTTGTTAAAACAAGATAAAAGATGAATCAAACTAGAAAGTTAGATTCTTGAAACATGTAAGTAAATAACAACAATTAACAAAACAAGTAACATTAACAACAAAGAACAACAAATGATGATGATGATTTGCATGTATGTATACGGTTTTAGGGAGAAAAGAAGAAGAGAAAATGTCTTCAAGTTTACTTACAAGAATGTAGAAGAATATGAGAGAAAGTTTGAGAGAAAAGTGAGTGTGTGTGTGTGTGTAAATGAAAGAGTAATATGAATACTAGTGAGTATGTAGTGTAAAAAAAAATTCAAAACACCACTAAATGGCCACCAAGGCTTAGGCATTCAGCAGAAAAAGGGAGGGGGGAGGTTTGTTCTTTGGTTACTAGCTTGTAAAGTTCATTAAAGTTGGACACAAGGTGGTATGTGCATGGGGATGATGTGTAACAAGATTCCAAGTGCCTTAAACTAGCTAGTTACCATCTAACATGATACTTACAAGTAGTGTTGGGCTAATTAGTCCACTTAAAAAGTAGGGTGGGCTTCTAAATCCAATAACACTAGTAAAGGCCCAAGTTCAAATAAAAGCCCAAGTATTTATGTAATTAACAAGTAAATCTAATTAAAAGCCCAAGTAACTAACTAACAACTTTAGTTAATTAAAATGATTAATAAACTTAATCATGAATGCAAATAATATCTAGAAATATTATTCGTGAAGTTTCGTGTGTCACAAAGACGTTTCGGGCTCTTAAAAGTCAAGTACGGGCAATCAAGGCAACATGTAAATGTAATAACATACATTCGTATAATCACACGTATTAATAATAATAATTATTAATAAATAAAAGTTGGAATTTCCATGGTCGTTACATTACCCACCTGTTAAAGAAAATTTCGTCCCGAAATTTAAGCTGAGGTAGATGGAGGAGTCGGGAAAAGGTGAGGATACTTCCGCATCATTTGATCCTCTCGTTCCCAAGTAAACTCAGGTCCTTGTTTGGCATTCCATCGTACTCGGATGATCGGAATCTTGTTGCGTTTCAAAGTTTTGATCTCACGATCCATAATCTCAACAGGTTCTTCCACAAAGTGGAGTTTGTCGTCAATCGTAAGTTCCTCAAGTGGTATGATAAGTTCAGGTGCAGCAAGACACTTCTTCAAGTTTGACACATGGAAGGTAGGATGAACTGAGCTCAATTGTGCCGGTAGATCCAAACGGTATGCAACGGGTCCAACACGTTCCAAAATTTCAAAAGGACCAATGTATCGTGGGTTTAACTTTCCACGTTTTCCAAAACGAATCACACCTTTCCAAGGTGCAACCTTTAACATTACACGATCACCAACGTTAAATTCAAAGTCTTTACGTTTAAGATCGGCATAACTCTTCTGACGATCGCGGGCAGTCTTAAGTCTAGCTTGAATCTGAGCAATCTTCTCCGTGGTTTCGTGGACTACCTCGGGTCCGGTGATTTTCCTTTCGCCTACTTCGGCCCAACAAATAGGAGATCGGCACATACGGCCATACAATGCTTCAAAAGGTGCAGCATTAATGCTAGAGTGATAACTGTTGTTGTACGAGAATTCGGCGAGTGGCAAATGTCTTTCCCAGGCCTTTCCAAAATCAATGACACATGCACGCAGCATGTCCTCCAAGGTTTGAATTGTTCGTTCACTTTGCCCGTCGGTCTGGGGATGATAAGCAGTGCTCATGTCGAGACGAGTTCCCATGGCTTCTTGCAAAGAACGCCAAAATCTAGAAGCAAAACGGGGATCGCGATCTGAGATGATCGATAAAGGTACACCATGACGAGATACAACCTCTTTAATGTACAGCTGAGCAAGTCTCTCCATTGTATTCGTTTCCTTCATCGCTAGAAAGTGTGCAGATTTGGTAAGGCGGTCAACAATAACCCAAATAGTATCGTATCCGCCCACCGTCTTTGGTAGCTTGGTGATGAAATCCATTGTGATCCTTTCCCACTTCCATTGTGGGATTTCCGGCTGTTGAAGTAACCCAGAAGGTCTCTGATGTTCGGCCTTAAATTTTGAGCAAGTCAAACACTTACCAACATAAGTCGCAACGTCCTTCTTAAGATTCGGCCACCAATACTGTTCTTTAAGGTCGTGGTACATTTTGCCCGCTCCAGGATGAATCGAATATCTCAATTTGTGTGCTTCATCAAGTATAAGGTTCCGTAGATCTCCATAAAGAGGTACCCAAATTCTTCCGGCATAACATCAGAGTCCAGACTCCCTAACCTCGAATCGAGAGACAAGTATGTTCAAATGTTCATGAGATATATTCTCCTCCCTGAGAGCCTCAACTTGGGCTACTCTGATCAGGCTGTTGAGGTTCGAATGGATGGTGATGTTCAGAGCCCTAACACGAAGAGGTGCCGTCCTCTCCTTTCGGCTTAAAGTGTCAGCTACAACATTGGCCTTGCCAGGGTGATAACGGAGTTCACAATCGTAGTCGTTGAGCATCTCGATCCATCGATGCTGTCTCATATTCAGTTGCTTCTGATCAAAGATGTGCTGGAGACTCTTGTGATCGGTGAAAATAGTGCTCTTAGTTCCATACAAATAATGTCTCCACAATTTAAGCGCAAAGACAACGGCTCCAAGTTCAAGATCATGTGTAGTGTAGTTCCGCTCGTGAATCTTCAATTGGCGGGAGGCATAGGCAATAACCTTTGATCGTTGCATCACTACACAACCAAAACCACTCTTCGATGCATCACAATAAACAACAAAGTCGTCACTGCCTTCAGGAAGTGATAGGATAGGTGCGGTGGTCAACTTTTTCTTCAAAGTTTGGAATGCTGATTCGTGTGCGGGTTCCCAAATGAATTCTTGCCCTTGTGAGTCAGTGCGGTCAAAGGACGCGCAATCAGAGAAAATCCTTCGATGAATCTTCGGTAATAACCGGCGAGACCTAGGAATTGGCGAATATGCGTCGGAGTAGTGGGGGTCTCCCACTTGCTGATGGCTTCAATCTTGGCGGGATCAACTTTGATACCCTGGTCGCTTACAACATGACCCAGAAATTGTACTTCCTTCAACCAAAATTCACACTTGGAGAATTTGGCGTAAAGTTGTTCTTGTCTTAAGAGTTCAAGTACTAGTCGGAGGTGTTGCTCATGCTCTTCTTCGCTCTTAGAGTAAATGAGAATATCGTCTATGAAGACGATAACAAACTTATCCAGGTACGGCTTGCAGACACGATTCATAAGGTCCATGAACACGGCAGGTGCGTTGGTTAGAACGAATGGCATCACGAGGAACTCATAATGACCATAACGAGTTCTGAATGCAGTCTTCATCACATCACTTTCCTTCACCCTCAACTGGTGATAACCGGATCGCAAATAAATCTTTGAATAAACGCTCGATCCATGTAGTTGATCAAAAAGATCATCAATTCGTGGAAGAGGATACCGATTCTTGATAGTCAATTTGTTGAGTTCACGGTAGTCAATACACATACGGAAGGATCCATCCTTCTTTTTCACAAACAACACAGGTGCGCCCCAAGGCGAGAAACTTGGTTGAATAAATCCTCGGTCTAACAGCTCTTGTAGTTGACTCTGTAATTCTTGCATCTCGGAAGGTGCGAGTCTATAAGGTGTGCGAGCTACAGGTGCAGCTCCTGGCACTAAGTCAATCTGAAACTCTACGGCTCACTGCGGTGGCAATCCAGGCAATTCCTCTAGGAAGACATCGGAAAATTCGTTCACAATTCGAACGTCGTTCATGCTCTTCACCTCAGTTTCTACCGCTTTCACATGTGCTAGGACAGCAAAGCATCCCTTCTTCATAATCTTTTGCGCTTTCACGCAACTAATGAGGTTCAACTTCGAGGTACATCTCTCTCCATAGATAACCAGTGGTTCGCCATCTCCTTGTGGTATGCGAAGTGATTTATCTCCACAGATAATATCGGCCTTTATCTAGCTCAACCAATCCATACCGACGATCACGTCAAAACTTCCCAGTTTGATAGGTATCAAATCAATTTCGAAATCTGCACCAGCTATGTTGATAACAGCTCCACGACTAATATGGTCAACCTTTTCAAGTTTACCATTGGCGACCTCGACATGCATACTCTCTTTTAACGGGACTAATGACCAATTAATCTTATCGCAAAAATGTCTACATACATAACTTCTATCCGCACCAGTATCAAACAAGACAGAAGCTAAAAGATTGTTGATTTTGAATATACCTGTCACCAAGTCGGGGTTATCGCGTGCATCCCTTGCATTAACATTAAAAGCTCTACCACGGGGTGGCCCGCCATCTTTTCGCTTGTTGGGGCATGCGTTTCTGAAATGGCCCGTCTGCTCGCATTCATAACACTTCTTCGGCCCATTGGTGTTTGGCTTCCCATTCAAAGTAGTGACCTTGCAGTCCTTCCCGATGTGCCCAGCCCGTTGGCACTTCTCACAGACAGCATTGCAATATCCAGTATGGTGCTTGTAGCACCGTTTGCATTGTGGTAAGGTTCCTTTGTAGTTTGGGTTGGTGTTGGTGTTGTTGTTGGGATTAGGGTTTCCACCGTTGTTGTGCCTCTTGGTAGGGGTTTGATCGTAGTTTCTCCCCCTGTTGTTGTTGTTGTGGTTGTTATGGTTGTTGTCCCATTTCCTCTTTTCGCTACTACCAGCTTCAAACTTAGCCTTCTCCGACTCATCAATAAGAATCTGATTCATGAGAGTATGCGCCATGCGCATTGCTTCGGGAACATTCGGTGATTTAGATGAGGTGACATTTCCTTTGATGGACTTAGGGAGTCCCGAGAAGTATTTCTCCATGCGCTTGAATTCGGGGGTGACCATGGTCGGACACATAAGAGCCAACTCCAAAAACCTACGATTGTAACTGTTAAGGTCGTTCCCTACGGCCTTTAATTGCATGAATTCAATTTCCATCTTTTGAATTTCGGTCCTCGGACAATACTCATCAATCATAGCCGTCTTGAATTCCTCCCATGGCGTAGCATACGCCTCATCGATACCTTTCGCTTGAGCTAACGTGGTTCACCACGTTAGCGCACCGTCAGATAGCGTGCAAGATGCAAACTTGGTCTTATTGTCCTCCGAACAGTTGCTAACTTGGAATACTGATTCAAGTTTCTCGAACCATCTGGTGAGACCAACTGGTCCCTCGGTGCCGCTGAAGTTATGCGGTTTGCAGCTCTGGAATTCCTTGAATGTACACCCATTTCGAACGGGTGGAATAACCGGTGGTGGTGGCGGTGGAGCTTCGAGATTTCTTTCTGCTAGGGCTGCAGCGACCCGTTCGTTGATCATGTCCTCAATTTGGGCGGCGGTAGGTGTGGATCTTCCGTTAGACATGGTATTCTAAACAAAAATTTTGACTCAAGTCAAAATCCAGTATGCAAGTAGTAGTAATACAGTATATAGTGACCAACATGGAATCAAAACTTCACATGTTATTAAATAATGCATCTAGGTACAAATACCACAGAATCATCGTACAGCAATGTAAATAGAACATCGTGCAAGAATTAAATAACGCAAAGTTCCATTCATTAATAATAATAAGTTTCATACATCTGAATAAGTTCGTACAATACATATGAAAAACATGAAACTATATCTAGATTACATCATGAAATCTAAATACAAAGTCCTACGGTGAAGGCGGGTGAACTGCTCCTCGAGCCAACTGCTCCTCGAGCTCAGTGACTCGAGCTCGGAGAGTCTCAATCTCCCTCATCAGTTCCTCGTTAGAGGGAGCTGGCGGGGCAGGCGGTGCAGGTGGGGCGGGTGGTGCGGGTGGTGCCGGTGGTGCTGATGTAGATGGTCCGGCTCCGGATGTAGACGGTACGTCCCTAGATGTAAGTGGTCCGTATCTAAATCTAGGTGGTACGGTTCCAGGAATAGTCAATACGTAACGGGGAACCTTACGTATCTGAGGGTCGGCAGGGTATGGCACAACTCGTTTACGAGCAGTAACCCTACGACGATGGCCAAATGCGTCAGTAAAAGCACGACCTCTATTCACCCCTGGAAAGACGGTGCCGTCGAAACGGTACCGCTTCTTCGGCGAGGTGGAGGGTGCCTGAATAGGTCTATCAGCAGGATCCTCATCATCACTGGAGTCGTCTGATGATGAAGAATCGGCGGATGATGAGTCATCCGAATCGTGTGGTGGTGGCACTGGTGGCTGAGCCGGTAATCCGAAGCGTCCGAAGGCGGCCAACATCTGTCTGTGTCTTCCTGGCGGAATCACGACTAAACGTCCGTCGAGAGTGCGTCGGCAAGGCGTTCGCATGTGGTTACGAAACGGCCCTTCCCCGATCTCCGCGGGGATCTCAATACCACCAATGTGGGGTTGTGACCTCGAGGGTCCGGGAGCAGACACTGGGGCAGGTGCACTAGTACCAGCTCCGGAAGTAGAAGCGCCGGAATCACTAGTGGGTGTCGGGGTCGGTGTATCGCCAGTAGCAGCAGCAGGTGTAGCAGTAAGTTGGGCGACGGGGTCTGAGTCTGTACTGCCCGAAATGCCAGCAGGTGGAACATCTGACATCTGAACAAGGAAAAATAAATTTTCCATGTCAGTATGTCATAAAGCAAGCAAATAATAGGCCAACAGTTTAAATCATGTATAACAATAAGTAGCATGGCAATAACAGTAATCGTACAAAACTAGCATGCAATCGAAAGCAAGTAATAGCATGCAGTAGTGAAATCATGTAGTAGCATACGGCATATAGCAATAACAGTAAGCAGCAGCATGCAGTAAGTTCAGCAGAAACACGTAAACTAGCGAATT
The DNA here is from genome assembly GCF_046630445.1 of Rutidosis leptorrhynchoides. Lineage (NCBI taxonomy): Eukaryota > Viridiplantae > Streptophyta > Magnoliopsida > Asterales > Asteraceae > Rutidosis > Rutidosis leptorrhynchoides. The sequence goes on along the minus strand of NC_092333.1, from coordinate 412,084,091 downwards.
GTAGATTAGTCCTATTAGTGAATCCTACTCGGGTCGGTCTTAGACTCACTAATGCATCCTAATTCCCTACAACCAATGCTGTGATACCAAATGTGATGCCCCGTACAAAACCATCGTGTACGAATCATCAACAACAGGATCATTACAAGGTTAAGTACTATATGCGTTTTCAAAAGGAGTTTGCATTCATAATTAAAAGTGATGTCAAACCAACATCGAAAGTTTTACATTCCAAAAGTATGCTTCACTAAGTAGAAGCAATAATTAAGTGTACGTTACCCAAAATGGTAGTTACAAGTCATAATTCAAAAGTACGAATGTTTGAATGCAAAGTAAAGTAGTTCATGCGTGGACAACTCTAAGCAGCGGTTGTCTACAGCACAACAAGTAAGACAGCGGAAGCAACCTCAAGCACCTGAGAAATACATGCTTAAAAACGTCAACACAAAGGTTGGTGAGCTATAGTTTAAGTATAACAGTATGTAAGGTAGGCCACGAGATTTCAGTGCTACAAAGAGCGTTTCAAAATAGTATGATAAAGTATATGTTAACCGTGGGCACTTGGTAACTAACTTAACGTTTATACCCCCTGAAAGTAAACTTGGCAAGTGCGTATGTTTACGAAGTATTAAACACTCGTTAAATGGTAGCGCTACTAGCCCGAGTGGGGATGTCAAACCCTATGGATCCATATCTAAGATTCGCGTTCACCGGTTCATAAACCAATGATTAAACGTTACCGAGCTAAAGGGAATGTTTCTGTCGTTATATAACCCACACATATATAAAGTTTAAATACTCGTGCCTAGTATGTAAAACATAAAATCTGCATGTATTCTCAGTTCCCAAAATAAGTTAAAGTAAAAAGGGAATGCTATAACTCACAATGATATGTAGCGGTAAAGTAGTAGTCGGGAAAGGTGTGCAAGTAAACGGTCCGAAGGTCCTCAACCTAAGGCAAATAGTACTAATTCAGTAAATCGTCCTAATAGGTTTAAAAATATGTAATTAAGGTCTTAAGGGTCATCATCAATCATCATTAAAAAAAATGCGTAAAGTAGGTTTCGTTTATGAAAGTACTTTAAAACAAAGGCTGACTTCGATCAGTCACCACGGCCTCTACCCTTACTGAATTAAGGTGAGACCAGTGACCATGGCTCCATATATGAGTCCCTTAAGTGTGGTAAAATTTACAGAAGCAAACTCGTCTTCGTTTGACCGTGGCGACGGTCTAAGTGCGAGTAGGTCAGAAATTTCTGAACAACGTTAAAGGACATAGTAACGATCAGAGGGCCATAAATCCTAAACCGTAACTCGGATTAAGACGAGTCCTATATGAAAAGTTATCTACTCGAAAAGATCTATCTAAAAGTCAAGGTTAGAATAGCCCAGGTCTACTGGTATGTTACAGAATAACCAGACCAGTAGCTTTTGGACAGAACAGTGAGTTTAAAAGGGTTCCGGTGGTCTTGGTGCTTGATGTTCATCATGGTTCTCATCCTTGATGCATATAGCTTCAAGTGTACAACTCATTGATGTATCTACATCATCTTAACCAAGTATTGACCATCATAACCCATGTGCAAGTCTAAGACATGAAGCACAACTCACTTAAGAGTTGTATGAAGTTTGATGAACCAAAGTTGCATCAAAGTCTTAGATCTAACACATACATGGACTTTAAAGCTAATAACAAGTTACAAACTTGAAAGTAAACTAACTAATCAAGATCATAAGTAGTAGAACATAGTTCTTAGTTTGATCTTGAAGATCCAAGACTCAAAAGTCTAGATCCAAAGTTATATTTAAAGAAAACTTATTTGTGTGTTCTTGAACTTTCAAAGTTAACTTAATTTGTTCAAGAGATATGAGATCAAGACTAACTTGTAGTACTTGACCATATACACTAACTACATGAAATTAAACCGCATAAATTGAAGGATTAAACTTAAATAAACAAGAAAAGGTTCATGGTTGTTCATACTTTAAAGATTCAAACCAAAGTTTGATCTTTAGAAAGTAAACTTTAAAGTTTACTTCATGAGCTTCAAGTATGTCTTTAATCAACACAAGAACTTTATAATCTTCGAAACATTATATGTAGAACCTAAACTAGAGAGTTTAGTTCTTGATTGTTCTTGTTAAAACAAGATAAAAGATGAATCAAACTAGAAAGTTAGATTCTTGAAACATGTAAGTAAATAACAACAATTAACAAGACAAGTAACATTAACAACAAAGAACAACAAATGATGATGATGATTTGCATGTATGTATACGGTTTTAGGGAGAAAAGTAGAAGAGAAAATGTCTTCAAGTTTACTTACAAGAATGTAGAAGAATATGAGAGAAAGTTTGAGAGAAAAGTGAGTGTGTGTGTGTAAATGAAAGAGTAATATGAATACTAGTGAGTATGTAGTGTAAAAAAAATTCAAAACACCACTAAATGGCCACCAAGGCTTCGGCATTCAGCAGAAAAAGGGAGGGGGGAGGTTTGTTCTTTGGTTACTAGCTTGTAAAGTTCATTAAAGTTGGACACAAGGTGGTATGTGCATGGGGATGATGTGTAACAAGATTCCAAGTGCCTTAAACTAGCTAGTTACCATCTAACATGATACTTACAAGTAGTGTTGGGCTAATTAGTCCACTTAAAAAGTAGGGTGGGCTTCTAAAGTCCAATAACACTAGTAAAGGCCCAAGTTCAAATAAAAGCCCAAGTATGTATGTAATTAACAAGTAAATCCAATTAAAAGCCCAAGTAACTAACTAACAACTTTAGTTAATTAAAATGATTAATAAACTTAATCATGAATGCAAATAATATCTAGAAATATTATTCGTGAAGTTTCGTGTGTCACAAAGACGTTTCGGGCTCTTAAAAGTCAAGTACGGGCAATCAAGGCAACATGTAAATGTAATAACATACATTCGTATAATCACACGTATTAATAATAATAATTATTAATAAATAAAAGTTGGAATTTCCAGGGTCGTTACACCACATCGGGTTAATATATGATATGGGTTTTAAGTTCGGGCGATCGATACCATATCATTATGTGTGGGCGTAAAGTGTGGGTTTTAAGTTCGGGCGATCGATACCACATCTTGCGTAACGGGTGGGTTTAAAGTTCGGGCGATCGATACCACTACGGGGTTAGTGTTATGATTCGTTGTACGCTAACGGTTGTTGGGAACACCGATGGGAAATTCGAAGTACCATTCCTTTGTACTATTGGTTAACCATGGTTATGTGTTTGTAGCGTGGCACTTTATATTATTCGAGTTATATATGCTTTTTGTTTGTGCTAGCTTGTGATCTTGGTGATTTAGCGTTATACCTTGCGTTGGTATGTCATTTAAATTGCTAGCGTGTATGAGGTAATTGTGTACGTGATTGCAAGTAAGTAGGTTATATATGTATGTGTATAATTATTGCATTCACTAAGCGTTAGCTTACCCTCTTGTTGTTTACCTTTTTAGGATCCGGCTTGGATAAGGGCAAAGGTATTCGCTTGGATTAGTGGTTCTCGGGGGTGTTAGCTTTTTGGGAGTTCGACCAAGATTTGAGTAGTTTAACCCCAAACACCATGCTCTAGTGACGTTTGGCAATTAAACATTTTGTGGTCGAAACTCGTATTTCGTACTTAATGGTATTTTGGGCGTATGTGGGCCCGCAATGTAAAACTCGTTTTATCATTGATTCGTGCTTGTTTTACTTATACTAATATGATGTGAAAAGCGTATCGTCTAAAAATGATGGGAAATGTTAGATCTTTTTACGAAAATGGAACAATTTGGACAGCGGGCTGCCAGGCCCTGTGCGCGCCGCGCACAGGTAGGGGTGCGCGCCGCGCACCCAGCCTGGGCAGGCCTGCTTCGAAATTTTTTTTTATTTCGCAGTTTTGGTTGGTTAACGGGTTGGGTCGTTACAGAAAATGACAAAATTAAAGGTCTCAAACGACTGAAAATTCAAAGGTCGGAGACCTGCACGGTCGACCCACGGTCGACCGTGAGGTGAGCCGCACGATGCCGGGTTTGAATTTCTCTTGCCTCTAAAAGCCAAGCCTTGGAGCATTTGAAGACTCACCTCTTGCACTTACATTCTCATACATTTACTGATATCATTCAAATGTTATTGTAATATATTTAGAGTGATTCTAGCAAGAGTGATTGTAAACTTAGTTATAAGTTTACGTGTAAGCTATCATCTTAAAGGGATCTAGAAGATAGTTGAGGGTTTCACTTAGTTGGTGCATTAGGATCTTGTGGTAAGAGCATTTGGTGATTGTGAATTCTTCAAAGGGACGTAAGGGTACATAAGTTGCGATTTATCGAGGTGCTAGTGTTGTATCCGAACACTCCACCGAGTTTGGAGTATCGTAGTGAAACAAACTCTCAATTCGTTAGAATTGAGGAGTGGATTATGCAAGATTAGTTAACATCTTCTCAAACCACTATAAATCATTTTGTTTGTTCTATTATCCCTTATCCGTTACTTTATATTACTTGTGAACAAAAAAATAAAATCTCCCTTTTAGTTACTTTTATATATATTATATATATATATATATATATATATATATATATATATATATATATATATATATATATATATATATATATATATATATATATATTGGTAGGATGAAGAGGGAAGAACATGTTTGGGGAAGTGGGGGAAAACATTTTGGGTTACAAATTTAGGTAGGTGAATATGTGAGACAATTTTCTAAAATTAAATATGTGTGACTGTGTGGTTCAGAATATTTCCCACCAACATGTTCTTCCGTCTTGATCATACACACACACATATATATATATATATATATATATATATATATATATATATTTTAAATTATATAACTAATCGTTACTATATATACACACACTAAAGAATGAAAAATATATAATATTGTATAGAATACATAGACATTCATGGTTGTTTAGACCATACGCTACAGTATACAACGACATGAATCCGTTGCCTCACAATGACCACAACGATCTCCGTGGGGCCATTGTAGGTCCAGTCGTTGTGGCAGCGGACCACGATGGCTACAATAAGTTCTTATAATAGGCACATATGCTTATATTAAATGTTGTGTGATATAAAGAATACAAGAGGAACAAATTGGGGTGAAAAAGTCTTTAGTATGGTTGGATATGAGGCAATTGAATACATTATATCTCAAGTATGAAACGAAATTACTATTGATGTATTTTCAAATATCATGGTTTAATAGTTTGTTAGATATAAGTGTGATCTCCTGATTAGTGCGGACAAATCTCAAGAGACTTGTTGATTCCTTTGAGAATGTTATAAGACTACCCTAATATGTGGTGTCTCGTCATAATCAAGCCGCCCTTCGTAATGGGTTAGTCCCGTACGAACATGCTTTATTAATAGATCTTCGAATCTTGCATAGCGATTCTTTCACAAATACATATCAACGTATTTGTCCATTCATATGAATTATTATATTGTCACACCCACAAAAAATTAACTCAAATTGTTATAAAAACATTAATATATTTACCGATAAGCAATAGGCATTGGTGCAATCTAGAGCCATTGAATATATGTTTTTTCGCATCGAAGTATCTTTTTAATCTGTGGATAAGGTTTAACGACCCGTCCAAATCCATATGGACGAATACATCACCATCTGGTCTCATTGCGAGGTACTGACCTCTATATGATATGTTTTACAAACATTGCATTCTTTTAAAAGACACATCGTATATAAATCCAAGGTTTTTGACAGCTGATGACTTCTACGTGTAGACAATCATCATAAATAACATTTTACAACCTAACAACTGTGATGATTTCTAAATAAGATACTCGATGATTTTAAATGCAACGTCTTTTGAAATATGTCATGAACGACTCCATTTATTATCTTTAAAATGAGCAAATGCACAGCGGAAGATTTTTTTAATACCTGAGAATAAACATGCTTAAAAGTGTCAACCAAAAGGTTGGTAAGTTCATAATTTTTTCATAAACAATGATTTTCAATAATTTTAATAGACCACAAGATTTCATTTTTCATAAACAACATACAGGCATTCGCAATCTGTATAAAAATCATTCAGCCGATGAACCCCTGGTAACCGACATTAACAAAATGCATATATCATATCCCCCAACATACCGGCAATCGCAATCAGTATGCTAAATACAGGATTAACACATCTGTATAAAAATCGAAGTACTAAAGCAGTTCAAATTCTCTGACTAAGGCGTGTCAAAGCCCATAGATCTATTTTTAAGATTCGCGTCAATTAGAGGCAATTATAATGTCCAGCTAATTCTTAGGTTACCAAGCAAAAACAGGGATATACGGTATAGCAATTCATCGTAGAATGTAGTTAAGTACTTGTGTCGATTTCGTCAAAAATTTATAAAAACAGCGCATGTATTCTCAGCCCAAAAATATATATTGCAAAAGCATTTGGTAAAAAGGGATCAAATAAACTCACGATACGATTTAATAGAAAATATGCATATGACGGCACTGAACAAGTGCTGGGTTGGCTTCGGATTCACGAACATATTTCAGTAATATATGTATTAAAATATATAATCACAATCAAACAAGTTTATATGTAGCGACCCGACAAAATCGTCATTGACGGCGCCGTCTACTTCGGTCCCGTTACGTGGTCATAAGTCTTTAAAACAATGTTTGTCCAAAATAGGTCGCATTCATTTCAAATGTAAAGATGTTTCAAAGTTTACAAAGTAGTTCAACGACTAAACATGTTACAGCGTTTAAAGCACAATTGAAACATATGCGACACAATTTAAAGTAAGTCAAAAGACGCTCCACGTATGCATGTATACCCGACATCCAAGCAAGTATCAAAAAGTATAGTGCAGAAGCATGTATCACTTAGCATTCAAGGACCTGAGAAAAACATAGAAAATCTGTCAACGAAAACATTGGTGAAATCATAGGTGTAAGTATAAAGTATGTTTTGAACCACAAGATTTAGTATAAAGTGAATATCATCCGTATACATCCCAAAAGATGTTATTTGTATCACGAGCACTCAATTATCAAAGCTTAACTGAATCTTACCTCTGTATAATAGTGTTAGAACCTACACTATATCCCGAAAATACGTTTCATTCATCCGAATGAGGGTTCGTCAAACCCGTATTGTCACACAACATAAGTTCTCGCTTACACCCTACAAGTGTAACTAATGATAATTGGACTTGAGGATTTTTGTTCTAAATCGTATGTGTAGCGACCCGACAAAATCGTCATTGACGACGCCGCTAACTTAGGTCCCGTTACGTGGTCGTAGTCCCTATATGAGACTCGTTTGACCAAAATTACATCGCATTCATTTGAAAAGTACAAGACTTGCAAAGTTTAGTTTGCCAAACGGATTGACTACAAGTTTAAGTTTACAAACGTATAATGTATAAATGAAATAAACTTGCGACATAATGTAAGTTGAAAATCACGGTTGCTATAAATAGCGTAAGTCTGTAGACAAAAGTTTGAATCCAAAGGTGCTATCACTAGCGTATGTATGTATGTATGCTTGACTCCAAGCACAAAATCAAAGTGTATGCATGTATGCTTGACTCCAAGCAAGTATGAGTGTACGCGGAAGCATGTAACAAATAGCCAAGTATGAACCTGAGAAACATATAGAAAACTGTCAACGAAAAACGTTGGTGAAATCATAGGTGTTTTAGTAAACGTTGTATTTGAACCACAAGATTTAATATAAGATGATTATCAAAATAATTTGCATTCCAAAGTTGTTATTTGTATCGCGGGCACCCAATTATCAAACTTAACTATTTTGCACCCTTTTCGTAGTGTTAGAACATACACTAGACCCGAAAATATATTTCATCCGCTAACGGTAGCGAACCGTCCGAATGAGGCTCGTCAAGCCCATGTGATCACATAATATAAGTTCACGTTTACACCCTGCAAGTGTAACTAATGATAATTGAATTGAGGCTTTTTGTTCAAACCCGTACGTGGAATGTTCATTTCCGTACTTGTGTTCAAAGTGTAAAAGTATGTAGTATAAAACCGTATATGTTTCTCATCCCATGATTTAAAAGTATAAAAGTTGTTGAAAGATGGGACTATGATCTCACCTCGAGTGCACGAGCATAAAAGTACTTCATAAAGTAAACGTGTGCATGAAAGTTGCTTAGCCTTGACCCAAACGAGATGAAATTGGTACCAAAATGTAGAGGATGAAGAGAGGATCACGAATATGTAATTTGTTTTGATGTTTGCTTCTTGATTCGGATTTAGATGATGATTTTGTGAAGATGGGTGTTTGAGTTCAAAAATGGATGAGAGAAAAGGAGGTAGAAGAAGAAGTGAAAAATGAATGGATGAGATGGTGGGAGGTGGTTGTCTTAGTCAACCACTAGTCACCTTTTTGATTAAATGGCAAAACTAGTCCCTAAAGTTTGTAGTCGGGTGCGAGAATTAACCGAATGAATATTTTAAAAATGCTCGAGTAAACGAGTGATGTTATAATTAAGTAATGGGAATATTATGAACGTTAGTCAACGGAAACTACGAATTTAAATAACGAAAGGTATTATTAAAAAAAAGATAGTGTTAAAAATAAATTTAACGGAAAAACGCGGGATGTTACATTACCTACACCTTAAAAGAAATTTAGTCCCGAAATTTAGTTGGAAGTAGTAATTGTTGTTTCTTCTTCGAAACCTTGCGTTGCAAATTCTACGGATATGTGAAGGTACTTCCTTGGGCATTTCAACGAACTTTGACAGTCGGGATTTTACGTTGGTTTAAAGTTTGGCTTCACTGTAGTGACCCGAACTTTTCCATGTTTATATATATTAAATGAAATTGATATTTACATGATTAAGTGTTTTCAACATGTTAAGCAATCAAAATTATTAAGACTTGATTAATTGGAATAGGTTTCATATAGACAAATGACCACCCAAGTTGACCGGTGATTCACGAACGTTAAAACTTGTAAAAACTATACGATGACAAATATATGGTTATATATATAGTTAACATGATTTTATTATATGTATGTATCTCATTAGGTATTTTAACAATGAGTTATATACATAAAAATGAGACTATTAAATTAAGAAACTCAAAAACGATATATATAACGATTATAGTTATAACGTCTTACTAGGTACATATGAATCATATTAAGATATTGATACACTTGGTTAATTATGTTAAATGATAATTAAATATATCATTAAGTGTATTAACTGTGATAACCCGGGAATTTCCGACCAAATTTAAACTTGAATCTTATTTGATTTCGATACGATAAGCAAAGTCTGTAATATTGAAGTCTCAAAAACTTTGAACTGTGTTCATGTATACAATTGACCTTTGACCATTCCCGACGATTCACGAACAATTGTTTGTAATTAAATATATATATATATATATATATATATATATATATATATATATATATATATATATATATATATATATATATATATATATATATATATATATATATATATATATATATATATATATATATATATATATAAATGTAAGTATATATGATAATTGCAAATAGTAAAATATAAATTTTAAACACTAGAATTAAATATGTAAAAAGAATAAGGTACAAAATAGTTAGGTATAATTAAAATGAATTTATATATATAATAATATATGATTTCCATGCATAATTATTATTATATGTGGTTTGCAATAAAATTTATAAATAATAAAAATTCAAGAAAAGTTATTACATGATATATTACATGATGTTATATAATTAATAGTATATAATACAAGTTAAAATATAATTGTTATATAAATGTTATTACTTTTGCTATCATTAAGAATTTTTATTATTGGTTGAAAATTATTATCAGTATTATTAAAAATTATCATTTTTATTAGTATTAATAATATCGCATTATTATTTACTAATTATTATTACTAAAGCCTTATCAATAAAAAATATTGTTATTAGTAATGTTATTACTAGTATTATATATAGTCTTAATATATTTTTATTCTCAATATATATATAGTCTTAATAAAATTCTGAATTAGATACAGATATATATAAATAAATATACAGACACAAGATATATATTAATATATATACAATTATATATATATAAATATAATATAAATGCAATTATAAATAAATGATATGAGTTAGGAAAGTCATACGAGTTGGTTAGGAAGAGCCATCAAAGACTACTTTTTAACTTTGTTTTTATCTGTAAAGGAATCAATCGAAATCCATATATGATTTTATCAAGATTATGCAGTATTTTTATTTATTTATTTATTTTTTCATTCTTTTCTTCTCCATCTTTTTTTTTCCTGTCGCCAGTCTGTTGCCAATCAAAATCGGTTGTTAATTGAGGGAATACAACTCACATTATCATTCCCAAATTCTAAAGTCAATAACAAAATATTTTTTTATTCAATTTAAACAAAAACCAGGAAGAACTCAGTTTCATAACCTCTGTTCTTCAACTTTTTTGCCAAACTTCGAATTATAGTTTTATCTCAAAATGTATAAATGCCAAGTTATTAGGAATCCCTCACTAAAACTTTCTGTAAAACCTCAAATCCCAATTCTTTGTATCGACTCTTAATTTCTGAGTCAAAGTTTATAAACTCAAAAGTCAAACATTGTTCTTAAATCAAATTCGAACTTTCTATTATGAATTAAGTTAAATTGACAATTCCAATAGTTTCTAGGATAGAATTGCAATATACTTCGTGTTATAATTTTGGTCTATTACGTTCTAAGTTTCAAATATCATTTTTTTTCTTCTTTGTGCTCGACGAGCAGCAGCTACTGCTGCATAAATATATATTTTTTTTTCTTCTCATTTATGTTTGTTTATTGAAATAGAAGCGGGTATGTTTTGTAATTAAACACTAAAACCAATTAGATATGATTAGTTGCTTGCTATGGTCAAATTTTACTTATGAAGAAGTAGATGGAAAGTAAAAACGGGTTTTATAAATTTAAGTTTAGAATAATCTCAGAAAGACAAAACAGATCAGTTGGTTTAATGTGGTGTCGGGTTAACAAGTGGTCACGAGTTCGAGCCTTGACAAAGGCAATTATTTTTGGAGCTGTTGCTATTGAGGTAGTTTCTAATTATTATTATTATTATTATTATTATTATTATTATTATTATTATTATTATTATTATTATTATTATTATTATTATTATTATTATTATTATTATTATTATTATTATTATTATTATTATTATTATGATTAATTATTATTGTTATTGTTATTATTATTGTTATTGTTATTATTACTGTTATTGTTATTAGTATTATTCTTATTAAATATAAGATGATATTATTATTATGATAAATGTATTTATTAATTATTTTTTTTATTAGTATTATCACTAAATATTATTATTATTGTCGTTATTATTAATTTTATAAGACTACTCCTAATATAAGTATTACTACTATTATGATGAGAATTGCAAATTGATGTTATAGAAACTTAGTCACTAGTTTAGGAAATCTAAACGCGAAGATTATGATTAGGAATGTAAAGGTTTTAATAATAGTATTATAATTATGACAATAAAAGTTTTAAAGGTATTATCATTAAGATTATAAGAATATATATAAAATATAAATGTATGAATTTAAAAATTATGGATAAAAATTATAATCTAAGTGAATTACTAATTAGTAGTATTATTAGTAATAAAGTTATCATTATTATTATTATTATTAGTACATCATTATTATTATCAAAAACTATTATTTTAAGCAGATAAATATTTTGTACATACAATATACTTATGACGTAGACTATAGTTAGATTAAAATTTCACATAACTATATATATCAAACTTACTAATATTATTTATATAAATACTTACATATAACAAGCTATTGATTTTTAAATACAACACTAAACATATATGTATATATATAATATATAGATATTTTAACTAAATGAACAAATAATAATTAATTTAAAGTAATATATATAATACATAAACCAAGCTATAATAAATATAATAAATGAAATATATGTTTTTAATAGAATTTAGTATAAGATTTATACAACTACAAACACATAAATAATATGTAATTAATAAGGGAAATTAAGTGATTTCCATTATATGTTTTAATATATGTACGAATGATATAGGTTTGTGAATCCAAGGCCAACCCTGCATTGTTCAATATAATCATATGTATTTTTACTACAAAATACATTAGGTGAGTTTCATTAAATCCCTTTTTAAATGCTTTTGCAATATATATTTTTGGGACTGAGAATACATGCGCTGCTTTTATAAATGCTTTACGAAATAGACACAAGTGATCAAAACTACATTCTATGGTTGGATTATCTAATCGAATATGTCCTTTTTATTAAGTCTGGTAATCCAAGAATTAGGGAACAGACACACTAATTGACGCGAACTCTAAAGATAGATCTATCGGGCCCAACAAGCCCCATCCAAAGTACCGGATGCTTTAGTACTTCAAATTATATCATGTCCGAAGGAGGATCCCGGAATGATAAGGGATATTCTTTATACATATTGTGAATGTCGGTTACCAGGTGTTCAATCCATATGAATGATATTTTGTCTCTATGCATGGGACGTATGTTTATGAGAAATGGAAATATGAAATCTTGTGGTCTATTAAAAATTATGAAATGATTATTTATAATAAACTAATGAACTCACCAACCTTTTGGTTGACACTTGAAAGTATGTTTATTCTCAGGTATGAAAGGAATCTTTCGCTGTGCATTTGTTCATTTAAGAGACATTACTTGGAGTCATTCATGACATATTTCAAAAGACGTTGCATTCGAGTCGTCGAGTTCATCAAAATTATTATTAAGTCAATTATAGTTAGATATATTATGAAATGGTATGCATATCGAAAACTTTCGATGTAAGGAAGTTTGTCTTTTCAAAACGAATGCAATGTTTGTAAAAATGTATCATATAGAGGTCAAGTACCTCGCGATTGTAACCAACTAGTGTGAATCGTTTGTAATCGATGTGGACTTTGTCCGGATGGATTAGGACTGGTCCTTTCAGTTGGTATCAGAGTGATGGTTTTAGCGAACCAGGTCTGTAATAGTGTATCTAACTAATAAGTCGTTAGGATGCATTAGTGAGTCTGGACTTCGACCGTGTCTGCATGTCAAAAGTTTTGCTTATCACTTCGTGTCAAAAATTACCTGCTTATCATTCTTAGAGAATCACTTGCTTATCATTCTTAGTCTAGACACGTTTTAATGTATTGATTGCATGAATAGTGTATAGACGAGATTCATATCTTAGCGTATCTGTTACTTTAAACCTTACCTGGCGTATCCCGTAAATTTCTCCGTAATCTACGAAACCTTTTGTTCTATATATACGGATATTCTACGTAATTAAGAATACCATCCATTAGCCAGAAAATCATTTCATATCTAAAAATTCTTTATTCAATCGTACGAAATGGAATTCGTCATTAGTTCAAGTCACTTGGATTCCGAAATGGAATCCCACTCAAGCTCCGAAAGCAGTGTGACCGGAATGGATCAACCAATCAGTCATCATCTATTCTGGATGAATTGGGGATGGGTTGGTAGCCTCCTCTATCATTGGAGACAAGAAGAAGGTGATCCTTTCCATCCGCCACATTACCCTATTGGCGAAGAACCTGAAGCACTTACCGGTAAACCTGTTCGAAACACCATCTTTTCTCTCATATCCAGAGTATCTCGCCACGATTATATACTATACCAAATTCTAGATTTTATTTATCCGCTAGTCCGAACCGAAAATCACCAAGGTGTAATAGAAGAAGTCAACGAGCTTCGCGCTCGGGTAGTGGCTTTAGAGAATATGGTGCGAAGGTTACAAACACCAGCAGCAGCACGAGCAGCATAACCAGTACCACCACCAAAGTTGAAATGTCCCGTTCTTATTGATTAAAAACGTTCCATATTAATTGATTTCGTTGCGAGGTTTTGACCTCTATATGAGACGTTTTTCAAAGACTGCATTCATTTTTAAAACAAACCATAACCTTTATTTCATAAATAAAGGTTTAAAAAGCTTTACGTAGATTAAATGATAATCTAAAATATCCTATTTACACACGACCATTATATAATGGTTTACAATACAAATATTTTACATCGAAATCAGTTTCTTGAATGCAGTTTTTACACAATATCATACAAACATGGACTCCAAATCTTGTCCTTATTTTAGTATGCAACAGCAGAAGCTCTTAGTATTCACCTGAGAATAAACATGCTTTAAACGTCAACAAAAATGTTGATGAGTTATAGGTTTAACCTATATATATCAAATCGTAACAATAGACCACAAGATTTCATATTTCAATACACATCCCATACATAGAGATAAAAATCATTCATATGGTGAACACCTGGTAACCGACATTAACAAGATGTATATATAAGAATATCCCCATCATTCCGGGACACCCTTCGGATATGATATAAATTTCGAAGTACTAAAGCATCCAGTACTTTGGATGGGGTTTGTTAGGCCCAATAGATCTATCTTTAGGATTCGCGTCAATTAGGGTGTCTGTTCCCTAATTCTTAGATTACCAGACTTAATAAAAAGGGGCATATTCGATTTTGATAATTCAACCATAGAATGTAGTTTCACGTACTTGTTTCTATTTTGTAAATCATTTATAAAACCTGCATGTATTCTCATCCCAAAAATATTAGATTTTAAAAGTGGGACTATAACTCACTTTCACAGATTTTTACTTCGTTGGGAAGTAAGACTTGGCCACTGGTTGATTCACGAACCTATAACAATATATACATATATATCAAAGTATGTTCAAAATATATTTACAACACTTTTAATATATTTTGATGTTTTAAGTTTATTAAGTCAGCTGTCCTCGTTAGTAACCTACAACTAGTTGTCCACAGTTAGATGTACAGAAAAAAATTGATAAATATTATCTTGAATCAATCCACGACCCAGTGTATACGTATCTCAGTATTGATCACAACTCAAACTATATATATTTTGGAATCAACCTCAACCCTGTATAGCTAACTCCAACATTCACATATAGAGTGTCTATGGTTGTTCCGAAATATATATAGATGTGTCGACATGATAGGTCGGAACATTGTATACGTGTCTATGGTATCTCAAGATTACGTAATATACAATATAAGTTGATTAAGTTATGGTTGGAATAGATTTGTTACCAATTTTCACGTAGCTAAAATGAGAAAAATTATCCAATCTTGTTTTACCCATAACTTCTTCATTTTAAATCCGTTTTGAGTGAATCAAATTGCTTTGGTTTCATATTGAACTCTATTTTATGAATCTAAACAGAAAAATTATAGGTTTATAGTCAGAAAAATAAGTTACAAGTTGTTTTTGTAAAGGTAGTCATTTCAGTCGAAAGAACGACGTCTAGATGACCATTTTAGAAAACATACTTCCACTTTGAGTTTAACCATAATTTTTGGATATAGTTTCATATTCATAATAAAAATCATTTTCTCAGAATAACAACTTTTAAATCAAAGTTTATCATAGTTTTTAATTAACTAACCCAAAACAGCCCGCGGTGTTACTACGACGTCGTAAATCCGGTTTTACGGTGTTTTTCGTGTTTCCAGGTTTTAAATCATTAAGTTATCATATCATATAGATATAAAACATGTGTTTAGTTGATTTTAAAAGTCAAGTTATAAGGATTAACTTTTATTTGCGAACAAGTTTAGAATTAACTAAACTATGTTCTAGTGATTACAAGTTTAAACCTTCGAATAAGATAGCTTTATATGTATGAATTGAATGATGTTATGAACATCATTACTACCTCAAGTTCCTTGGATAAACCTACTGGAAATGAGAAAAATAGATCTAGCTTCAAAGGATCCTTGGATGGCTTGAAAGTTCTTGAAGCAGAATCATGACACGAAAACAATTTCAAGTAAGATTTCCACTCGAAATAAGATTGTTATAGTTATAGAAATTGAATTAAAGTTTGAATATGATTATTACCTTGTATTAGAAAGATAACCTACTGTAAGTAACAAAGTTTTCTTGATCTTGGATGATTACTTGGAATGGATTTAGAAAACTTGGAAGTAAACTTGCAATCTTGGAAGTATTCTTGATTTTATGAAACTAGAACTTTTGGAATTTATGAAGAACACTTAGAACTTGAAGATAGAACTTGAGAGAGATCAATTAGATGAATAAAATTGAAGAATGAAAGTGTTTGTAGGTGTTTTTGGTCGTTGGTGTATGGATTAGATATAAAGGATATGTAATTTGGTTTTCATGTAAATAAGTCATGAATGATTACTCATATTTTTGTAATTTTATGAGATATTTCATGCTAGTTGCCAAATGATGGTTCCCACATGTGTTAGGTGACTCACATGGGCTGCTAAGAGCCGATCATTGGAGTGTATATACCAATAGTACATACATCTAAAAGCTGTGTATTGTACGAGTACGAATACGGGTGCATACGAGTAGAATTGTTGATGAAACTGAACGAGGATGTAATTGTAAGCATTTTTGTTAAGTAGAAGTATTTTGATAAGTGTCTTGAAGTCTTTCAAAAATGTATGAATACATATTAAAACACTACATGTATATACATTTTAACTGAGTCGTTAAGTCATCGTTAGTCGTTACATGTAAATGTTGTTTTGAAACCTTTAGGTTAACGATCTTGTTGAATGTTGCTAACCCATTGTTTATTATAACAAATGAGATGTTAAATTGTTATATTATCATGATATTATGATATATAATATCTCTTAGTATGATGTATATACAGTTAAATGTCGTTACAACGATAATCGTTACATATATGTCTCGTTTCGAAATCATTAAGTTAGTAATCTTATTTTTACATATGTATTTCATTGTTAATACACTTAATAATATATTTAATTATCATTTAACATAATTAACCAAGTGTATCAATATCTTAATATGATTCATATGTACCTAATAAGACGTTGTTATAACGATAATCGTTATATATATCGTTTTCGAGTTTCTTAAATTAATAGTCTCATTTTTATGTATATAACTCATTGTTAAAATACCTAATGAGATACATACTTATAATAAAATCATGTTAACTATATATATAACCATATATATGTCATCGTATAGTTTTTACAAGTTTTAACGTTCGTGAATCACCGGTCAACTTGGGTGGTCAATTGTCTATATGAAACCTATTACAATTAATCAAGTCTTAACAAGTTTGATTGCTTAACATGTTGGAAACACTTAATCTTGTAAATAACAATTTCATTTAATATATATATAAACATGGAAAAGTTCGGGTCACTACAGTACCTACCCGTTAAATAAATTTCGTCCCGAAATTTTAAGCAGTTGGAGGTGTTGACGTATCTTCTGGAAATAAATGCTGGTATTTCTTCTTCATCTGATCTTCTCGTTCCCAGGTGAACTCGGGTCCTCTACGAGCATTCCATCGAACCTTAACAATTGGTATCTTGTTTTGCTTAAGTCTTTTAACCTCACGATCCATTATTTCGACGGGTTCTTCGATAAATTGAAGTTTTTCGTTGATTTGGATTTCATCTAACGGAATAGTGAGATCTTCTTTAGCAAAATATTTCTTCAAATTCGAGACGTGGAAAGTGTTATGTACAGCCGCGAGTTGTTGAGGTAACTCAAGTCGGTAAGCTACTGGTCCGACACGATCAATAATCTTGAATGGTCCAATATACCTTGGATTTAATTTCCCTCGTTTACCAAATCGAACAACGCCTTTCCAAGGTGCAACATTAAGCATGACCATCTCTCCAATTTCAAATTCTATATCTTTTCTTTTAATGTCAGCGTAGCTCTTTTGTCGACTTTGGGCGGTTTTCAACTGTTGTTGAATTTGGATGATCTTCTCGGTAGTTTCTTGTATTATCTCTGGACCCGTAATCTGTCTATCCCCCACTTCACTCCAACAAATCGGAGACCTGCACTTTCTACCATAAAGTGCTTTAAACGGCGCCATCTCAATGCTTGAATGGTAGCTGTTGTTGTAGGAAAATTCTGCTAACGGTAGATGTCGATCCCAACTGTTTCCGAAATCAATAACACATGCTCGTAGCATGTCTTCAAGCGTTTGTATCGTCCTTTCGCTCTGTCCATCAATTTGTGGATGATAGGCAGTACTCATGTCTAGATGAGTTCCTAATGCTTGCTGTAATGTCTGCCAGAATCTTGAAATAAATCTGCCATCCCTATTAGAGATAATAGAGATTGGTATTCCATGTTTGGAGACGACTTCCTTCAAATACAGTCATGCTAACTTCTCCATCTTGTCATCTTCTCTTATTGGCAGGAAGTGTGCTGATTTGGTAAGACGATCAACTATTACTCAAATAGTATCAAAACCACTTGCAGTCCTTGGCAATTTAGTGATGAAATCCATGGTAATGTTTTCCCATTTTCATTCCGGGATTTCGGGTTGTTGAAGTAGACCTGATGGTTTCTGATGCTCAGCTTTGACCTTAGAACACGTCAAACATTCTCCTACGTATTTAGCAACATCGGCTTTCATACCCGGCCACCAAAAATGTTTCTTGAGATCCTTGTACATCTTACCCGTTCCAGGATGTATTGAGTATCTAGTTTTATGAGCTTCTCTAAGTACCATTTCTCTCATATCTCCAAATTTTGCTACCCAAATCCTTTCAGCCCTATACCGGGTTCCGTCTTCCTGAATATTAAGATGCTTCTCCGATCCTTTGGGTATTTCATCCTCTAAATTTCCCTCTTTTAAAACTCCTTGTTGCGCCTCCTTTATTTGAGTAGTAAGGTTATTGTGAATCATTATATTCATAGATTTTACTCGAATGGGTTCTCTGTCCTTCCTGCTCAAGGCGTCGGCTACCACATTTGCCTTCCCCGAGTGGTAACGAATCTCAAAGTCCGTAATCATTCAACAATTCAATCCACCTACGCTGCCTCATATTCAGTTGTTTCTGATTAAATATGTGTTGAAGACTTTTGTGGTCGGTATATATAATACTTTTGACCCCATATAAATAGTGCCTCCAAGTCTTTAATGCAAAAACAACCGCGCCTAATTCCAAATCATGCGTCGTATAATTTTGCTCGTGAATCATCAATTGTCTAGACGCATAAGCAATCACCTTCGTTCGTTGCATTAATACACAACCGAGACCTTGTTTTGATGCGTCACAATAAATCACAAAATCATCATTCCCTTCAGGCAATGACAATATAGGTGCCGTAGTTAGCTTTTTCTTCAATAACTGAAACGCTTTCTCTTGTTCATCCTTCCATTCAAATTTCTTCCCTTTATGCGTTAATGCAGTCAAGGGTTTTGCTATTTTGGAGAAATCTTGGATGAATCTTCTGTAGTAACCAGCCAATCCTAAAAATTGACGTATATGCTTCGGAGTTTTTGGGGTTTCCCACTTTTCAACGGTTTCGATCTTTGCCGGGTCCACCTGGATACCTTCTTTGTTCACTATGTGACCGAGAAATTGAACTTCTTCCAACCAAAATGCACACTTTGAAAACTTAGCGTACAGTTTTTCTTTCCTCAATACTTCTAGCACTTTTCTCAAATGTTCTTCGTACTCTTGATCATTCTTTGAGTAAATAAGTATGTCATCGATGAAAACAATGACAAACTTATCAAGATATGGCCCACACACTCGGTTCATAAGGTCCATGAACACAGCTGGTGCGTTAGTCAATCCAAACGGCATAACCATAAACTCGTAATGACCATAACGCGTCCTAAAAGCAGTTTTTGGAATATCATCCTCCTTTACTTGCATTTGATGATATCCAGAACGTAAATCGATCTTCGAATAAACCGACGAGCCTTGTAGTTGATCAAATAAGTCGTCAATTCTCGGCAGTGGATAACGGTTTTTGATGGTAAGTTTGTTCAACTCTCTGTAGTCAATACACAACCTAAATGTACCATCCTTCTTCTTGACAAACAAAACAGGAGCTCCCCATGGTGATGTGCTTGGTCGAATGAAACCACGTTCTAATAGTTCTTGCAGTTGGCTTTGCAGTTCTTTCATCTCGTTGGGTGCGAGTCTATAAGGAGCACGAGCTATTGGTGCAGCTTCTGGTACAATATCTATTTGAAATTCAACAGATCGATGTGGAGGTAGTCCCGGTAATTCTTTCAGAAATATATCGGGAAATTCTTTTGCGACGGGAACATCATTGATGCTCTTTTCTTCAGTTTGTACTTTTTCGACGTGTGCTAGAAAAGCATAGCAACCTTTTCTTATTAGTTTTTGTGCCTTCAAATTACTAATAAGATGTAGCTTCATGTTGCCCTTTTCTCCGTACACCATTAAGGGTTCTCCTTCTTCTCGTAAAATGCGAATTGTATTTTTATAACATACGATCTCTGCTTTCACCTTCTTCAGCCAGTCCATGCCAACTATTACATCAAAACTCCCTAACTCTACTGGTATCAAATCAATCTTAAATATTTCGCTACCCAGTTTAATTTCTCGATTCCGGCATATATTATCTGCTGAAATTAATTTACCGTTTGCTAATTCGAGTAAAAATTTACTATCTAACAGCGTCAATGGACAACTTAATTTAGCACAAAAATCTCTTCTCATATAGCTTCTATCTGCACCCGAATCAAATAAAACGTAAGCAGATTTATTGTCAATAAGAAACGTACCCGTAACAAGCTCCGGGTCTTCCTGTGCCTCTGCCGCATTAATATTGAAAACTCTTCCGCGGCCTTGTCCATTCGTGTTCTCCTGGTTCGGGTAATTTCTAATAATGTGGCCCGGTTTTCCACATTTATAACAAACTACATTGGCATAACTTGCTCCGACACTACTTGCTCCGCCATTACTCGTTCCGACACCATTTGTTCCTTTTGTTCTGTTAACCCCTGGTCCGTAGACCTCACACTTCGCCGCGCTATGACCATTTCTTTTACACTTGTTGTAAAATTTGGTGCAAAAACTCGAGTGATACTTTTCACACCTTTGGCATAGCTGCTTCTGATTGTTGTTGTTGTTGCGGTTGTTATTGTTGTTGGGACGATTGTTGTAGTTGCTGTTGTTGTTGTTGTTGTTGTTGTTGTTGTTGTTGTTGTTGTTGTTGTTGTTGGGCCGTTTGTTGTAGTTGCGATTGATGTTGCGATTGTTGGGATAATTGTTGCGATTATTATTGTAATTGCTGTTGTTGTTGTATTGGTGATTCTTATCACCGTTTTCCTCCCACTTTCTTTTGACTTGCTTCACATTGGCCTCTTCAGCCGTCTGTTCTTTAATTCTTTCCTCAATCTGGTTCACTAGTTTTTGAGCCATTCTACATGCCTTTTGTATGGAGGTGGGCTCGTGTGAACTTATATCTTCTTGGATTCTTTCCGGAAATCCTTTCACAAACGCGTCAATCTTCTCTTCCTCATCTTCGAACGCTCCCGGACACAATAGGCACAATTCTGTGAACCGTCTTTCGTACGTGGTAATATCAAATCCTTGGGTTCGTAACCCTCTAAGTTCTGTCTTGAGCTTATTGACCTCGGTTCTGGGACGGTACTTCTCGTTCATCAAGTGCTTGAATGCTGACCACGGTAGTGCGTACGCATCATCTTGTCCCACTTGCTCTAGATAGGTATTCCACCATGTTAACGAAGAACCTATGAAGGTATGCGTAGCGTACTTCACTTTGTCCTCTTCAGTACACTTACTTATGGAAAACACCGATTCGACCTTCTCGGTCCACCGTTTCAATCCGATCGGTCCTTCGGTTCCATCAAATTCTAAAGGTTTGCAGGCAGTGAATTCTTTGTAGGTGCATCCTACACGATTTCCTGTACTGCTAGATCCAAGGTAATTGTTGGTATGTAGCGCAGCCTGTACTGTGGCTATGTTTGAAGCTAGAAAAGTACGGAATTCCTCTTCATTCATATTCACGGTGTGTCGAGTAGTCGGTGCCATTTCCTTCAAAATAGTCAAATGGAACAAGTTAATCATACAGAATATTAAGTGTAGTTAATAGTATTTCATAGCATAATATGAACTCATTTATAAAAGCTTTTTCTTCATATTAGCGTTTTATAAGTTTAAATTCGGGTAGTACCTACCCGTTAAGTTCATACTTAGTAGCTAATATACAATTCAACTACTACAATTCTATATGAAAAACTGATTATAATAATATTTCGCGTTCAAACTTTTATACAATATTTTACAAACTTACAATACCGCTTATTTTACATAAAGCATGAAATATATCACACAATAACTTTGATACAAGATAGTTGTGAAGATAATTCTAGCTAGTACACAAGTCGTTCAGCAAAGGCAATAAAGACACGTAATTCATACGTCCAGAAACAAGTCATGCATTCTGGTTTTACTAGGACTACTTCCCATCCTTGGTCTTGTGGAACATAACCGTTATGGCCATTGATAAGATAGCGTGTTGTAACGTCGTCAAAGGGACGAGGGTTACGTAATGACCAACAGTCTCGTAATAACCTAAAAACCTCATTTCTTACCCCAATTACCGACTCCGTCACTTGTGGGAACGTTTTGTTTAATAGCTGTAGCCCGATGTTCTTTTTCTCACTTTGGTGAGAAGCGAACATTACTAACCCGTAAGCATAGCATGCTTCTTTATGTTGCATGTTAGCCGCTTTTTCTAAATCATGAAGTCCTATATTCGGATACATTGAGTCAAAATAATTTCTTAACCCGTTGCATAAAATAGCATTTGGGTTCCCCGCAATATATGCGTCAAAGTAAACACATCGTAACTTATGGGTTTCCCAATGTGATATCCCCCATCTTTCAAACGAAAGTCTCTTATAAACCAAGACATTCTTGGAACGTTCTTCGAATGTCTTACAAACTGATCTCGCCTTAAATAGTTGTGTCGAGGAATTCTGACCGACTCTAGACAAGATTTCATCAATCATGTCTCCGGGTAGGTCTCTTAAAATATTGAGTTGTCTATCCATTTTGTGTTTTTAAACTGTAAAATAGACAAGAGTTACATTCATAAAAAATACTTATTAATACAAGCAATTTTTACATATATCATAAAGCATAAGCACACTATATTACATATATTACACCACACGAATACAACTATCTTATTCCGACTCGCTCGTTTCTTCTTCTTCGGTTTTGGTTCATTTTGCCAAGTTTCTAGGGATATATGATGTTCCCCTAATACTAGCTGTCGTTTTCCACAATGGTTTAGAAAAACCTGGTGGTTTAGAGGTTCACGGGTCATTGTTACAACTTAAGGACTTCGGGGGTTGACGATACATATAAAGTTCATCGGGGTTGGAATTAGATTTCTCTATTTTTATGCCCTTTCCCTTATTATTCTCTTTTGCTTTTTTAAATTCAGTTGGGGTAATTTCTATAACATCATCGGAATTCTCGTCGGAATCCGATTCATCAGAGAATTGATAATCCTCCCAATATTTTGCTTCCTTGGCGGAAACACCATTGACCATAATTAACCTTGGTCGGCTGGTTGAGGATTTTCTTTTACTTAACCGTTTTATTATTTCCCCCACCGGTTCTATTTCCTCCTCCGGTTCCTCCTCTTCCGGTTCTGATTCTTCTTCCGGTTCCTCTTCGAGAACTTGTGAATCAGTCCAATATATATTCGACTCTTCGTTATTATTAGGTGAGTCAATGGGATTTGTGCTAGAGGTAGACATCTATCACACAATATCAAACATGTTAAGAGATTAATATATCACATAATATATACATGTTAATAATATATAGTTTCCAACAAAAATGTTAAGCAATCATTTTTAAAGAAAACACGGTCGAAGTCCAGACTCACTAATGCATCCTAACAAACTCGATAAGACACACTAATGCAAATTTTCTGGTTCTCTAAGACCAACGCTCGGATACCAACTGAAATGTCCCGTTCTTATTGATTAAAAACATTCCATATTAATTGATTTCGTTGCGAGGTTTTGACCTCTATATGAGACGTTTTTCAAAGACTGCATTCATTTTTAAAACAAACCATTACCTTTATTTCATAAATAAAGGTTTAAAAAGTTTTACGTAGATTAAATGATAATCTAAAATATCCTGTTTACACACGACCATTACATAATGGTTTACAATACAAATATGTTACATCGAAATCAGTTTCTTGAATGCAGTTTTTACACAATATCATACAAACATGGACTCCAAATCTTGTCCTTATTTTAGTATGCAACAGCGGAAACTCTTAGTATTCACCTGAGAATAAACATGCTTTAAACGTCAACAAAAATGTTGGTGAGTTATAGGTTTAACCTATATATATCAAATCGTAAAAATAGACCACAAGATTTCATATTTCAATACACATCCCATACATAGAGATAAAAATCATTCATATGGTGAAAACCTGGTAACCGACATTAACAAGATGCATATATAAGAATATCCTCATCATTCCGGGACACCCTTCGGATATGATATAAATTTCGAAGTACTAAAGCATCCGGTACTTTGGATGGGGTTTGTTAGGCCCAATAGATCTATCTTTAGGATTCGCGTCAATTAGGGTGTCTGTTCCCTAATTCTTAGATTACCAGACTTAATAAAAAGGGGCATATTCGATTTTGATAATTCAACAATAGAATGTAGTTTCACGTACTTGTGTCTATTTTGTAAATCATTTATAAAACCTGCATGTATTATCATCCCAAAAATATTAGATTTTAAAAGTGGGACTATAACTCACTTTCACAGATTTTTACTTCGTCGGGAAGTAAGACTTGGCCACTGGTTGATTCACGAACCTATAACAATATATACATATATATCAAAGTATGTTCAAAATATATTTACAACACTTTTAATATATTTTGATGTTTTAAGTTTATTAAGTCAGCTGTCCTCGTTAGTAACCTACAACTAGTTGTCCACAGTTAGATGTACAGAAATAAATCGATAAATATTTTCTTGAATCAATCCACGACCCAGTGTATACGTATCTCAATATTGATCACAACTCAAACTATATATATTTTGGAATCAACCTCAACCCTGTATAGCTAACTCCAACATTCACATATAGAGTGTCTATGGTTGTTCCGAAATATATATAGATGTGTCGACATGATAGGTCGAAACATTGTATACGTGTCTATGGTATCTCAAGATTACATAATATACAATACAAGTTGATTAAGTTATGGTTGGAATAGATTTGTTACCAATTTTCACGTAGCTAAAATGAGAAAAATTATCCAATCTTGTTTTACCCATAACTTCTTCATTTTAAATCCGTTTTGAGTGAATCAAATTGCTATGGTTTCATATTGAACTCTATTTTATGAATCTAAACAGAAAAATTAGAGGTTTATTGTCGGAAAAATAAGTTACAAGTTGTTTTTGTAAAGGTAGTCATTTCAGTCGAAAGAACGACGTCTAGATGACCATTTTAGAAAACATACTTCCACTTTGAGTTTAACCATAATTTTTGGATATAATTTCATGTTCATAATAAAAATCATTTTCTCAGAATAACAACTTTTAAATCAAAGTTTATCATAGTTTTTAATTAACTAACCCAAAACAGCCCGCGGTGTTACTACGACGTCGTAAATCCGGTTTTACGGTGTTTTTCGTGTTTCCAGGTTTTAAATCATTAAGTTAGCATATCATATAGATATAGAACATGTGTTTAGTTGATATTAAAAGTCAAGTTAGAAGGATTAACTTTTATTTGCGAATAAGTTTAGAATTAACTAAACTATGTTCTAGTGATTACAAGTTTAAACCTTCGAATAAGATAGCTTTATATGTATGAATCGAATGATGTTATGAACATCATTACTTCCTCAAGTTCCTTGGATAAACCTACTGGAAATGAGAAAAATAGATCTAGCTTCAAAGGATCCTTGGATGGCTTGAAAGTTCTTGAAGCAGAATCATGACACGAAAACAATTTCAAGTAAGATTTCCACTCGAAATAAGATTGTTATAGTTATAGAAAT
Organism: Rutidosis leptorrhynchoides; assembly: GCF_046630445.1. Lineage (NCBI taxonomy): Eukaryota > Viridiplantae > Streptophyta > Magnoliopsida > Asterales > Asteraceae > Rutidosis > Rutidosis leptorrhynchoides. The sequence goes on along the minus strand of NC_092333.1, from coordinate 412,058,028 downwards.
TGAATTAAAGTTTGAATATGATTATTACCTTGTATTAGAAAGATAACCTACTGTAAGTAACAAAGGTTTCTTGATCTTGGGTGATTACTTGGAATGGATTTAGAAAACTTGGAAGTAAACTTGCAATCTTGGAAGTATTCTTGATTTTATGAAACTAGAACTTTTGGAATTTATGAAGAACACTTAGAACTTGAAGATAGAACTTGAGAGAGATCAATTAGATGAATAAAATTGAAGAATGAAAGTGTTTGTAGGTGTTTTTGGTCGTTAGTGTATGGATTAGATATAAAGGATATGTAATTTGGTTTTCATGTAAATAAGTCATGAATGATTACTCATATTTTTGTAATTTTATGAGATATTTCATGCTAGTTTCCAAATGATGGTTCCCACATGTGTTAGGTGACTCACATGGGCTACTAAGAGCCGATCATTGGAGTGTATATACCAATAGTACATACATCTAAAAGCTGTGTATTGTACGAGTACGAATACGGGTGCATACGAGTAGAATTGTTGATGAAACTGAACGAGGATGTAATTGTAAGTATTTTTGTTAAGTAGAAGTATTTTGATAAGTGTCTTGAAGTCTTTCAAAAATGTATGAATACATATTAAAACACTACATGTATATACATTTTAACTGAGTCGTTAAGTCATCGTTAGTCGTTACATGTAAATGTTGTTTTGAAACCTTTAGGTTAACGATCTTGTTGAATGTTGCTAACCCATTGTTTATTATAACAAATGAGATGTTAAATTGTTATATTATCATGATATTATGATATATAATATATCTTAGTATGATGTATATACAGTTAAATGTCGTTACAACGATAATCGTTACATATATGTCTCGTTTCGAAATCATTAAGTTAGTAATCTTATTTTTACATATGTATTTCATTGTTAATACACTTAATAATATATTTACTTATCATTTAACATAATTAACCAAGTGTATCAATATCTTAATATGATTCATATGTACCTAGTAAGACGTTGTTATAACGATAATCGTTATATATATCGTTTTCGAGTTTCTTAAATTAATAGTCTCATTTTTATGTATATAACTCATTGTTAAAATACCTAATGAGATACATACTTATAATAAAATCATGTTAACTATATATATAACCATATATATGTCATCGTATAGTTTTTACAAGTTTTAACGTTCGTGAATCACCGGTCAACTTGGGTGGTCAATTGTCTATATGAAACCTATTTCAATTAATCAAGTCTTAACAAGTTTGATTGCTTAACATGTTGGAAACACTTAATCATGTAAATAATAATTTCATTTAATATATATATAAACATGAAAAAGTTCGGGTCACTACAAAAGTCAACAGTACCATCACCACCACCAACATCAACATCCGCATTCCATACCTCAACATCTTAATCTATACCTCGAACATCAACGTCATACGCACAATGGATACCAAAGAGTACCAACAACAACAACATCATCACACATCTCAACCTCGCAATCTATACCTCAAGCATAATCATCGTTCTACGAATCGTTTTACGAATCGTTCTACATAAACTATCTTCGTCCTTCATGGTGATTATGTAATCTCTAATATTTTAGAGATTATGTACTCTAGTTCTAGCCGTAAATCTGATGAATTTAATATCACATTGACTCATTAAATCCATAATTACGTCTGAAGAAAATATAAATGTATATATGTTTTCATAAAGATTATAATTAAAAATTTTATTGTACAAACTGTTAATGGTGAAAATATTTTAACGGGTAGGTAATACCCGAGGAATATTTAGATTTCGCATTAATAAGTTACACTGTACATTCTTCGAATCTGATTCAACAGTCATTTACTATCCTACTTGCAATCACAGCCATACGAATACGTTCATCACAGAATAACCATTTTCATTCAATTTCATATTTGGATTTTGACTCACCAGAATCCAACAAGTGGCATAAGAAAGAAATAATGAACACAATAAAAATTGATTAGAAACAAACTAATTAACAATATGAAATTTTGTTAAGAAACCACGCTAACAATATCCTAACTAACTGTTCCTAGCTAACTGATTACATTTTATTTATAGCAGTTTATTTATCGCAATTTAATTATCGCAATTTAATTTATCGTCATTTAATTTCTGTTATTTATTTTACGCATTTAAATATCGGGACACGTATACAATGTTTTGACATATCATATCGACGCATCTATATATATTATTTAGAATCACCATAGGCACTCTATATGCAGTCATGATTGAGTTCTCTATACAGGGTTGAGGTTGATTCTACAATAATATATATAGTTTGAGTTGTGATCGAGTCTGAGACGTATAAGGGTCACGATACGTATAAATTAATTCAAATATTATATAGTAAACTATATATAGATTATTATTTGTACACTGCTAAATGTGGACTATCAGCATTGAACAATTAAAATGAATTAAAATATTGATTATAACATATGAAACTAAATAATTCTTCAAGTTTGCCACTTGATTTCATCTTAAACCTCAATTGTATCTTGACGATTACAATCTACGTTCAAACCTTTCATGATTCTAGAAAACACCTCAATCGAGAGTATGAACCAACTGCACTTCATCTACGGAAGAAGAGATTGACGCATATAGTTATGCACCTGAAAAATTCTCAGAAACTGTATAAACGTTTAACTTTGCAATAACTTTGGCGTTGTTATCACCGAAAATAACTTTGCAATTCCTTTTCAAATTAGCCAACTTTGTCACAGCTTCAGCAATTCAACTTCGACGTTTCATTCGAAGTAACCTTACTATAAATCCTGATATATACGATTACCCTTTTAATATTGGAGAATTCTTTTATATTCCACCATATTACCAGCAGACGTACCAGCAACCTCGTTGCTTCTTGACTTAAATCTCTCTAACAAATCATTATAATTATTCATTGAAACCCTATCATATACTCATCCGCATCTTGTGACGAGAACTGCCATACCAATTACCGGGAATCGGCAATCAGTACTTTGAAAACTCACAGCATATATACATCAACAGTTATATGTATGACATTTATCTCTTAGAATTATGATCTCTCCTTCTGGAATTCTGAAAAGCACTCATTCACAATTCAATACTTGAATGTTGAAAAAGCTGAATGAAGCAGCAGAAACCATAGACAACCGTAAACGACCATAATCATCGAAAGTTTGATGATAAAGAATAGTATGTTGGAAAAGCTCAGAAAAGTTGAAACTGGAAAACGGATTGAGCTAACCACGAAGGAGACCAAGGACAAATACAAGGACCATATCATATATTCAAAGAATCCAGGTAATTCTGGATCCGATGAAACCTTCAAACGAATATCTTGCTCTGTACTCATATTAAAATCTTGCGGAAAAATCTTTCTCCATCAACCATCGAACTTAGAAATTCCAAAATATCATCATCAATATCTTCGATATTTCTGAGGATATTTTCATAAATATTCTCGTCCAAAATTATATACCTCTTCGTGCTTTCTGTATATCATTATATTGGAAACATTCAAGAGAAAATTTAGTACCGAAAAGCAGATTATGCGAAACTATGAAGAAAGCCGTGGACAAATCACAAAGAATAAGTTTGACTTCAAAGAATCTAAATGATTCATTGTCTATTAAAGTCTTTAGTGAATATCTTGCTCCTTACTCTAAACCCTTGCAGATAATAGTTCTATCATCCTCTGATCTTAGATATTCCGAGATATTATCGTATCTTTCATTATAAATATCCTCCATATTTCTGGAGATATTTTTATAACTATTCTTACCTGAAATCATTAATCTCTTCGTACTATCAGTGTTACATCATATAGAAACTGTTAGTTTCTATATTCTGTAAACTTTCGAGCTTAAAATATGAAAGTTATTGAAGTAATGTTGGGAACTGATGCATGAGTTAGTATAATATAATGACACTTGATCAACGTGATTATATTACAGTAAGTCATGCTGAGTTTCTAATTGAACGTGATGATTCACAGAACATACCATCATCATGTGCCATTTACACGACTCTTACATTCTACCCAATCTCCAAATATATTAAGAACATATCTTCTTGATAGTTCTATCTTTTCGGATATTCTGGTAATTTACCAAATCAAAAATTGTGCCATTACGATTTATTTCTTATAACATTAATTATGTTCATCCGAAACCGCATACCCACGAATTCCGGACATTATTCGCTTGACTTGAAGTCGGGAAGAGGAGACAAAAGTATGGAACTTTTGAATATAAAAGAAAATATAAAGCTCGACAACAACACGTAAATAACAAACCGTGTATATCAATGTGTATCACAACATAAAGACACGGGAGAATTAAAAACATTATAATCCCCAGGGCGAAGTAGAAGAAAGCAGATTCCTCTGGTGGAAGTTGGAAAAGGAAAATAATTGTTGCAATAGTTAGGATAAGGACAAGGATCAGAACTGGATTAAGCATTTTTACAAATCTTGTGGATGTAAGAACCATGAAAGAAAGTATAGGAATGGTGAAAATTATGGAACGAGAAGAGTTTAATTTATAATGGAAATATCAGACAGAGTAATCGAGGCAGATCACCGTATTTAATTATAGAGATCTTAATTTCCTTACTCGCCGGAGAATCAAATCTTTTAGATTTCGAAGATTTTCTTTAAAATCCCTTGAATTTCGGAATTCAACCCTCTACTTCAAAAGTTATGACGCACCATATCTTCTAAATTCAACCATGACTACATCAAAAGTAAAGACGAATATCTATTACCTTATCTCCATCTTTTGTGATAGCTTCACTCGTACGCTTCGAGTAATCGAATCGTTTTATCCAAATTATTCAATAATGATAAAACTCTATTTATCAGCTCATATTCATCAGGAAAACATATTCATTGTTAGCCATGACGACCTCACTCAAATTTCGGGACGAAATTTCTTTAACGGGTAGGTATTGTGATGACCCGGGAATTTCCGACCAAATTTAAACTTGAATCTTATTTGATTTCGATACGATAAGCAAAGTCTGTAATGTTGAAGTCTCAAAAACTTTGAACTGTGTTCATGTATACAATTGACCTTTGACCATTCCCGACGATTCTCGAACAATTGTTTGTAATTAAATATATAAATATATATATATATATATATATATATATATATATATATATATATATATATATATATATATATATATATAAATGTAAGTATATATGATAATTGCAAATAGTAAAATATAAATTTTAAACACTAGAATTAAATATGTAAAAAGAATAAGGTACAAAATAGTTAGGTATAATTAAAATAAATTTATATATATAATAATATATGATTTCCATGCATAATTATTATTATATGTGGTTTGCAATAAAATTTATAAATAATAAAAATTCAAGAAAAGTTATTATATGATATATTACATGATGTTATATAATTAATAGTATATAATACAAGTTAAAATATAATTGTTATATAAATGTTATTACTTTCGCTATCATTAAGAATTTTTATTATTGGTTGAAAATTATTATCAGTATTATTAAAAATTATCATTTTTATTAGTATTAATAATATCACATTATTATTTACTAATTATTATTACTAAAGCCTTATCAATAAAAAATATTGTTAGTAGTAATGTTATTACTAGTATTATATATAGTCTTAATATATTTTTAGTCTCAATATATATATAGTCTTAATAAAATTCTGAATTAGATACAGATATATATAAACAAATATATAGACACAAGATATATATTAATATATATTAATATTAATATATATACAATTATATATATATATATATATATATATATATATATATATATATATATATATATATATATATATATATATATATATATATAATATAATATAAATGCAATTATAAATAAATGATTTGAGTTAGGAAAGTCATACGAGTTGGTTAGGAAGAGCCATCAAAGACTACTTTTTAACTTTCTTTTTATCTGTAAAGGAATCAATCGAAATCCATATATGATTTTATCAAGATTATGCAGTATTTTTATTTATTTATTTATTTTTTCATTCTTTTCTTCTCCATCTTTTTTTTTTCCTGTCGCCAGTCTGTTGCCAATCAAAATCAGTTGTTAATTGAGGGAATACAACTCACATTATCATTCCAAAATTCTGAAGTCAATAACAAAATTTTTTTTATTCAATTTAAACAAAAACCAGGAAGAACCCAGTTTCATAACCTCTGTTCTTCAACTTTTTTGCCAAACTTCGAATTACAGTTTTATCTCAAAATGTATAAATGCCAAGTTATTAGGAATCCCTCACTAAAACTTTCTGTAAAACCTCAAATCCCAATTCTTTGTATCGACTCTTAATTTCTGAGTCAAAGTTTATAAACTAAAAAGTCAGACATTGTTCTTAAATCAAATTCGAACTTTCTATTATGAATTAAGTTAAATTGACAATTCCAATAGTTTCTAGGATAGAATTGCAATATACTTCGTGTTATAATTTTGGTCTATTACGTTCTAAGTTTCAAATATCATTTTTTTTCTTCTTTGTACTCGACGAGCAGCAGCTACTGCTGCATAAATATATATATTTTTTTCTTCTCATTTGTGTTTGTTTATTGAAATAGAAGCGGATATGTTTTGTAATTAAACACTAAAACCAATTAGATATGATTAGTTGCTTGCTCTGGTCGAATTTTACTTATGAAGAAGTAGATGGAAAGTAAAAACGGGTTTTATAAATTTAAGTTTAGAATAATCTCAGAAAGACAAAACATATCAGTTGGTTTAATGTGGTGTCGGGTTAACAAGTGGTCACGAGTTCGAGCCTTGACAAAGGAAATTATTTTTGGAGCTGTTGCTATTGAGGTAGTTTCTAATTATTATTATTATTATTATTATTATTATTATTATTATTATTATTATTATTATTATTATTATTATTATTATTATTATTATTATTATTATTATTATTATTATTATTGTTATTGTTATTGTTATTATTATTGTTATTGTTATTAGTATTATTCTTATTAAATATAAGATGATATTATTATTATGATAAATGTATTTATTAATTATTTTTTTTTTATTAGTATTATCACTAAATATTATTATTATTGTCGTTATTATTAATTTTATAAGACTACTCCAAATATAAGTATTACTACTATTATGATGAGAATTGCAAATTGATGTTATAGAAACTTAGTCACTAGTTTAGGAAATCTAAACGCGAAGATTATGATTAGGAATGTAAAGGTTTTAATAATAGTATTATAATTATGACAATAAAAGTTTTAAAGGTATTATCATTAAGATTATAAGAATATATATAAAATATAAATGAATGGATTTAAAAATTATGGATAAAAATTATAATCTAAGTGAATTACTAATTAGTAGTATTATTATTAATAAAGTTATCATCATTATTATTATTAGTACATCATTATTATTATCAAAAACTATTATTTTAAGCAGATAAATATTTTGTACATACAATATACTTATGACGTAGACTATAATTAGATTAAAATTTCACATAACTATATATATCAAACTTACTAATATTATTTATATAAATACTTACATATAACAAACTATTGATTTTTAAATACAACACTAAACATATATGTATATATATAATATATAGATATTTTAAGTAAATGAACAAATAATAATTAATTTAAAGTAATATATATAACACAAAAACCAAGCTATAATAAATATAATAAATGAAATATATGTTTTTAATAGAATTTAGTATAAGATTTATACAACTACAAACACATAAATAATATGTAATTAATAAGGGAAATTAAGTGATTTCCATTATATGTTTTAATATATGTACGAATGATATAGGTTTGTGAATCCAAGGCCAACCCTGCATTGTTCAATATAGTCATATGTATTTTTACTACAAAATACATTAGGTGAGTTTCATTAAATCCCTTTTTAAATGCTTTTGCAATATATATTTTTGGGACTGAGAATACATGCGCTGCTTTTATAAATGCTTTACGAAATAGACACAAGTGATCAAAACTACATTCTATGGTTGGATTATCTAATCGAATATGCCCTTTTTATTAAGTCTGGTAATCCAAGAATTAGGGAACAGACACCCTATTTGACGCGAACTCTAAAGATAGATCTATCGGGCCCAACAAGCCCCATCCAAAGTACCGGATGCTTTAGTACTTCGAATTATATCATGTCCGAAGGAGGATCCCTGAATGATAAGGGATATTCTTTATGCATATTGTGAATGTCGGTTACCAGGTGTTCAATCCATATGAATGATATTTTGTCTCTATGCATGGGACGTATGTTTATGAGAAATGGAAATATGAAATCTTGTGGTCTATTAAAAATTATGAAATAATTATTTATGATAAACTAATGAACTCACCAACCTTTTGGTTGACACTTGAAAGTATGTTTATTCTCAGGTATGAAATAAATCTTCCGCTGTGCATTTGTTCATTTAAGAGACATTACTTGGAGTCATTCATGACATATTTCAAAAGACGTTGCATTCGAGTCGTCGAGTTCATCAAGATTATTATTAAGTCAATTATAGTTAGATATATTATGAAATGGTATGCATAGCGTCAACTTTCGATGTCAGGAAGTTTGTCTTTTCAAAACGAATGCAATGTTTGTAAAAATGTATCATATAGAGGTCAAGTACCTCACGATTGTAACCAACTAGTGTGAATCGTTTGTAATCGATGTGGACTTTATTCGGATGGATTAGGATGGGTCCTTTCATTAACAATGAACTACATATGTAAAAATAAGACTACTAACTTAATGATTTTGAAACAAGACATATATGTAACGATTATCGTTGTAACGACATTTAATGTATATAGATCATATTAAGAGATATTCGTATATCATAATATCATGATAATATAATAATTTAAAATCTCATTTGATATTATAAACATTGGGTTAACAACATTTAACAAGATCGTTAACCTAAAGGTTTCAAAACAACAATTACATGTAACGACTAACGATGACTTAACGACTCAGTTAAAATGTATATACATGTAGTGTTTTAATATGTATTCATACACTTTTGAAAGACTTCAAGAAACTTATCAAAATACTTCTACTTAACAAAAATGCTTACAATTACATCCTCGTTCAATTTCATCAACAAATCTACTCGTATGCACCCGTATTCGTACTCGTACAATACACAGCTTTTAGATGTATGTACTATTGGTATATACACTCCAATGATCAGCTCTTAGCAGCCCATGTGAGTCACCTAACACATGTGGGAACCATCATTTTGCAACTAGCATGAAATATCTCATAAAATTACAAAAATATGAGTAATCATTCATGACGTATTTACATGAAAACAAAATTACATATCCTTTATATCTAATCCATACACCAACGACCAAAAACACCTACAAACACTTTAATTCTTCAATTTTCTTCATCTAATTGATCTCTCTCAAGTTCTATCTTCAAGTTCTAAGTGTTCTTCATAAATTCCAAAAGTTCTAGTTTCATAAAATCAAGAATACTTCCAAGATTGCAAGTTTACTTCCAAGTTTTCTAAATCCATTCAAAGTAATCATCCAAGATCAAGAAACCTTTGTTGCTTACAGTAGGTTATCTTTCTAATACAAGGTAATAATCATATTCAAACTTTAATTCAATTTCTATAACTATAACAATCTTATTTCGAGTGGAAATCTTACTTGAAATTGTTTTCGTGTCATGATTCTGCTTCAAGAACTTTCAAGCCATCCAAGGATCCTTTGAAGCTAGATCTATTTTTTTTCATTTCCAATAAGTTTATCCAAGGAACTTGAGGTAGTAATGATGTTCATAACATCATTCGATTCATACATAAAAAGCTGTCTTATTCAACGTTATAAACTTGTAATCACTAGAACATAGTTTAGTTAATTCTAAACTTGTTCGTAAATAAAGTTAATCCTTCTAACTAGACTTTTAAAATCAACTAAACACATGTTCTATATCTATATGATATGCTAACTTAATGATTTAAAACCCGAAAACACGATAAACACCATAAAACTGGATATACGCCGTCGTAGTAAAACCGGGGGCTGTTTTGGTTGGGATAATTAAAAGCTAAGAAGAACTTTGATTTAAAATCTATACTTCTGGAAAAATGATTTTTCTTATGAACATGAAACTATATTCAAAAATCATGGTTAAACTCAAAGTGAAAGTATGTTTTTCAAAATGGTCATCAAGATGTCGTTCTTTCGACGGAAATGACTACCTCTTTCAAAAACGACTTGTAACTTGTATTTCCGACAATAAACTTATACTTTTTCTATTTAGATTCATAAATTTAAGTTCAATACGAAACCGTGGCCACTGGAATCACTCAAAACGGATTAGAAACGAAGAAATGGCGAGTAAAACAAGATTTATAAAAACTACTCATTTTACCTACGTGAAAGTTAGTAATAAATCTATTCCAACCATAACCTAATCAACTTATATTGTATATTATGTAATCTTGAGATACCATAGACACGTATACAATGTTTCGACCTATCATGTCTACCCATCTATATATATATTGCGGAACAACCATAGACACTCTATATGTGAATGTTGGAGTTAGCTATACAGGGTTGAGGTTGATTCCAAAATATATATAGTTTGAGTTGTGATCAATACTGAGATACGTATACACTGGTTCGTGGATTGATTCAAGATAATATTTATCGATTTATTTCTGTACATCTAACTGTGGACAACTAGTTGTAGGTTATTAACGAGGACAGCTGACTTAATAAACTTAAAACATCAAAATGTATTAAAAGTATTGTAAATATATTTTGAACATACTTTGATATATATGTATATATTGTTATAGGTTCGTAAATCAACAGTGGCCAAGTCTTACTTCCCGACGAAGTAAAAATCTGTGAAAGTGAGTTATAGCCCCACTTTTAAAATCTAATATTTTTGGGATGAGAATACATGCAGGTTTTATAAATGATTTACAAAATAGACACAAGTATGTGAAACTACATTCTATGGTTGAATTATCGAAATCGAAGATGCCCCTTTTTATTAAAGTCTGGTAATCTAAGAATTAGGGAACAGACACCCTAATTGACGCGAATCCTAAAGATAGATCTATTGGGCCTAACAAACCCCATCCAAAGTACCGGATGCTTTAGTACTTCGAAATTTATATCATATCCGAAGGGTGTCCCGCAATGATCGGGATATTCTTATATATGCATCTTGTTAATGTCGATTACCAGGTGTTCACCATATGAATGATTTTTATCTCTATGTATGGGATGTGTATTGAAATATGAAATCTTGTGGTCTATTGTTACGATTTGATATATATAGGTTAAACCTATAACTCACCAACATTTTTGTTGACGTTTAAAGCATGTTTATTCTCAGGTGAATACTAAGAGCTTCCGATGTTGCATACTAAAATAAGGACAAGATTTGGAGTCCATGTTTGTATGATATTGTGTAAAAACTGCATTCAAGAAACTGATTTCGATGTAACATATTTGTATTGTAAACCATTATGTAATGGTCGTGTGTAAACAAGATATTTTAGATTATCATTATTTGATAATCTACGTAAAGCTTTTTAAACCTTTATTTATGAAATAAAGGTTATGGTTTGTTTTAAAAATGAATGCAGTCTTTGAAAAAACGTCTCATATAGAGGTCAAAACCTCGCAACGAAATCAATTAATATGGAACGTTTTTAATCAATAGGAACGGGACATTTCAGTTGGTATCCGAGCATTGGTCTTAGAGAACTAGAATTTTGCATTAGTGTGTCTTATCGAGTTTGTTAGGATGCATTACTGAGTCTGGACTTCGACTGTGTTTACTTGAAAAATGATTGCTTAACAAATTTTGTTGGAAACTATATATTTTTAACATATGAATATTATGTGATATATTAATCTCTTAACGTGTTTGATATTATGTGATAGATGTCTACCTCTAATACAAGTCCCATTGACTCACCTAATAATAATGAAGAGTCAAATGTAATTTGGAATGATTCGTGGACTGATTCACAAGTTCCCGAAGAGGAACCGGAAGAAGAATCGGAACCGGAGGAGGAGGAACCGGAAGAAGAAATAGAACTGGTGGGGGAAATAATAAAATAGTTAAGTAAAAGAAAATCCTCAACCAACCGACCAAGGTTAATTATGGTCAACGGTGTTTCCGCCAAGGAAGCAAAATATTGGGAGGATTACCAATTCTCCGACGAATCGGATTCCGACGAGGATTTCGATGATGTTATAGAAATTACCCCAACTGAATTTAAAAAGGCAAAAGAGAACAATAAGGGAAAGGGCATAAAAATAGAGAAATCTGATTCCAACCCCGATGAACTTTATATGTATCGTCAACACTCGTATTTCTTAAGTTGTAACAATAACCCGGGAACCTCTAAACCACCAGGTTTTTCTAGACCAATGTGGAAAACGATGGCTCGTATTAGGGGAACATCATATATCCCTAAAAACTTAGCAAAAAGAACCAAGTTCGAAAAAGAAGAAACGAGTGAGTCGGAATAAGATAGTTGTATTTGTGCGGTGTAATATATGTAATATAGTGTGCTTATGCTTTACGATATATGGAAAAATTGCTTGTATTAATATGTATCTTTTATGAATCTAACTCTTGTCTATTTTAAAGTATAAAAACACAAAATGGATAGACAACCCAATATTTTAGAAGACTTACCCGGAGACATGATTGATGAAATCTTGTCTAGAGTCGGTCAGAATTCCTCGGCACAACTATTTATGGCAAAATCAGTTTGTAAGACATTCGAAGAATGTTCCAAGAATGCCTTGGTTTATAAAAGGCTTTCCTTTGAAAGATGGGGGATATCACATTGGGAAACCCATAAGTTACGATGTGTTTACTTTGACGCATATATTGCGGGGAACCCAAATGCTATTTTACGCAACGGGTTAAGAAATTATTTTGACTCAGTGTATCCGAATATAGGACTTCATGATTTAGAAAAAGCGGCTAACATGCAACACTTACGGATTAGTAATGTTCGCTTCTCACCAAAGTGAGAAAAAGAACATCGGGCTACAACTATTAAACAAAACGTTCCCACAAGTGACGGAGTCGGTAATTGGGGTAAGAAATGAGGTTTTTAGGTTATTACGAGACTGTTGGTCATTACGTTACCTTCGTCCTTTTAATGACGTTACAACACGTTGTCATACTATCAGTCACAACGGTTACGTTCCACAAGACCAAGGATGGGAAGTGGTATTAGTAAAACCAGAATGCATGACTTGTTTCTGGACGTATGAATTACGTGTCTTTGTTGCCTTTGCTGAACGCCTTATTTATTAACTAGAATTATCTTCGCAACTACTTTGTATCAAAGTTTTATGTGCTATATTTCATGCTATATGTAAAATAGCGGTATTGTAAGTTTGCAAGTTATTGTATAAAGGTTTGAATATGATATATATATTTTTTTTGTGATTAGTTTTTCATATAGAATTGTAGTAGTTGAAATGGTATGTTAGCTAATAAGTATGAACTTAACGGGTAGGTACTACCCGAATTAAAGAGTATAAAACGCTAATATGAAGAAAGAGCTTTTATAAATAAGTTCATATTACGCTACAAAATACTATTGACTACTCTTGATATTCTATATGATTAACTCGTTTCATTTGACTATTTTGAAGGAAATGGCACCGACTACTCGACACACCTTGAATATGAGTGAAGAGGAATTTCGTGCCTTTCTTGCTTCAAACATAGCCGCAGTACAGGCCGCGCTACATACCAACAATAACCTTGGATCTAGCAATACAGGAAATCGTGTAGGATGCACCTACAAAGAATTCACTGCCTGCAAACCTTTAGAATTTGATGGAACCGAAGGACCGATCGGATTGAAACGGTGGACCGAGAAGGTCGAATCGGTGTTTCCCATAAGTAAGTGTACTGAAGAGGACAAAGTGAAGTACGCTACGCATACCTTCACAGGTTCTGCGTTAACATGGTGGAATACCTATCTAGAGCAAGTGGGACAAGATGATGCTTACGCACCACCGTGATCAGCATTCAAGCACTTGATGAACGAGAAGTACCGTCCCAGAACCGAGGTCAATAAGCTCAAGACAGAACTTAGAGGGTTACGAACCCAAGGATTTGATATTACCACGTACGAAAGACGATTCACAGAATTATGCCTATTGTGTCCGGGAGCGTTCGAAGATGAGGAAGAGAAGATCGACGCATTTGTGAAAGGATTACCGGAAAGAATCCCGGAAGATATAAGTTTACACGAGCCCGCCTCCATACAACAGGCATGTAGAATGGCTCACAAACTAGTGAAACAGATTGAAGAAAGAATTAAAGAACAGACTGCTGACGAGGCCAATGTGAAGCAAGTCAAAAGAAAATGGGAGGAAAACGGTGATAAGAATCACCAATATAACAACAGCAATTACAACAATAATCGCAACAACTATCCTAACAATCGCAACATCAATCGCAACTACAACAAACGACCCAACAACAACAACAACAACAACAACAACAGCAACAACAGCAACTACAACAATCATCTTAACAACAATAATAAACGCAACAACAACAACAATCAGAAGCAGCTATGCCAAAGGTGTGAAAAGTTTCACTTGGGGTTCTGCACCAAATTTTGCAACAAGTGTAAAAGAAATGGTCATAGCGCGGCGAAGTGTGAGGTCTACGGACCAGGGGTTAACAGAACGAAAGGAACAAATGGTGTCGGAACGAGTAATGGCGGAGCAAGTAGTGTCAGAGCAAGTTATGCCAATGTAGTTTGTTATAAATGTGGAAAACCGGGCCACATTATTAAAAATTGCCCGAACCAGGAGAACACAAATGGACAAGGCCGCGGAAGAGTTTTCAATATTAATGCGGCAAAGGCACAGGAAGACCCGGAGCTTGTTACGGGTACGTTTCTTATTGACAATAAATCTGCTTACGTTTTATTTGATTCGGGTGCGGATAGAAGCTATATGAGTAGAGATTTTTGTGCTAAATTAAGTTGTCCATTGACGCCTTTGGATAGTAAATTTTTACTCGAATTAGCAAATGGTAAATTAATTTCAGCAGATAATATATGTCAAAATCGAGAAATTAAACTGGTTAGCGAAACATTTAAGATTGACTTGATACCAGTAGAGTTGGGGTAAGAAATGAGGTTTTTAGGTTATTACGAGACTGTTGGTCATTACGTAACCCTCGTCCCTTTGACGACGTTACAACACGCTGTCTTATAAACGGCCATAACGATTATGTTCCACAAGACCAAGGATGGGAAGTAGTCCTAGTAAAACCAGAATGCATGACTTGTTTCTGGACGTATGAATTACGTGTCTTTATTGCCTTTGCTGAACGACTTGTGTACTAGCTAGAATTATCTTCACAACTATCTTGTATCAAAGTTATTGTGTGCTATATTTCATGCTTTATGTAAAATAAGCGGTATTGTAAGTTTGTAAAATATTGTATAAAAGTTTGAACGCGAAATATTATTATAATCAGTTTTTCATATAGAATTGTAGTAGTTGAATTGTATATTAGCTACTAAGTATGAACTTAACGGGTAGGTACTACCCGAATTTAAACTTATAAAACGCTAATATGAAGAAAAAGCTTTTATAAATGAGTTCATATTATGCTACTAAATACTATTAACTACACTTAATATTCTGTATGATTAACTTGTTCCATTTGACTATTTTGAAGGAAATGGCACCGACTACTCGACACACCGTGAATATGAATGAAGAGGAATTCCGTACTTTTCTAGCTTCAAACATAGCCACACTACAGGCTGCGCTACATACCAACAATAACCTTGGATCTAGCAGTACAGGAAATCGTGTAGGATGCACCTACAAAGAATTCACTGCCTGCAAACCTTTGGAATTTGATGGAACCGAAGGACCGATCGGATTGAAACGGTGGACCGAGAAGGTCGAATCGGTGTTTGCCATAAGTAAGTGTACTGAAGAGGACAAAGTGAAGTACGCTACCCATACCTTCACAGGTTCTGCGTTAACATGGTGGAATACCTATCTAGAGCAAGTGGGACAAGATGATGCGTACGCACTACCGTGGTCAGCATTCAAGCACTTGATGAACGAGAAGTACCGTCCCAGAACCGAGGTCAATAAGCTCAAGACAGAACTTAGAGGGTTACGAACCCAAGGATTTGATATTACCACGTACGAAAGACGATTCATAGAATTGTGCCTATTGTGTCCGGGAGCGTTCGAAGATGAGGAAGATAAGATTGACGCGTTTGTGAAAGGATTACCGGAAGGAATCCAAGAAGATATAAGTTCACACGAGCCCGCCTCCATACAACAGGCATGTAGAATGGCTCACAAACTAGTGAACTAGATTGAGGAAAGAATTAAAGAACATACGGCTAAAGAGGCCAATGTGAAGCAAGTCAAAAGAAAGTGGGAGGAAAACGGTGATAAGAATCACCAATACAACAACAACAGCAATTACAATAATAATGGCAACAATTATCCCAACAATCGCAACATCAATCGCAACTACAACAAACGGCCCAACAACAACAACAACAACAACAACAACAACAACAACAACAACAACAACAACAACAACAGCAGCAACTACAACAATCGTCCCAACAACAATAACAACCGCAACAACAACAACAATCAGAAGAAGCTATGCCAAAGGTGTGAAAAGTATCACTCGGGGTTTTGCACCAAATTTTGCAACAAGTGTAAAAGAAATGGTCATAGCGCGGCGAAGTGTGAGGTCTACGGACCAGGGGTTAACAGAACGAAAGGAACAAATGGTGTCGGAACGAGTAATGGCAGAGCAAGTAGTGTCAGAGCAAGTTATGCCAATGTAGTTTGTTATAAATGTGGAAAACCGGGCCACATTATTAGAAATTGCCCGAACCAGGAGAACACAAATGGACAAGGCCGCGGAAGAGTTTTTAATATTAATGCGTCAGAGGCACAGGAAGACCCGGAGCTTGTTACGGGTACGTTTCTTATTGACAATAAATCTGCTTACGTTTTATTTGATTCGGGTGCGGATAGAAGCTATATGAGTAGAGATTTTTGTGCTAAATTAAGTTGTCCATTGACGCCTTTGGATAGTAAATTTTTACTCGAATTAGCAAGTGGTAAATTAATTTCAGCAGATAATATATGTCGAAATCGAGAAATTAAACTGGTTAGCGAAACATTTAAGATTGACTTGATACCAGTAGAGTTAGGGAGTTTTGATGTGATAATCGGTATGGACTGGTTGAAAGAAGTGAAAGCAGAGATCGTTTGTTACAAAAATGCAATTCGCATTATACGAGAAAAAGGAAAAACCTTAATGGTGTACGGAGAAAAGGGCAACACGAAGCTACATCTTATTAGTAATTTGAAGGCACAAAAATTAATAAGAAAAGGTTGCTATGCTGTTCTAGCACACGTCGAGAAAGTACAAACTGAAGAAAAGAGCATCAATGATGTTCCTGTCGCAAAAGAATTTCCCGATGTATTTTTGATAGAATTACCGGGATTACCCCCACATCGATCCGTTTAATTTCAAATAGATCTTGTACCAGGAGCTGCACCAATAGCTCGTGCTCCTTACAGACTCGCACCCAGTGAGATGAAAGAACTGTAAAGCCAATTACAAGAACTTTTAGAGCGAGGTTTCATTCGACCAAGCACATCACCGTGGGGAGCTCCTGTTTTGTTTGTCAAGAAGAAAGATGGTACATTCAGGTTGTGTATCGACTACCGAGAGTTGAACAAACTTACCATCAAGAACCGCTACCCACTACCGAGAATCGACGACTTATTTGATCAACTACAAGGCTCGTCTGTTTATTCAAAGATTGACTTACGTTCCGGGTATCATTAAATGCGGGTGAAAGAAGATGATATTCCAAAGACTGCTTTCAGAACACGTTACGGTCATTACGAGTTTATGGTCATGCCGTTTGGTTTAACTAATGCACCAGCTATGTTCATGGACCTTATGAACAGAGTGTGTGGACCATACCTTGACAAGTTTGTCATTGTTTTCATTGATGACATACTTATTTACTCAAAGAATGACCAAGAACACGGTGAACATTTGAGAAAGGTGTTAGAAGTATTGAGGAAGGAAGAATTGTACGCTAAATTTTCAAAGTGTGCATTTTGGTTGGAAGAAGTTCAATTCCTCGGTCACATAGTGAACAAAGAAGGTATTAAGGTGGATCCGGCAAAGATAGAAACTGTTGAAAAGTGGGAAACCCCGAAAACTCCGAAACACATACGCCAGTTTTTAGGACTAGCTGGTTACTACAGAAGGTTCATCCAAGACTTTTCCAGAATAGCAAAACCCTTGACTGCATTAATGCATAAAGGGAAGAAATTTGAATGGAAGGATGAACAAGAGAAAGCGTTTCAGTTATTGAAGAAAAAGCTAACTACGGCACCTATATTGTCATTGCCTGAAGGGAATGATGATTTTGTGATTTATTGTGACGCATAAAAGCAAGGTCTCGGTTGTGTATTAATGCAACTAACGAAGGTGATTGCTTATGCGTCTAGACAATTGAAGATTCACGAACAAAATTATACGACGCATGATTTGGAATTAGGCGCGGTTGTTTTTGCATTAAAGACTTGGAGGCACTACTTATATGGGGTCAAAAGTATTATATATACCGACCACAAAAGTCTTCAACACATATTTAATCAGAAACAACTGAATATGAGGCAGCGTAGGTGGATTGAATTGTTGAATGATTACGACTTTGAGATTCGTTACCACCCGGGGAAGGCAAATGTGGTAGCCGACGCCTTGAGCAGGAAGGACAGAGAACCCATTGGAGTAAAATCTATGAATATAATGATTCACAATAACCTTACTACTCAAATACAGGAGGCGCAACAAGGAGTTTTAAAAGAGGGAAATTTAAAGGATGAAATACCCAAAGGATCGGAGAAGCATCTTAATATTCGGGAAGACGGAACCCGGTATAGGGTTGAAAGGATTTGGGTACCAAAATTTGGAGATATGAGAGAAATCGTACTTAGAGAAGCTCATAAAACCAGATACTCAACACATCCTGGAACGGGGAAGATGTACAAGGATCTCAAGAAACATTTTTGGTGGCCGGGTATGAAAGCCGATGTTGCTAAATACGTAGGAGAATGTTTGACGTGTTCTAAGGTCAAAGCTGAGCATCAGAAACCATCAGTTCTACTTCAACAACCCGAAATCCCGGAATGGAAATGGGAAAACATTACCATGGATTTCATCACTAAATTGCCAAGGACTGCAAGTGGTTTTGATACTATTTGGGTAATAGTTGATCGTCTCACCAAATCAGCACACTTCCTGCCAATAAGAGAAGATGACAAGATGGATAAGTTAGCACGATTGTATTTGAAGGAAGTCATCTCCAGACATGGAATACCAATCTCTATTATCTCTGATAGGGATGGCATATTTATTTCAAGATTCTGGCAGACATTACAGCAAGCATTAGGAACTCGTCTAGATATGAGTACTGCCTATCATCCACAAACTGATGGGCAGAGCGAAAGGACGATACAAACGCTTGAAGACATGCTACGAGCATGTGTTATTGATTTCGGAAACAGTTGGGATCGACACCTACCGTTAGCAGAATTTTCCTACAACAACAGTTATCATTCTAGTATTGAGATGGCACGTTTGAGGCACTTTATGGTAGAAAGTGCAGGTCTCCGATTTGTTGGAATGAAGTGGGGGATAGACAGATTACAGGTCCGGAGATAATACAAGAAACTACCGAGAAAATCATCCAAATTCAACAAAGATTGAAAACCGCCCAGAGTCGACAAAAGAGCTACGCGGACAGTAAAAGAAAAGATATAGAGTTTGAAATTAGAGAAATGGTCATGCTTAAGGTTTCACCTTGGAAAGGCGTTGTTCGATTTGGTAAACGGGGGAAACTAAATCCAAGGTACATTGGACCATTCAAGATTATAGATCGTGTCGGACCAATAGCTTACCAACTGGAGTTACCTCAACAACTCGCAGCTGTACATAACACTTTCCACGTCTCAAATTTGAAGAAATGTTTTGCTAAAGAAGATCTCACTATTCCGTTGGATGAAATCCAAATCAATGAAAAACTTCAATTCATTGAAGAACCCGTCAAAATAATGGATCGTGAGGTTAAGAGACTTAAACAAAACAAGATACCGATTGTTAAGGTTCGATGGAATGATCCTAGAGGACCCGAGTTCACCTGGGAGCATGAAGATTAGATGAAGAAGAAATACCCGCATCTATTTCTAGAAGATTCGTCAACACTTTCAACAGCTTAAAATTTCGGGACGAAATTTATTTAACGGGTAGGTACTGTAGTGACCCAAAATTTTCCATGTTTATATATATTAAATGAAATTGATATTTACATGATTAAGTGTTTCCAATATGTTAAGCAATCAAAATTATTAAGACTTGATTAATTGGAATAGGTTTCATACAGACAAATGACCACCCAAGTTGACCGGTGATTCACGAACATTAAAACTTGTAAAAACTATACGATGACATATATATGGTTATATATATAGTTAACATGATTTTATTTTAAGTATTTATCTCATTAGGTATTTTAACAATGAGTTATATACATAAAAATGAGACTATTAAATTAAGAAACTCGAAAACGATATATATAACGATTATAGTTATAACGTCTTACTAGGTACATATGAATCATATTAAGATATTTATACACTTGGTTAATTATGTTAAATGATAAGTAAATATATCATTAAGTATATTAACAATGAACTACATATGTAAAAATAAGACTACTAACTTAATGATTTTGAAACGAGACATATATGTAACGATTATCGTTGTAACGACATTTAATGTATATAGATCATATTAAGAGATATTCGTATATCATAATATCATAATAATATAATAATTTAAAATCTCATTTGATATTATAAACATTGGGTTAACAACATTTTACAAGATCGTTAACCTAAAGGTTTCAAAACAACATTTACATGTAACGACTAACGATGACTTAACGACTCAATTAAAATGTATATACATGTAGTGTTTTAATATGTATTTATACACTTTTTAAAGACTTCAAGACACTTATCAAAATACTTCTACTTAACAAAAATGCTTACAATTACATCCTCGTTCAATTTCATCAACAAATCTACTCGTATGCACCCGTATTCGTACTCGTACAATACACAGCTTTTAGATGTATGTACTATTGGTATATACACTCCAATGATCAGCTCTTAGCAGCCCATGTGAGTCACCTAACACATGTGAGAACCATCATTTGGCAACTAGCATGAAATATCTCATAAAATTACAAAAATATGAGTAATCATTCATGACTTATTTACATGAAAACAAAATTACATATCCTTTATATCTAATCCATACACCAACGACCAAAAACACCTAAAAACACTTTCATTCTTCAATTTTCTTCATCTAATTGATCTCTCTCAAGTTCTATCTTCAAGTTCTAAGTGTTCTTCATAAATTCCAAAAGTTCTAGTTTCATAAAATCAAGAATACTTCCAAGATTGCAAGTTTACTTCCAAGTTTTCTAAATCCATTCCAAGTAATCATCCAAGAACAAGAAACCTTTGTTAATTACAGTAGGTTATCTTTCTAATACAAGGTAATAATCATATTCAAACTTTAATTCAATTTCTATAACTATAACAATCTTATTTCGAGTGGAAATCTTACTTGAAATTGTTTTCGTGTCATGATTCTGCTTCAAGAACTTTCAAGCCATCCAAAGATCCTTTGAAGCTAGATCTATTTTTTTCATTTCCAGTAGGTTTATCCAAGGAACTTGAGGTAGTAATGATGTTCATAACATCATTCGATTCATACATAAAAAGCTGTCTTATTCAACGTTATAAACTTGTAATCACTAGAACATAGTTTAGTTAATTCTAAACTTGTTCGTAAATAAAGTTAATCCTTCTAACTAGACTTTTAAAATCAACTAAACACATGTTCTATATCTATATGATATGCTAACTTAATGATTTAAAACCCGAAAACATGATAAACACCATAAAACTGAATATACGCCGTCGTAGTAAAACCGGGGGTTGTTTTGGTTGGGATAATTAAAAGCTAAGAAGAACTTTGATTTAAAAGATATACTTCTGTAAAAATGCTTTTTCTTATGAACATGAAACTATATCCAAAAATCATGGTTAAACTCAAAGTGAAAGTATGTTTTTCAAAATGGTCATCAAGATGTCGTTCTTTCGAAGGAAATGACTACCTCTTTCAAAAACGACTTGTAACTTGTATTTCTGACTATAAACTTATACTTTTTTCTATTTAGATTCATAAAGTTAAGTTCAATACGAAACCGTGGCCACTGGAATCACTCAAAACGGATTAGAAACGAAGAAATGGCGAGTAAAACAAGATTGATAAAAACTACACATTTTACCTAAGTGAAAGTTAGTAATAAATCTATTCCAACCATAACCTAATCAACTTATATTGTATATTATGTAATCTTGAGATACCATAGACACGTATACAATGTTTCGACCTATCATGTCTACCCACTATATATATATATTGCGGAACAACCATAGACACTCTATATGTGAATGTTGGAGTTAACTATACAGGGTTGAGGTTGATTCCAAAATATATATATATAGTTTGAGTTGTGATCAATACTGAGATACGTATATACTGGGCCGTGGATTGATTCAAGATAATATTTATCGATTTATTTCTGTACATCTAACTGTGGACAACTAGTTGTAGGTTACTAACGAGGAAATCTGACTTAATAAACTTAAAACATCAAAATGTATTAAAAGTATTGTAAATATATTTTGAACATACTTTGATATATATGTATATATTGTTATAGGTTCGTGAATCAACCAGTGGCCAAGACTTACTTCTCGACGAAGTAAAAATCTGCGAAAGTGAGTTATAGTCCCACTTTTAAAATCTAATATTTTTGGGACGAGAATACATGCAGGTTTTATAAATGATTTACAAAATAGACACAAGTACGTGAAACTACATTCTATGGTTGAATTATCGAAATCGAATATGCCCCTTTTTATTAAAGTCTGGTAATCTAAGAATTAGGGAACAGACACCCTAATTGACGCGAATCCTAAAGATAGATCTATTGGGCCTAACAAACCCCATCCAAAGTACCGGATGCTTTAGTACTTCGAAATTTATATCATATCCGAAGGGTGTCCCGGAATGATGGGGATATTCTTATATATGCATCTTGTTAATGTCGATTACCAGGTGTTCACCATATGAATGATTTTTATCTCTATGTATGGGATGTGTATTGAAATATGAAATCTTGTGGTCTATTGTTACGATTTGATATATATAGGTTAAACCTATAACTCACCAACATTTTTGTTGACGTTTAAAGCATGTTTATTCTCAGGTGAATACTAAGAGCTTCCGCTGTTGCATACTAAAATAAGGACAAGATTTGGAGTCCATGTTTGTATGATATTGTGTAAAAACTGCATTCAAGAAACTGATTTCGATGTAACATATTTGTATTGTAAACCATTATGCAATGGTCGTGTGTAAACAGGATATTTTAGATTATCATTATTTGATAATCTACGTAAAGCTTTTTAAACCTTTATTTATGAAATAAAGGTTATGGTTTGTTTTAAAAATGAATGCAGTCTTTGAAAAAACGTCTCATATAGAGGTCAAAACCTCGCAACGAAATCAATTAATATGGAACGTTTTTAATCAATAAGAACGGGACATTTCATTCACGATTTATAGTTTCAACCGGTCCTCCTAGGAAGTGAAGTTTATCGTTGATAGTAAGTTCATCGAAGAGGATAACAAGTTCTTGTTTCACAAGACACGCCCTTATGTTTGATACACAGAATGTAGGATGAACGGAATTTGTTTGAGTCGGAAGTTTGAAGCGGTAAGCAACGGGCACAACACGCCCCAAGATTTAAAAAGGACTAAAAATATCGCGGATTTAGCTTTCTACATTTCCGAAATGGACTACACCTTTTCAAGGTGCGACTTTTAACGTTACGCGGTTTCCCATATGGAATTCGAAAGGTTTACCTCTAACATTGGCATAGCTCCTTTGGCCACTACGGGCCGTCTCGAGCCTTTCTCGGATTGGAGCGATTTTAACGGTTACTCCATGAATGCATCCAGGTTCGGTGACTTGATTATCATTTACTTGGTTCTACAAAAGGAGAATGACGTTTCCGATCATATAAGATTTCAAAAGGTGTGACGTTAAGACTTGAATGATAACCATCGTTGTAAGAGAATTTGGTTAAAGGCAAAAACTTTTCTCAAGTAAATTTGAAGTTGATAACGCAAACTCGTATTATGGTTTCCAAGGTTTGAATCATGTGTTTGCTTGGTCCGTCGGTTTGTGGATGATACTCGGTACTCATGTTTAAACATGGTCCCGAGGCTTTTTGTAAGTTTAGAAGTGAAACGAGCATCTCGATCCGAAACGAGGTACATTCCTTTAAGGTATATTTGAAAGAGTTTGTTAGGACGTGAAAACGTTTGCTGGAACAAGTTTTTGTTTCTCAAGAATTTCGCGCCGCAGAAGATTTATTGGTTTCTAAAAACGTTCGTTATGACTATTCACCCTCGTGGTGAATGCTAGTATAGTGTGAAGAGTCTCTCTCTCTCCATTGAGAATTTAGATAGAAGGTTTCTTTATATGAAAGTACGAGTGTAATGCGGAAGAAGTTTCCACCTCGATATGAGCATAACAAGCATATTGTAGTTCGTCGATAAAACTATAAGAAAACGAGATAGTATACACGTGTAACATATGTTTGGAGTCGAAAGAATTTGTCATTCATTCGGAAGCATAAATATGGTTCGACAATAATCGAAGGTGTGTCCTTGGTATGGTTGTTATCAATATTCTCGGAGTTTTCGGATACCTAACAAGAAAGATGAAGTCATGTACATGGCACATGGTGGTGATTAGGTTGATCGAGTCCAACCACCATCACGTGTCATTAGAACTTTGGTATGAGTTACCATAATATAACCACGTTGATCGAGTGTCGTTATATTACGCTAACTCATACCTCCATTCCCACATCACTCCATAGATTCAAGTTCGTGTAATCATAAAGATCTAAAATGAACAAAGTGTAACGACGTCTCAAACGTGACTTGTATTGAATCGAAAGAATTAGTGCGACTCTAAAGAAGCGTTCCCCGAGGGAAGTGTATAAAAGATCATTCACATCAATGCGGTTCAAGTCAAACGATAATGCCTTTAGGCACGAAAAGAGTAACGAATCATGATAACAAATAGTACGCAGCCGTAGTGATAAGCATTGATGACGACACTCACATAGAGTAGTGATGGTAGTAACAAGAAGTGGTAGATAGTAAGGAACACCGGTGTGACACTGATAGTAAGTTGAAACAGTGGCGAATAACAATCTGGGAGACAGAGTTCCCAAACAAGTGTGACTAATGAAGTCGTTGTCATCCTTACACGCATGAATCTCGAATTTACGTGTGTTACCAGGAAGTGGCAGAATACGAATTTGTATGATGAAAGTTTGGTACCATTATGGAGTTCACCTAAGAAAGATTCAAGTATATATGCACAAGTAGTCAAGTAAGTGCTATCTATAGCAAATGCAAGTAAGGATGCAATGATTAACAATCCGGTTGTAGTCTAGATTCACTAATGCGTCCTAACGACTCTGTCAGACACACTAATGCACATCCTAGTTCCCTACAACCAACGCTCTGATACCATCTGTAGCGACCCAACAAAATCGTCATTGACGGCGCCGCTAACTTAGGTCCCGTTACGTGGTCGTAGTCCCTATATGAGACTCGTTTGACCAAAATTACGTCGCATTCATTTGAAAAGTACAAGACTTGCAAAGTTTAGTTTGCCAAACGGATTGACTACAAGTTTAAGTTTACAAAAATATAATGTATAAATGAAATAAACTTGCGACATAATGTAAGTTGAAAATCACGGTTGCTATAAATAGCGTAAGTCTGTAGACAAAAGTTTGAATCCAATGGTGCTATCACTAGCGTATGTATGTATGTATGCTTGACTCCAAGCACGAAATCAAAGTGTATGCATGTATGCTTGACTCCAAGCAAGTATGAGTGTACGCAGAAGCATGTAACAAATAGCTAATTATGAACCTGAGAAACATATAGAAAACTGTCAACGAAAAACGTTGGTGAAATCATAGGTTTTTTAGTAAACGTTGTATTTGAACCACAAGATTTAATATAGGATGATTATCAAAATCATTTGCATTCCAAAGTTGTTATTTGTATCGCGGGCACCCAATTATCAAACTTAACTATTTTGCACCCTTTGCGTAGTGTTAGAACATACACTAGACCCGAAAATATATTTCATCCGCTAACGGTAGTGAACCGTCTGAATGAGGCTCGTCAAGCCCATGTGATCACATAATATAAGTTCATGTTTACACCCTGCAAGTGTAACTAATGATAATTGAATTGAGGCTTTTTGTTCAAACCCGTACGTGGAATGTTCGTTTCCGTACTTGTGTTCAAAGTGTAAAAGTATGTAGTATAAAATCGTATATGTTTCTCATCTCATGATTTAAAGGTATAAAAGTTGTTGAAAGATGGGACTATGATCTCACCTCGAGTGCATGAGTATAAAAGTACTTCACAAAGTAAACGTGTGCATGAAAGTTGCTTAGCCTTGACTCAAACGAGATGAAATTGGTACCAAAATGTAGAGGATGAAGAGAGGATCACGAATATGTAATTTGTTTTGATGTTTGCTTCTTGATTCGGATTTAGATGATGATTTTGTGAAGATGGGTGTTTGAGTTCAAAAATGGATGAGAGAAAAGGAGGTAGAAGAAGAAGTGAAAAATGAATGGATGAGATGGTGGGAGGTGGTTGACTTAGTCAACCACTAGTCACCTTTTTGATTAAATGGCAAAACTAGTCCCTCGAGTTTGTAGTCGGGTGCGAGAATTAACCGAACGAATATTTTAAAAATGCTCGAGTAAACGAGAGATGTTATAATTAAGTAACGGGAATATTATGAACGTTAGTCAACGGAAACTACTAATTTAAATAACGAAAGGTATTATTAAAAAAAAGATAGTGTTAAAAATAAATTTAACGGAAAAACGCGAGATGTTACAGTATGTATCTTTGCTTTCGTATTTGTGTTCAAAGTATAAAAGTATAAATCGTTTATGTTTTCTCATCCCAAGTATAAGTTTAAAAGAGTAAAAGTGGGACTATGATCTCACCTTGAGTGCACGAATGTAAATGTACATTACAAAGTAAACGTGTGCAAGAAAGAATGCTAGTCTCGACCTAAACAATAGGTTGTATCAATATCGGTAAGCATGAAGTTAGTCAAAGTGTTCAATTAGTCCTATGGCTCGTTACGACTGGATTAAAAGATAGCATGTGAATCACGTTGTCAAGTTTCATGCAAGATACAAGTATAAAAGCATGTTAGAACGATTGCATAAGTATTCGGTTAAGTTTGAATAAAAGTCAACTTTGGTCAAGTCAAGGTCAACGAAAAAGTCAACACGTTCGGGTCGGGTCTCGGACAATTTTTCTGAGTTTTATAATCATATATGAACATGTTAGAACAAGTTACATGTTAATCGGAGGTGCGTAGCATAGTTAGAATTAAACGAAAAATGACCAAGTAGATCAGTCCCTGGCAGTTCATTTGGATGGCGTCCAAAGGTTCTGGATGGCGTCCAGCAATAAAGCACTTGTCGACGTCCAAAGATTTGGACGGCGTCCAAACTGGTACACAGGTTCTGCTTGCTGAAATTCATAAGTGCACGAACCAAACTCTAATCAAACACGACATATGATCCGGAAACACTTATAACATGTATTCTATATCGTTGGAAAGGTATTTTGACAAGGAAAACAACTAAGCACATTTCATCAATCAATCTAACATTTATAACAACCAAAACTGCATTAAATGTTCACCATTAATTACATCCAAGTTCATAAATGCACATTGATGATTCGGGAATTGAATGCTCACATATAATACGTCGTTTCGTAGGTAATTACGCATACGATACAACAAAACACTTACAAACAACATTGTCAAGCATTTAATGCATTAAAAGTTCATAATTAAGTCTATCAAACCCTAACCAAAATCATAAATTTAACAATTATGTTTATGAAGCTTTTCCATGTCAACCTGCACACCAAATTGAAGCTAGTGATGCTAGTAACACATTTAATACATGCACTTTTAACATCTAACAACATTTAAGCGACCAAATCTCAAGATCAAACACACCTATTTCAAGTTTAAGCTAGTTACATCAAAATGACAAGAACAAGCATACAAATTATATATTCATGTTAGACTTGAGCCATATACACTAATTAACACTTTTATAAGTTAAAAACATCAAGAACAAAGAATCTAGTGATTTTAGAAAGTTACCCAACTAGATGCAATCGTTATGGAATTGAAGAGGAAGATGCAAGGATTCCAAATATGTAATTATTTTGCAAAACTCGTGCTAGATCGGAAATAGATGATGAATCTTTGAATTGGGTGTTTGAGAGTAAGATGAAAGTATTAAGAGTTAGGAGGTGAATGAGTGGAAGAGATGAGGTTTGACCACTTTGACCTAGTCATAACTTTCGTCCATTGACAAGTATAGTCCTTCAAGTTTGAAGCGAGTGCGTGAATTACCTAAACGAAATATTTTAAAACGCGTATTAACGGAAGACGTTATAATTACATTACCTACTCCTTAAAAGAAATTTCGTCCCGAAATTTACGTAGGCATAGTAGTCGTTGTTTCTTCCTCGAGATCTTGCATTTCTAAATCCACAAATAGATGAGGGTATTTCCTTTTTATTTGATCTTGTCTTTCCCAAGTAAACTCGGGTCCTCTTTGGGCGTTCCAACGGACTTTGACAATCGGAATTCGGCTCTGTTTTAGTGTTTTGACGGAGTGATCCACAATTACAACCGGTTCTTCCACAAGGTGAAGTTTATCATCAATAGTAAGCTCCTCGAGAGGGATGACTAGTTCGGGTTCGGCAAAACACTTCTTCAAATTTGATACATGGAAAGTAGGATGAATGGAGCTCAGTTGAGGCGGGAGATCTATACGATAAGCAACGGTTCCAACACGCTCCATGATTTTGAAAGGACCAATATACCGCGGATTTAGTTTCCCGCATTTCCCGAAATGGATTACACCTTTCAAAGGTGCGACTTTTAACATTACACGGTCACCGACTTGGAATTTGAGGTCGTTGCGTCTAATGTCGGTATAGCTCTTTTGATGACTACGGGCCGTCCTAAGCCTATCTCAGATTTGAACGATCTTCTCGGTTGTTTCATGAATGAGTTCGGGTCCGGTGATTTGTGTGTCGCCTACTTCAGCCCAACAAAGAGTTGAACGACATTTTCGACCATATAATGCTTCGAATGGTGCGGCGTTAATACTCACGTGATAACTATTGTTGTAGGAGAATTCGGCGAGAGGCAAGTGCTTGTCCTAAGCTTTTTCAAAATCGATAACGCAAGCTCGTAGCATGTCTTCCAAGGTTTGAATTGTGCGTTCGCTTTGTCCGTCGGTTTGTGGATGGTATGCGGTGCTCATGTCTAATCGTGTTCCCAACACTTCTTGTAAAGTACGCCAAAATCTAGAAACAAAACGGCCATCTCGATCGGAAATAATCGATAATGGTACACCGTGATGGGCTACGATCTCTTTAATGTAAAGTTGTGCAAGTTTCTCCATTTTGTCGGTTTCCTTCATGGCAAGGAAGTGAGCAGATTTGGTGAGACGGTCTACAATAACTCAAATAGTATCATAACCGCTTGCCGTTCTTGGTAGTTTTGTGATAAAATCCATCGTTATTCTTTCCCACTTCCATTGCGGGATTTCGGGTTGTTGAAGTAATCCGAATGGTCTTTGATGTTCGGCTTTGACTTTGGAGCAAGTTAGGCACTTTCCAACATAAGTAGCGACATCCCTTTTAATGTTCGGCCACCAATATTGTTCTTTGAGGTCGTGGTACATCTTATTGGCACCGGGGTGAATCGAATACCTTGACTTATGGGCTTCGTCTAGAATAAGGTTTCGCAAGTCCCCATAACTAGGCACCCAAATTCTTCCGGCGAAATATCGGATTCTGGTGTCCTTAACTTCGAATCGAGAGGTGAGGACGTTCAAGCGTTCGAGAGATATGTTTTCATCCTTGAGAGCCTCATTTTGGGATACCCGAATTTGGTTATTGAGATTGGTGTGGATGGGGATGTTTAAAGCTCGGACACGAAGAGGCATCGCTCTTTCTTTTCGACTTAAGGCATCGGCTACTACATTTGCCTTTCCCGGATGGTAACGAAGCTCACAATCGTAATCGTTCAAAGTTTCAATCCATCGTCGTTGTCTCATGTTTAGTTGCTTTTGATCGAAGATGCGTTGGAGGCTTTTGTGATCGGTGAAGATGGTACTTTTTGTCCCATAAAGATAATGTCTCCACATTTTTAGTGCAAGAACAACGGCTCCGAGTTCGAGATCATGGGTCGTGTAGTTCCGTTCATGAATTTTAGTTGTCGAGATGCATAAGCAATGACTTTCTTTCGTTGCATCAATACACACCCAAAACCATGTTTCGAGGCATCGCAATATACAACAAAATCATCATTGCCTTTGGGAAGTGACAAGATAGGGGCGGTGGTTAGCTTTGTCTTCAAGGTTTGAAATGCGGATTCTTGTTCGGTTGCCCAAATGAATTTCTTTCCCTTGTGAGTTAACGCGGTTAGAGGACGTGCAACCAAAGAAAAGTTTTCGATGAATCTAAGATAGTACCCGACGAGACCCAAGAATTGACGAATGTGAGTAGGAGTAGTAGGGGTCTCCCATTTGCTAATGGCTTCTATTTTTGCGGGATCGACCTTAATACCTTAATCGCTTACAACCTGACCAAGAAATTGAACTTCCTTCAACCAAAATTCACACTTAGAGAACTTGGCATAGAGTCGTTCTTGTCTCAAGAGTTCGAGCACAAGTCACAGGTGTTGTTCGTGCTCTTCTTCGCTTTTAGAATAGACCAAGATGTCATCGATGAATACAATAACGAATTTGTCGAGATACGGTTTGCACACACGGTTCATAAGATCCATAAACACCGCCGATGCATTAGTTAGACCAAATGGCATGACAAGGAATTCGTAACTACCATAGCGAGTCTGGAAAGCGGTTTTGGAGACATCTTCCCCCTTAACCCTTAGTTGATGATAACCCGAGCAGAGATCAATCTTTGAATATACACAAGATCCTTGTAGTTGATCGAAGAGGTCATCGATGCGTGGAATAGGATATCGGTTCTTAACCGTCAATTTGTTTAGTTCACGATAGTCGATGCACATTCGTAGGGATCCATCTTTCTTCTTAACGAATAAAATCGGAGCACCCCATGGTGAACGGCTAGGTTGGATAAAACCACGATCAAGTAGTTCTTGGATTTGACTTTGCAATTCTTGCATTTTGGATGGAGCAAGTCTATACGGTGCACGTGCTACGGGTGCGGCTCCCGGAATAAGATCGATTTGGAATTCTACTTGTCGATGAGGTGGAAGACCCGGCAATTCGTCAGGAAAAACATCGGAAATGACACTAACATTTGGCACATCATCGATATGCTTCTCATCAGTCTCAACTTTCTTAATGTGGGCTAGAATCGCGAAACAACCTTTACGAAGGTATTTTTCAACTTTAAGGCACGAGACGAGGTTGAGTCCAGTGCAACTCTTATCGCCATAGACAATCAAGGTTCACCATTCTCGATAGGAATTTGAATCGCTTTAAGATCGCAAAGGATGTGAGATTTCGTTTTGGCTAACCAATCCATACCAATTATTACATCGAAGCTCCCTAGCTCTATAGGTATCAAGTCAATTTCAAACTCTTTACCCATTAAGTTTAACATACACCCCCGGTAAAATTTGTCGGCACTCAATAGTTTCCCGTTGGCCACTTCAATGGTATAAGTAGTATCTAGTGGGAGTGGTGGAGTGCTAAAAGAATGAGTCAAAGTCTTGGATACAAAACTCTTATTGGCAACCGAATCGAATAAGCAAGAGACATAAGAATTATTGAGAATAAACGTACCCGTGACTAGTTCATTGTCATCTCGGGCTTCCTCGGTATTGATGTTGAAAGCTCGGTCGCGTGTATTGGGGTTAGCTTTCTTCTTTGGGCATGCATTCCTATAATGACCCGGTTGGTCACATTCATAGCAAACACCCAGTTTTGGTGCATTGGTCCCCTTTTGAGCAACGGGGGCGGTATTTCTACAATCGTGGGCCAAATGGCCACTTCTTTGGCACTTGATGCAAAACGGCCTTCCACATTCACCCAAATGATGTTTGTGGCACTTGTTGCAATACGGCAAAATTTTGGCATAACCTTTCTTGCCATCGGAAGTGAAAGGCTTTTTGGTGAAGGTTGTAGCGACCCCGACAAATCGTCAAATGACGTCGTCATCTACGTATGGTCCCATTACATGGTCGTAAGTCTTTATAACAAAGTTTGACCGAAAAGTATGTCGCATTCATTTCATAAATAAGGGTGTTTCAAAGTTTACAAAAGTAGTTTCCATAACAAGTACATAACAATGTTTAAAGTTTGTATGAAACACATGCGACACGATTAAAAGTAGTCAAAAAGACGCTCCACGTATGCAAGTATACTCGACATCCAATGCAAGTATCAAATAGTATGAGCGGAAGCATGTATCACCTAAGTTCAAGGACCTGAGAAAAACATAGAGAAACTGTCAACGAAAACGTTGGTGAAATCATAGGTTTAAATAAGTAAATGAGTAATAGTAAGTTGAACCACAAGATTTGCAACATCGATAAAGCCATAGTACATTCTAAAAGTTAATATTCACGAGCACCCAATTATCAAAGCTTAACGTTCCGTCCGTTGAATACCCCATCAATTAGTGCTAGAACAACACTGTTCCCGAAAATATATTTCATTCGTAAACGGTAGCGAACCGTTTGAATGAGGGTTTGTCAAACCCATATGGCCATATAACATAAGTTCTCGCTTACACCATCTGATGTAACTAATGATAATCGGATTGAGGATTTTCGTTCTAAACTCGTATGTAGAATGTTTGTTTTCCCGTTCTTGTGTTCACTTAGTTCAAAAGAATCGTTTATGTTTTCTCATCCCAAAAGTAAGTTTAAAAGAGTAAAAGTGGGACTATGATCTCACCTTGTATGCACGAGTATTAAAGTACTTCACAAAATAACGTGTGCGAAGGATAGTGCTAGTCTTGACCTAGACAAATAGGTCGTATCAATAACGGTAAACAAGATAGGTCAAAGATGTTCAATTAGTCCTATGGCTCGTTACGACTCGATTATTTAGTATGTGAAATCAAATTGTCAAGTTTCATGCAAGATACAAGTATATAAACAAGTTAGGAAGGTTGCAAAATCATTTGGTTAAGTTTGACAAAAAGTCAAACTTTGGTCGGTCAAAGTAAACGAAAAAGTCAACACGTTCGGGTCGTGTCCCGAACTATTTTTCTGAGGTTTTTAATCATGTATGAGCATGCTAGGACAAGTTACATGTGAATCGGAGGTGCGTAGCATAGCAAACATTATTCGAAAATTGACCAAGTTGGACAGACCCAAACGGCGCGCCGCACGGGTATATGGCGCGCCGCGCGGGTACCTGTGCAGATAATTCTGGCAGTTTTTAAGTTTTATGCACGAACCTAACTTCAAACAATCACCATTTATGATCCGCAAACAATCAAGACAAGTATCTTATACCGTTGGGAAGGTAATTTGACGAGGAAAACAACTAAACACATCTCATCAATCAATCTACCTATTACAACAACCAAAACCGCATCTAATGCTTAACATTAACCGCATACAAGTTCATAAATGCAATTCAATGATTCGGGCAATCAACTTACATGAATGATATGCCGTTTCGAAGGTAATCAAGCATACAATCCAACTAAACACTTACCAATAATAATCCATGGCATTCAATGCATTAAAAGTCCATTTCAAGTTCATCAAACCCTAACCCAAATTCACCAAAATCACTAATCAAGTTCATGAAGTTTTCTAAGGCAACCTACACATCAAATTGAAGCTAGTGATGCTAGTAACACAATTAAAACATCAACTTTTAACATCTAACAACATATGATCATCCAAAATTCAAGAACAACACACCAAAATTCAAGTTCATGCTAGTTACACTAAAACAACGAGATCGAGCATATAAATCATATATTCGTGTTAGACTTGAGCCATAGACACTAATTAACACTTTTATAAGTTAAAAACATCAAGAACACAAAATCTAGTGATTTTAGAAAGTTACCCAAATGAGATGAAGTTGGTACCAAAATGAAGAGGATGAAGAGAGGATCACAAATATGTAGTTTATTTTGTTGTAAGCCTCCTAGATCGAATTTAGATGATGATTGAATGAATTTGGTTTTGGGTGTGTGTGTTCTTGCTAGAGAGAAAGAGAGAGAGATGGAGGTGGAAATGAATGGGTGAAAGGGGTTTGACCCTTTGACCTAGTCAAGGGTTTGATCCCTTGTCAAGTTTAGTCCCTCAACTTTCGCTCGGGTGCGGGAATTATCTAAACGAGATAATTTAAAACGCGTATCAACGGGAGATGTTATAAACATATAACGGACTTTATATTAGTATAACGGAAAAGTAAATGGAAAAAGACGGGATGTTACATTACCTACTCCTTAAAAGAAATTTCGTCCCGAAATTTAAGTAGGCGTAGTAGTCGTTGTTTCTTCCTCGAGATCTTGCGTTTCCGAATTCACGAATAGATGAGGATACTTCCTTTGCATTCGATCTTGTCTTTCCCAAGTAAACTCGGGTCCTCTTTTGGCATTCCAACGAACCTTGACAATCGGGATTCGGCTTTGTTTCAATGTCTTGACGGAGGTGTCCACAATTTCAACCGGTTCCTCCACAAAATGAAGTTTGTCATCAATAGCAAGTTCTTCGAGAGGGATGACGATATCGGGTTCGGCAAGACACTTTTTCAAGTTAGATACATGGAAGGTAGGATGAACGGAATTCAATTGAGGCGGAAGATCTAAACGATAAGCAACGGTTCCAATACGCTCCAAGATTTCGAAAGGACCAATATACCGCGGATTTAGCTTCCCGCGTTTCCCAAAACGGATTACACCCTTCCAAGGTGCGACTTTTAACATTACTCGGTCACCGACTTGAAATTCAAGATCGTTGCGTCGTTTGTCAGTATAGCTCTTTTGACGACTTCGGGCCGTCCTAAGCCTATCTCGGATTTGAACGATTTTCTCGGTGGTTTCGTGAATGAGTTCGGGTCCGGTGATTTGCAAGTCGCCTACCTCGGCCCAACAAAGAGGTGAACGACATTTGCGGCCATATAGCGCTTCAAAAGGTGCGGCTTTAATACTCGCGTGATAACTATTGTTGTAAGAGAACTCGGCGAGAGGTAAGTGCTTGTCCCAAGCTTTTCCGAAATCAACCACGCAAGCTCGTAACATGTCCTCTAAGGTTTGAATTGTACGTTCGCTTTGTCCATCGGTTTGAGGATGATATGCGGTGCTCATGTCTAAACGCGTTCCCAACGCTTCTTGCAATGTACGCCAAAATCTAGAAACGAAACGGCCATCTCGGTCGGAGATAATCGATAATGGTACACCGTGTCGGGCTACGATCTCCTTAATGTAAAGTTGTGCAAGTTTCTCCATTTTGTCCGTTTCTTTCATGGCAAGGAAGTGTGCGGATTTGGTGAGACGGTCAACAATAACCCAAATGGTATCAAAACCGCCCGTCGTTTTTGGTAGCTTGGTGATAAAATCCATCGTTATCCTTTCCCACTTCCATTGCGGGATCTCGGGTTGTTGAAGTAGTCCGGACGGTCTTTGGTGTTCGGCTTTGACCTTGGAACATGTCAAACACTTGGAAACATACGTGGCTACGTCCCTTTTGATGTTCGGCCACCAATATAGTTGTTTAAGATCGTGGTACATCTTATTGGCACTGGGGTGAATCGAGTATCGTGACTTATGGGCTTCATCTAAAATAAGGCTTCGTAGATCTCCATAACTAGGCACCCAAATTCTTCCGGCGAAATATCGGAGTCCGGTTTCTTTAACTTCGAATCGAGAGGTGAGGACGTTCAAGTGTTCGAGAGAGATGTTTTCATCCTTGAGAGCCTCATCTTGGGCTACCCGAATTTGGCTATTAAGGTTTGTGTGGATGGTGATGTTTAAGGCTCAGACACGAAGAGGCACCGCTCTTTCTTTTCGACTTAAGGCATCGGCTACTACATTTGCCTTCCCAGGATGGTAACGAAGCTCGCAATCGTAATCGTTTAAGGTTTCAATCCACCTTCGTTGTCTCATGTTTAGTTGCTTTTGATCGAAAATGTGTTGAAGGCTTTTGTGATCGGTGAAGATAGTACTCTTGGTTCCATAAAGATAGTGTCTCCACATTTTAAGTGCAAAGACAACGGCTCCGAGTTCGAGATCATGTGTCGTATAGTTTCGTTCATGAATTTTGAGTTGTCGAGAAGCATAAGCAATGACTTTCGTTCGTTGCATCAATACACACCCAAAACCATGTTTTGAGGCATCGCAATATACAACAAAGTCATCATTGCCTTCGGGAAGTGACAAGATAGGAGCGGTGGTTAACTTCGTTTTCAAGATTTGGAATGCGGATTCATGTTCGGTCGCCCAAATGAATTTCTTTCCCTTGTGAGTCAATGCGGTTAGAGGACGTGCAACCAAAGAGAAGTTTTCGATGAATCTACGATAGTACCCGGCGAGACCCAAAAATTGACGAATGTGAGTAGGAGTAGTAGGAGTCTCCCATTTGCTAATGGCTTCGATTTTCGTTGGATCGACTTTAATACCTTGGTCACTTACAACATGACCAAGAAATTGAACTTCCTTTAACCAAAATTCACACTTGGAGAATTTGGCATAGAGTTGTTCTTGTCTTAAAAGTTCAAGCACAAGTCGGAGATGTTGTTCGTGCTCTTCTTCGCTTTTTGAATAGACTAAAATATCATCGATGAACACGATAACGAATTTGTCAAGATACGGTTTGCACACGCGGTTCATAAGATCCATGAACACCGCTGGTGCATTAGTGAGACCAAATGGCATTACAAGAAATTCATAACTACCATAACGAGTTCGGAAAGCGGTTTTGGAGACATCTTCCCCCTTAACCCTTAATTGATGATAACCCGAGCGGAGATCGATTTTCGAATATACACAAGACCCTTGTAGTTGATCAAAGAGGTCATCGATGAGAGGAAGAGGATATCGGTTCTTAACCGTCAATTTATTTAGTTCACGATAATCAATGCACATTCGTAGGGATCCGTCTTTCTTTTTAACAAATAAAATCGGAGCGCCCCAAGGTGAATGGCTAGGTTGGATAAAACCACGATCAAGTAGTTCTTGGATTTGACTTTGCAATTCTTGCATTTCAGATGGAGCGAGTCTATATGGTGCACGCGCTACGGGTGCGGCTCCTGGAATAAGATCGATTTGAAATTCAACCGGTCGATGAGGTGGAAGACCCGGTAATTCGTCGGGAAATACATCGGAATAGTCACTAACAATTGGCACATCATCGATGTGCTTCTCATCGGACTAGACTTTCTTAACGTGAGCAAGGATCGCAAAACAACCCTTACGGAGTAGTTTTCTAACTTTAATACTCGAAACGAGGTTGAGTCCGGTGCAACTCTTATCGCCATAGACGATCAAAGGTTCACCATTCTCGATAGGAATTCGGATTGCGTTAAGATCACAAAGAATGTGAGATTTCGTTTTGACTAACCAATTCATACCGATTATTACATCAAAGCTTCCTAGTTCCATGGGTATCAAGTCAATTTCAAATTCCTTACCCAAAATGTTCAAAGTACACCCCCGGTAATATGTGTCGGCACTTAAGAGTTTTCCGTCGGCCACTTCGATGGAATAAGTAGTATCTAAAGGGTGTGGTGGAGTGCAAAGGGTAGGAGCTAAAGTCTTGGACACAAAACATTTATCGGCACCCGAATCGAATAAGCAAGTAACATAAGAGTTGTTGAGAAGAAACGTACCCGTGACTAGTTCATTGTCATCTCGGGCTTCCTCGGTGTTGATGTTAAAGGCTCGGCCTCGGTTGTTGGGGTTGGCTTTCTTTTTCGGGCATTCGTTCTTATAATGGCCCGTTTGGCCACATTCATAACAAGTGACCATCCTTGGAGGATTGGGCCCCTTTCGAGCGACGGGGGCGGTGCTTGTGCAATTGTTGGCCCTATGACCAACTCCTTGGCAACGGTGACAAATTAGCTTGTTACATTCGCCGTAATGATGTTTGTAGCACTTGTTGCACAAAGGTAAGTTTCCAACATAACCCTTCTTGCCGTCGTTGTTGAAGGGCTTTTTGGTGAAGGTGTTGTTGTTGTAGTTGATTGATGGAGTGGCTTCCCATTTCCTTTTATTGCCACCCGACTTGTCCTCGGCCTTAGGAGCCGGAACTACGATTTCGTCAACCGTTTCAATTAGTTGGCGAGCCATGTTCATAGCGGCTTGATGAGTAGTGGGTTTGGATGACATCACCCCTTGTTTGATGCTTTTTGGAAGACCGAGCATGTAGAGCTCAATCCTTTGAGATTCGGGGTTAACAAGATTAGGACACATCAAGGATAGTTCGGCGAAGCGTTGATTATAAGCTTTAAGATCGTTTCCGACCGCTTTCAAAGCTCTTAGTTCTTCTTCAAGCTTTCGGGTTTCTTCGCGCGGAAAATATTCGACAATCATCTTTTCCTTCAAATCGGTCCAAGAGAGGGCATGAGCTTCATCGGTACCCACCGATTGAACATAGGTGTTCCACCAAGTGAGAGCAACACCGGAGAACGTGTGGGTGGAGTATTTGACCTTGTCTTGATCCCGACAACCGCTTATGCTAAAGACGGCCTCGGTTTGTTCAAACCAACGAGTAAGCACAACCGGTCCACCGGTTCCATCGTAAGTGTGAGGTTTGCACCCCATGAAAGCTTTGTAGGAGCATCCCTCGTTTGAGTTACCGGCCCCATTGTTGTTGTTGTTGTTGTGGTTATTGTTATTGTTATTGTTGTTGGAAGAGTGACCGGCCATGGCCGCATCTACGGCGGTAGCTATCATCCGTTCGAGAGCTTGTTCGGGAGTTTCATTGCGGCGTACACGACGAGGAGCCATTGTTCCTTCAAAACAAAAGAATACCGTTGGTTAGTATTCTAAATGATACTAACCGTGATATGGGATAAAGATAGAGAGAAAAATTATCCTTGACCCGCCTTAAATTCTTTATGTCATAATGTCGGTATGTTCATATGAGTCACCGTAATATAATTTCCGGGAATTATATTACCCTAATTCATATGTGCATTCGACATTACATCATATAGTCAAGGTGGCGTGTCAATTAAATTATACAACGCAAGATTTAGATAGGATAAGAGTAGATATGAGTAAGAGAGTTCGAGTATAAATGCACAAATAGTCAAGTAATTCCTACGTCAAGTCTATATGCCGGTTGTAGTCTAGACTCACCAATGTACCCTAAGACTCGGGGTTGACACCAATGAACTCTAAATCCCTACAACCAAGGCTCTGATACCACTTGTAGCGACCCCGACAAATCGTCAAATGACGTCGTCATCTACGTATGGTCCCATTACATGGTCGTAAGTCTTTATAACAAAGTTTGACCGAAAAGTATGTCGCATTCATTTCATAAATAAGGGTGTTTCAAAGTTTACAAAAGTAGTTTCCATAACAAGTACATAACAATGTTTAAAGTTTGTATGAAACACATGCGACACGATTAAAAGTAGTCAAAAAGACGCTCCACGTATGCAAGTATACTCGACATCCAATGCAAGTATCAAATAGTATGAGCGGAAGCATGTATCACCTAAGTTCAAGGACCTGAGAAAAACATAGAGAAACTGTCAACGAAAACGTTGGTGAAATCATAGGTTTAAATAAGTAAATGAGTAATAGTAAGTTGAACCACAAGATTTGCAACATCGATAAAGCCATAGTACATTCTAAAAGTTAATATTCACGAGCACCCAATTATCAAAGCTTAACGTTCCGTCCGTTGAATACCCCATCAATTAGTGCTAGAACAACACTGTTCCCGAAAATATATTTCATTCGTAAACGGTAGCGAACCGTTTGAATGAGGGTTTGTCAAACCCATATGGCCATATAACATAAGTTCTCGCTTACACCATCTGATGTAACTAATGATAATCGGATTGAGGATTTTCGTTCTAAACTCGTATGTAGAATGTTTGTTTTCCCGTTCTTGTGTTCACTTAGTTCAAAAGAATCGTTTATGTTTTCTCATCCCAAAAGTAAGTTTAAAAGAGTAAAAGTGGGACTATGATCTCACCTTGTATGCACGAGTAGTAAAGTACTTCACAAAATAACGTGTGCGAAGGATAGTGCTAGTCTTGACCTAGACAAATAGGTCGTATCAATAACGGTAAACACGATAGGTCAAAGATGTTCAATTAGTCCTATGGCTCGTTACGACTCGATTATTTAGTATGTGAAATCAAATTGTCAAGTTTCATGCAAGATACAAGTATATAAACAAGTTAGGAAGGTTGCAAAATCATTTGGTTAAGTTTGACAAAAAGTCAAACTTTGGTCGGTCAAAGTCAACGAAAAAGTCAACACGTTCGGGTCGTGTCCCGAACTATTTTTCTGAGGTTTTTAATCATGTATGAGCATGCTAGGACAAGTTACATGTGAATCGGAGGTGCGTAGCATAGTAAACATTATTCGAAAATTGACCAAGTTGGACAGACCCAAACGGCGCGCCGCGCGGGTATATGGCGCGCCGCGCGGGTACCTGTGCAGATAATTCTGGCAGTTTTTAAGTTTTATGCACGAATCTAACTTCAAACAATCACCATTTATGATCCGCAAACAATCAAGACAAGTATCTTATACCGTTGGGAAGGTAATTTGACGAGGAAAACAACTAAACACATCTCATCAATCAATCTACCTATTACAACAACCAAAACCGCATCTAATGCTTAACATTAACCGCATACAAGTTCATAAATGCAATTCAATGATTCGGGCAATCAACTTACATGAATGATATGCCGTTTCGAAGGTAATCAAGCATACAATCCAACTAAACACTTACCAATAATAATCCATGGCATTCAATGCATTAAAAGTCCATTTCAAGTTCATCAAACCCTAACCCAAATTCACCAAAATCACTAATCAAGTTCATGAAGTTTTCTAAGGCAACCTACACATCAAATTGAAGCTAGTGATGCTAGTAACACAATTAAAACATCAACTTTTAACATCTAACAACATATGATCATCCAAAATTCAAGAACAACACACCAAAATTCAAGTTCATGCTAGTTACACTAAAACAACGAGATCGAGCATATAAATCATATATTCGTGTTAGACTTGAGCCATAGACACTAATTAACACTTTTATAAGTTAAAAACATCAAGAACACAAAATCTAGTGATTTTAGAAAGTTACCCAAATGAGATGAAGTTGGTACCAAAATGAAGAGGATGAAGAGAGGATCACAAATATGTAGTTTATTTTGTTGTAAGCCTCCTAGATCGAATTTAGATGATGATTGAATGAATTTGGTTTTGGGTGTGTGTGTTCTTGCTAGAGAGAAAGAGAGAGAGATGGAGGTGGAAATGAATGGGTGAAAGGGGTTTGACCCTTTGACCTAGTCAAGGGTTTGATCCCTTGTCAAGTTTAGTCCCTCAACTTTCGCTCGGGTGCGGGAATTATCTAAACGAGATAATTTAAAACGCGTATCAACGGGAGATGTTATAAACATATAACGGACTTTATATTAGTATAACGGAAAAGTAAATGGAAAAAGACGGGATGTTACAAAGGTATTGTTGTTGTAGTTGCTTGATGGAGTGGCTTCCCATTTTCTTTTGTTTTCACCCGATTTATCCTTGGCCTTAGGTGCCGGTACTACGATATCATCCACCGTTTCAATCAATTGGTGGGCCACCTTTAAAGCTTCTTATAGGTAAGCGGGTTTGGATGAAATTACCCCGTGTTTGATGCTTTTAGGAAGGCCATCCATGTAAAGTTCAACTCATAGAGGCTCGGGATTTACAAGGTTTGAACACATTAGAGCTAGCTCGGCAAATCGTTGATTATAAGCATTGAGGTGGTTTCCGACCTCTTTCAAACCTCTTAGCTTGCTTTCGAGCCTTCGGGTCTCTTCGCGCGGAAAGTATTTGGTGGTCATCCTTTCTTTTAAATCGGACAAAGAGAGCGTGGGCTTCATCGGTACCCACCGATTGTACATACGTGTTCCACCACGTGAGAGCAATATCGGCAAAAGTGTGGGTGGAGTATTTGACCTTGTCTTGGT
This sequence comes from Rutidosis leptorrhynchoides, assembly GCF_046630445.1. NCBI lineage: Eukaryota > Viridiplantae > Streptophyta > Magnoliopsida > Asterales > Asteraceae > Rutidosis > Rutidosis leptorrhynchoides. The sequence continues at coordinate 412,015,389 of NC_092333.1, read as the reverse complement.
CCCGGCAACCGCGTATGCTAAAAACGGCTTCCGTTTGCTCAAACTATCGAGTGAGAGGGACCGGTCCTCCGGTCCCATCGAAAGTGTAAGGTTTGCACCCCATGAAAGCTTTGTAGGAGCATCCCTCGTTTGAGTTACCGGCTCCATTGTTGTTGTTGTTGTTGTTGTGGTTGTTGTTATTACTGTTGTTGTTGGATGAGCGTCCGGCCATGGCCGCATCTACGGCGGTGGCTATCATTCGTTGAAGAGCTTGTTCGGGAGTTTCATTACGTGGGACTCGGCGAGGAGGCATTGTTCCTTCAAGACACAAGAATATCGTTGATTAGTATTCTCAATATTACTAATCGTGATATGAAATAAAGATAGAAAATTTTCCATGATACGCCCTAAATTCTTTATGTTATAATGTCATAACGTCCATATGAGTCACCGTAATATAATCCCGGAAATTATATTACCCTAATTCATATGTGCATTCGACATCACCTCAAAAAGTCAAAGTGGCGTGTCAATCAAATTAAACAACGTGAGATTAAGATAGAATAAGAGTTAGATATAAATAGAAGAGTTCGATTATAAATGCACAAGTAGTCAAGTAATTCCTACTTCAAGTCTATATGCCAGTTGTAGTCTAGACTCACTAATGTACCCTATGACTCGGGGTTGACACCAATGAACTCTAAATCCCTACAACCAATGCTCTGATACCATCTGTAGCGACCCGAAAAAATCGTCATTGACGGCACCATCTACTTCGGTCCCGTTACGTGGTCATAAGTCTTTAAAACAACGTTTGACCAAAATATGTCGCATTCATTTCAAATGTAAAGATATTTCAAAGTTTACAAAGTAGTTCAACGACTAAACATGTTACAGCGTTTAAAGCACAATTGAAACATATGCGACACAATTTAAAGTAAGTCAAAAGACACTCAACGTATGCATGTATACCCGACATCCAAGCAAGTATCAAAAAGTATAGTGCAGAAGCATGTATCACTTAGCATTCAAGGACCTGAGAAAAACATAGAAAATCTGTCAACGAAAACGTTTGTGAAATCATAGGTGTAAGTATAAAGTATGTTTTGAACCACAAGATTTAGTATAAAGTGAATATCAAGCGTATATGTAATGACCCGCACTTTTTCGATCGTTCTATACTTATAAGAATAATATTTACATAAATTAAACCTTACCAACATGATAAGCAATCCAAATTGATGAGATTTATGTTTTTGAAAAGAGTTTACACAACGTTTGACCGTCTAGTTTGACCGATGATATCACGAACTATACAATATATGATAATTATACGTTTGTGTATATATATGCATACATACATATTTAACATGATCTAAGAATGTTATAATATCTTATTTTGTATTAATAACAATAAGTTATAAGTATATTTTGAAACTACTAACTTAAGTTTTCAAAACGATAACCATACGTAACGTTAATTGACATAAATACTTATGACCTATAATGTTTATACATATATCGTATAAGTAATGTATTTAATCACTTTTTAAGGACTTAAATACATAAAACAATATAAGTGTATTCACAAAAGATAGCTATATTTGAATCCTCATTCCATTTTTCACAAAATTTCTATACGTATATCTAGAGTATATGTACTTGTATCATACCTAGCTCCTATACGTATTTACTATTGGTATATACACATCAAATCACCACCAACCAGCCCTTGTTCAATGCCTTATGTATAAGGTAATTACTTTGTATGATTGCTTGACTAATTACATAAAAATACAACATGAAATTTTGTCCATGTTTTTCCATTAATCATGTTTTTATGGCCTTAAATACATCTTCCATTTTCAAATTTTACTACCTCATTTCTTTAACCAAAAACACACTCTTAAGAAACTCCATAACCATTCAGCTAAAATCCATGAAGATCTAGCCATAAAAACATCACTTAATCACCATAAGAAAACTCTTACAAAAACACTTCAAGAATCCTTCCAAGAACACAAGTTTACTTCCAATCTTTCATCCAATTCCATCACCCTTTTGGTTCTAGGTTCTTACTCCTCTTTTACAGCAATCTTGTCCAAGTAACTTGAGGTAGTAACTTTGTTCATAACCTTATTCGATTCATATATATATAGCTATCTTATTTTGTGGTATAAAATTTTAACAACAAGAACGTAGTTTGAATGTTTTCAAACTTGTTTGCAAACTAAATAGATCCTTCTAACTTAACTTTTAAAATACTTCAAGACCTGTAATATAACATAAATATATGCTAATTTAACAAGGTATAACTTGGTTTTTCAAAGAACACCTTAAAAACTGAATTTACGACGTCGGAGTGCAACCGGGGGCTGTTTTGGGTTGGATAATTAAAAACCATCTTAAACTTTGAATTGGAGGTTTATTTTCTGGAAAAATTATTTTTACTATGAATATGATAACACATAAAAATTTCATGATTTAACTCAAAGTATAAGTATTTTTAGAAAAATAATCATTTAAGGTTGTTTACATGATGGAAAATGATTAACTTCATAAGTTTCACTAAAGTTTGACCTATGACCTGTGATTTCGAATACAAACTAAGGTATTTACAGTTCATAGTCTTAAAGAGGGACTCGATCCAAGGAAGTGGCAAGTTGAATCAACGAAAACGGAGTTGTAACGAAGAAACTATGACCAAAACGAGATCGGATATCTAAGACTAGTTTAGCTACGAAAATAATTGGAGAAAATTAAATAAATCACATCTTTTTAAAATAACATGATATTTTATATATATGTACTCATAATTTAATTTTATATGGTTCAGGATCACCCGTAAACAATACGAGAAGATTAATCATAAGATCCCATGATTGTACGCAACACGTCATTTGACAACACCGGTACTTTATGTACGCAACACGTCATTTGACAACACCGGTACCGTGGGTCAAGATTAATCTCGACCAATACATATACGATGGGGGTTTTATTTATTTCGATGGGGGTTTTATTTATTAAACACCTAAATATAAACCATTAAAATTGAATTACTAACATCGGACTGCTAACTACGGACTAAGAAGACATTAAAAGTATTATAAGTATATATATACGTGATGATTGTTTAAAATGAAAATATATTGATATATTATATATGGATAGGTTCGTGATATCAACCGGAGACCAAGTCAAAATATATATATCTTCAAGGCAAAAGTGAGTATATAGTCCCACTTTTAAACTCTAAATATTTCGGGATGAGAATACATGTATTTTATGTTTTACGATATGGACACAAGTAACTGAAAAATATATTCTACGTTGAGTTGTACCACTGGCATACTTCCCTGTAGCTTGGTAACTACTATTTACAGCGGTATTGTAAACGCGAATCCTGTTGATAGATCTATCGGGCCTGACAACCCCAACCGGACTGGACGACCAGTATTCAACGGTTGCACAGTACTTCGTTTCGTGACTACACTTGGTACGGTGTAGTAAGATTTCATAATAAAGGGAATATGCGACGTGATTAAATGTTAAGTATGGCTACCAAGTGCTCAACCATTTAGAATATTTTTATTAAAATGTTTACATATGAAATCTTGTGGTCTATATTTATACCGCTGCCGGCATTAAACCTATATCTCACCAACTTTATGTTGACGTTTTAAACATGTCTATTCTCAGGTGATAACTAAAAGCTTCCGCTGCAACATGTTGAATTTAAACAAGATCTTGAGTATGCATATTTGTGTCAAAAATAAAACTGCATATCGGAGGATTTGTAATGTAAAATATGCTAGAAATCGTATTGTTATCATCACATGTAAAGTTTGTAAGTCTAAGATTATCGCTAAACGATAATCATCTTTTTATTGTCTAAAGCTTGTATTAAAATAAGAGTTATGGTTTGTAATGTAAAATAAATGCAGTTGTTCTTTTAAAAATGTCGCATATAGAGGTCAATAACTCGCAATGAAATCATACGTTATCTAATTCGTTCTTATGGTTAAGGACGGGTTATGACATTTGGTATCAGAGCGGTGGTCTTAGCGAACCAGGTTTACATTAGTGTGTCTAACCGAGAAGTCGTTAGGATACATTAGTAAGTCTGGACTTTGACCGGGTCTGATTTAAAAACCATTGCTTATCATTGTTGGTTAAAATTTATATGTAAATATTATGTAGTACTAATGGGTTAGTTGTTATGTGATAGATGTCGGGCTCAAAACTTATTTTCACATTCAGCGACTCCGAATCAGAATCTTCAGATGGTGTTTCAGTCATTAACCTATCCGATGACGAAAATAATATCTTTGGGGAAGACTCACAAATTCCGGATGAACCAACAATAAAGAACCCGGAAAGTGAACTCGAGGAGGAAAGTGAACCCGAGGAAGAAATACAGGAAATTACGAAAGACAAGTTCGAATTAGGAAAAAACGAAAGGCTAATGAATTAGAAAATTCAAATCCCGAGTTTAGTAATGATGATGTGGCACCAACTCCACTAGACACTACCACCCCTATTCCCGCTATTCCTATTCGTTCTATCCCGGCATCCAGTTCTTCAGTCCCACAGCCAAAATATAGGTAGACCGCAAGGATAAGCGTTAGGCAATTCATTGAACCTAAACGTCTTAGAAAATAGACCAAACGATGCGCTGCCGTATTAAACCATGGGATCATATAATGTTTTGTATAATATTATTAGTGTGGTTTGCTTAATGTTCGATGTAAGATAAGAATATGTAAAATAGTGAAGTGTGAAATGCAATAATTTTCCATGGTTAAGTATTATTTAGATGGTAGTAATTGATTCTGTACTAAGCTATTAAGTATGGACATTAACGGGTAGGTACTACCCTAGATATAATTATAAAACGCTAATAAGAAGAAAAGGCTTTTATAATAATACCTGGTTCATATTATTAATAAGCTATAATGTACTGTAAATATACACTACATCTATAATATTCCATGTGAATAATTATTTTCTTTTCATTCTTATAGAAGAATATGGCGCGATTGAACCGAATGACGGAACAAGAAATCCAGGAACTCATCAATCAGCGAGTGAACGACAGAATGTTATGGGTCGAGGCTGCAAGAGGTGCTGCAGTTAACCCAAATCCTCGTGTGGGGTGCACTTACAAAACTTTTCAAGCTTGCAAGCCCTCATCATTCAGTGGAACAGAAGGACCGATCGGTTTAACCCGATGGATAGAAAAGATGGAGACTGTGTTTAAAATCAGTGGTTGTGTTGAAAAGGACATGACCAAGTATGCATCATGCACTTTACAAGATAGTGCACTCACTGAAAGGACCCGTTCATATACATTATAAACGATTCACAATAGTTGATTACATCGCGAGGTATTTGACCTCTATATGATACATATTACAAACATTGCATTCGTTTTTAAAACACAAACTTTCTTTACATCGAAAATTGACAGGCATGCATACCATTTCATAATATCCACTATCCAATTATAAATTAACTTAATAGTAATCTTTGATGAACTCAATGACTCGAATGCAACGTTCTTCGAAATATGTCATGAAATACTCCAAGTAATATCTTTAAAACAAGCAAATGCACAGCGGAAGATTTCTTTTATACCTGAGAATAAACATGCTTTAAAGTGTCAACCAAAAGGTTGGTGAGTTCATTAGTTTATCATAATCATTCATTTCCATCATTTTAATAGACCTCAAGAATTTCATTTCCAGTTCTCATAAATATACGTCCCATGCATAGAGACAAAAATAATCATTCATATGGATTGAACACCTGGTAACCGACATTAACAATATGCATATAAGAATATCCCCATCATTCCGGGATTCTCCTTCGGACATGATATAAATTTCGAAGTACTAAAGCATCCGGTACTTTGGATGGGGTTTGTTAGGCCCAATAGATCTATCTTTAGGATTCGCGTCAATTAGGGTGTCTGTTCCCTAATTCTTAGATTACCAGACTTAATAAAAAGGGGCATATTCAATTTCGATAATTCAACCATAGAATGTAGTTTCACGTACTTGTGTCTATTTTGTAAATCATTTATAAAAATTGCGCATGTATTCTCAGCCCAAAAATATAAAGGGTAAAAAGGCAAATGAAACTCACCATACTGTATTTTGTAGTAAAAATACATATATCATCATTGAATATGTGTAGGATTGGCCTCGGATTCACGAACCTATATTAATTATATATATATATATATATATATATATATATATATATATATATATATATATATATATATATATAATTTTGTTGATCAATATTTGTCTAACAAATTAGGTTAAGTCATAGTGTACCATAATCTTAGTGCTCGAGTCTGACTCAACAGTATAGTAACATGTTATATTACTCATGTTTAGTTAAAATTCTAGTAAAAGGTGACGTGTGAAACAACGTATCACAAATGGTTTCATAATCATACAATAGTATTTTAGTTTTTAGAGAAAGTCAACACAAAAATATTAACTGAAAAGTTAACGGAAAAGTCAAGGTTCAAGGTCAAAAGTCAAAGGTTAAAGTAAAAACGAGGTCGCATGCAAAAATACAATAACTTATACAAAAAAAAAATTTCGGTCAAACATGACTACATGGCCTTTAGTCAAAGTTAATTTTTCAGCTTTAATAAATTTACAAAAATGACCGAGTAGCCTACTTTGGAGATTTTTAGAAAATTCCTCGAAACTCGGATTGACAAACGGTCAAAGCCTGCAATTTCTAGTTACCACAAAGATATAACATGATTTTTGGCAAAAGTAAACACACATCAGGCCGACCATGACAACTGATACAAAACTGACATTTTTAATAAAAAAGTTTCAGCTCTTTTTAGAATTTTAAAATGTGACCAAACAGTCAACTTTGACGATTTTTAGAAAAATCGTCGAGACTCGAATTGACAAACGGCCAGAGTCGTTTGTTAGACCTTACAGCAAAGAATTCAGTGGTATTTTTGTTTTAATCTGAAACAACGCAGATCAGCGAGAATTTCAGTTCCCTTTTCGACATTTTATCAAAATTTGCAAAACTTCTTTTGTCCATAACTTGACAACCGTTCAACGAATCCATTTGATATCTAAATGAAAAGTTCTTAATTTTTCGCTAGCTTTCCAAGGACATGCATATCTTATACCTTATTTCATCCCTAGTATAACAACCTTTAAGATTCAATATAACCTATCTAAGGGCAATATCAAATGTACAAGCATGCATAATTCTATTTTCTCGAGCACTAGTCAGGGATACACTATTAGTATGTAAAAATTAAATTATGAGTACTCACGTATCAATATTGAGATTCAATATTGCAGGAAAGATACGCAAACGCAACGGAGATGACAAACACTAAATTGACCTCATGAACATACCCTCGAACATTACCCATCACCTCCATAGCTATAACCCATAATTTCCTTAGCTCTACCCAGCTCCTAAAACCCATTTTTGAAAATATACGAGCAGAACCTCGTCGTAGTATTTTATGTATAATACTAATACTACTACTAATAATACCTCTTAATAATAATAATACTAATAATAATAATAAAAATAATAATAATAATAATAATAATATAAATAAATATTATACGAAGTAGTGATATAGATGGATATATGATTATGAATGAAAAGAATTCACAGCGTTCGAGTTTTATAGTTAGAATTGGGACCCACTAATTACGAAAATTGCGGAGTGATGATGAAAATTGGGAACCGCAAATTGCGGTCATACATGCACATGAACGTCTCTTTTACTTATATAAAGATATTATAATATATTTAATTTATAATATATTTAATCTTTAGAATTAATTAAATATTATATTATATTTACGTTCATGGTAAAAATATAATTTTTACAAAAATGACACGGTCGTGGTCTCACAACTCATGTACCACTTTCGGTTTTTCGGGCGCACTTTCGTACGTTTAGAAAACTAGCCTTTTACGTTACGTGAAGTGTACCTTTTACAAAAATTAGATTTACACAACAAAAATTTACCTTTATAAAAATATAACTTATAAAATTGAGTGTTGTGGTCATTTCCTTCTATAAATTAAAGTCTCGTTGTTTGTCAAAATATTTTTATTTTAAATTAAACTATTTGTGACACGTACCTTTATTAATAACTAGACTTAAATTATTTAAAAACTAACCCACTCAAAGTGTAACTTAATCTTTTGAGTGTTTTGGTCATTTGCTTTTATAATTCATAATCTTGTTATTTATCAAAGCCTATTTATTAATATTAGTTTAATATCAAAACGTTTTATGACTAATTTAAATTATAATTTATAATCTTATACATATTTTTAAAATATTTATCTAATAACATACTAGTTATCCTTTCAAAACTAATTATATAATTTAAGATCCTTTACAAAATCGAAAAATCCTATAACGTTTATGCTTTAAAACTTAATTTGATTTCATTCTTTTATGCGTAAATGTTTAGTTTAATTTCTTTAACTTTCTAAATAATATATCTTAATATAACATATCAGATGGGTTTATCTAGTCAACGAATCTTATCCCAATTATTCCTTCTATATGATAAATCGAGTATTATGAAATTCGATTCTCCACTAACTTTTGTCTAACTCCCAATAAGTGATACTTTGTTCTTACTTGTAAATCACTTTACCATTTATTCCGAATACCGTTAAAAAGTAAGGGTTTCCTAATTCAAAGTGGACCTCATAACAGAGACTCATAATCATAGTTCAATGTATCCGATAATTCAATCATTTGATATTATCTTTTAATCTCGTCGATAAACTTACACCGAACAAATATGTTTATGTAACATATTATTCATTCAATACCTTGATAGCATTTCTAAGTTCAAAAAAATAGATCTCATAGCTTATATTCATATTAACTAATCCGTTCAATGTTTTATTAATATATCTCAATTTAATAAGCACACATGTATATGCATATATATTTATTTACACATAATTGTTCGTGAATCGTTAGGCATGGTCAAAGGGTATTTGATTAAATGAATATAGTTTCAAAACTTTTGGGACTCAACATTACATATTTTTGCTCATCGTGTCGGGAACATATAAAGATTAAAGTTTAAATTTGATCGGAAATTTCCGGGTCATCACAGTACCTACCCGTTAAAAGAAATTTCGTCCCGAAATTTGATAGAGGTCGTCATGGCTAATAGTAAGAATGTTATTATGACGAATGTAAACTGATACATAGAGTTTTATCATCATTGAGTAATATAGATAACCCAATTTGATTATGCGAAGAGTATAAGTGAAGCTATCGCAAAAGAGTGAAAAATGAATAAATGTAGGTTTGACTTAACCGGCGGCGTGTTCAAGATTGCTTTCCGGAATTTAAGGAATTTAGAAGAAATCTTCATATTAAGATTTGATTCTTCGATAATTAAGGAGATTCAGATCTTCTTTGATTAAACGCGATAATCTGCTTCGATTGCTCTGTCGAAAATTTTCCTATAAATCCATCCTCTCCATTCCCTTACAACTCACACCTTCTATTCTTTCTTTCTCAATTTCTACTTTAAAGTATTCGTTAATATGCTCCATCCCATCCTGATCCTTGATATACTCCTAACCTTCATATCTGTCATTCTTCTTTTTAATCTGCCACCGGAAGAATCTATTTACTTCTACTATACTCTTGGATTTATAGTGTTTCTAGTTCTCCCATGTCTTTACATTGCTATATGCATTGATATATACGGGTTGTAATTTCCGGGTTGTTGTTAGATTTTACACCTTCCCTTATATTTCGATGTCCCTGCTTCTGTCTTCTATAGTCATCGTCATCCCCAGTTAATGCTCTCTTCTATTTACTGCGGTTCATACTCTAAATTTCTATTTCGGAGCTTTGTCCTTTCGTTTCTTCTTCTTGCGATTAAATAGCTCTTGTAATGGTCCAGAATTCGTAGGTATGGATTTCAGAATGAACACAGTAATTGTTCTAAGAAGGATAGGGTAATGGTAAATCCTGATTTGTTAAATTACCAGAATACCCTGGAAAAGACCGAATCATCAAGAAATATTTTCTTGATATATTTAGAGGTTAAATAGAATATAGGAGTCGTGTAACATGGCACATGATGATGTTATGATCTGTGAATCATCACGTTCCATTTAGAAACTCAGCATGAATTACTGTAATATAATCACGTTGATCAAGTGTCATTATATTATACTAACTCATGCTTCAGCTCCCAACACTACTTCAAAAAAAAAAAAAATTTTTTATTTTAAACTCGAATGTTTCAGAATTTAGAAACTAAAATAGTTTCTTTTATGATGTAATACAGATAGCGCGAAGAGGTAAAGGATTTCGGATAAGAATAATTAAGAAAATATCTTCAGAAATATGGAGGATATTTATAATGAAAGATATGATGATATCTTAGAATTTCTAATAACAGAGGATGATGAAGAATATTGTCCGCAGGGGTTTAGAGTCAAGAGCAAGGTATTCCTTTAATGACTTCAACAGGTACTGAATCATTTAGATTCTTTGAAGGCACGTTTCGCCCTTGTGATTTGTCCACAGCCTCTTTCATACTTTGCTCAATCCGTTTTTCAGTTCCAAAACTTCTCTTTTTCTGAGCTTTGCCAATACACTATTCTTTATCATCAAACTTTTTACTGTTAAGATCGTTTACAGTTGTTGCTGCTTCGTCAGCATTTCAAGAACTAGTTCACAGTTCAAGGTGTTTTTCAGAAACTTCACATTCAAAGTATGTAAGTCCAGGAGATAGACGTTGTACGTACACATATAACTGTTGGCGTAGACATGCTGCGAGATTTCAAATTAATGATTGCTAATTCCCGATGATTCGTATGGCAATTCTTGTTACAAGATGCGAATGAGTAAATGGTGGGGTTTCAATGAATAACTATAATGACTTTTTGGAGAGGTTAAAGTCAAAGGGTAATGAAGTTGTTGGTACATCTGCTAATAATGTGGTGGGATGTAAAAGGTTCCCTGGTAACGATGGTGTATATCTCAAGGTTATAATAAGGTTAGTCTGACTGAAAAGTCGAAGTTGACTTGCTGGAGCTGTGACAAAATTGGCTACTTTGAAAAGGAATTGCAAAGTTATTTTTGCTAATAAATGCCAAAGAATCTGACACAGATATGTGTGGAATTATGACTTTGGTTTAGAGTGCTTTTTAAGTACCTAACTGTGGGTAATATGTGGTTGGATCATCATCTCGATTGCTCATTATTTGAAGTGTCTTCAGATATTTTCGAAGGGTTTGAACACAGATTGTAATCGTTAATATACATTTGATGTTCTAACACAGTTTTGAAGTCAAAGTATAGCTTTGAAAGATGTAGGAATCTAAAAGTGATGATACCGGTTATATCTCGAATTGAATTCTGAGGTTTCAAAATCAAAATTTGTAATTGGGTTTGAATGAGTATGGTTGTTTTGATCTCTATGAAAGAATGTATATTATTGTGAAAGTAGGAAGTATAGTTGATAATTTGCTTGATCAGATTCGAAGAATGTAACATATTAATTGTGAATATATATATCTCTCGGGTATTACCTACCCGTTAAAAAAATTTCACAATTAATATTTTGTACATAAGAATTTTATTACAGTCTTTGTGAAAATATATATGTATATATTCTCCTCAGACATAACATAAATTTTAATGAGTTAATACTAAATTAAACTCATTTGATTTACGGTTGAAACTAGAATTGAATAATCCCTTGAAGGCTTTAGAGATTACATAAGTATTTCTTCAATAATATTGAAATTACGAGTCAATACTTTGTTATTTGTTGAGGCGTGATGTTGATTTTTGTTAAATTCTTGTGAACTTCGCAAAGTACGAGTGATGATATCTGAGAAGTTTCGGTTACATCGATGATGAAAGTGTAAAATCAAATATATTCTTGATTTATTATGAATTGGAATTTGTTGAATTGAGACAGAGATTGTAGTTAACGATGGTTAAGTTGCGGGTGAAGGACGTACATTATTGCATATTTGTAAGATGAATTAACCGAGTAGTTAAGATTCACACACAATAACTTAGCACGGAAAGATTTATTTTTATTTCAAAATATGTATATATAAAATATACATATAATTTCTTCAGAGGGAATGAGTTAACTCTTCATAACTCCTTGATACAATATACGCGTTATTGATTTGTAATGATGTCCACAGTGATTCTTGAACTGACGGAGTTTGTGATGTTATAGGTGTTGTTGATTCTGATGTTGACTGTACTGACGATGCTGGTGACGCTGACGGTACTGTTGATGCTGTTGGTAAAACAAGTTTAGCTTGTTAATCACACACCATTTTTGTCAGGGTTTCTACTCTTCCTTCTATCATTTTGGTTCGCTTAACTGATTTATGGTTAGGGCTAGATTAGATAATCTCTAAGATTTTAGAGATTACATAATCTCAGTGGAATGTTTCTCCAAAGAAGTTATGAATTAATACATCGTCAGTTATTGTTGCTGGTATTCCTTGATATCTATGGTGCGTATGACGTTGATGCTCGTGGGACAGATTGTGAAGTTGAGGTTTACGACGCGGTTGTGGTTGGAGGTGGTAATGGTATTGTTGGCGTTGATGATGGTGGTACTGGTTATGCTGCTGGTGTTGCTGCTGGTGCTGCTACTGGTGTTTGTAATTTTTTGCACCATATTCTCCAAAGCCACTACCCGAGCGCGAAGCTCGTTGGCTTTTTCTATTACACCGGGGTGATTATCGGTTCGGACGAGCGGATAAATAAAATCTAGAATTTTATGGAGTATATAATCGTGACGAGATACTCTGAAAATGAGAGAGAAAATGGTGTTTCGGACAGGTTCGCCGGTAAGTGCTTCAGGTTCTTCGTCAAGAGGGCAATGTGGTGGATGAAAAGGATCGCCTTCTTCTTGTCTCCAATGATTGAGGAGACTACGAACCCATCCCCAATTCATCCAGAATAGATGATGACTGATTGGTTGATCCATTCCGGTCACACTGCTTTCGGAGCTTGAGTGAGATTCCATTTCAGAATCCGAGTGACTTGAACTGATGACAACTTCCATTTCGTACGATTGGATAAAGGATTTTTCGATATAAAATGATTTTCCGGCTATCGGGTGGTATTCTATTTACATAGGATATCCATATATGTATATAGATCAAAAGATTTCGTAGATTACAGAGGAATTTATGGAATATGTCAGGCAAAGTTTACAGTAATAGATACGATAAGATATGATTTAGCAGGTACGCTAAGATATGAATTTTGTCTATACACTACTCATGCAATTAATGTAGCAAGACGTGTCTAGACTAATAATGATAAGTAGGTAATTTCCTAAGGATGATAAGCAGATGATTTCCGACTAGAAATGATAAGCAAAACTTTTGACATGCAGACACGGTCGAAGTCCAGACTCACTAATGCATCCTAACGACTTATCAGTTAGACACACTAATGCAGACCTGGTTCGCTAAGACCACCGCTCTGATACCAACTGAAAGGACCCGTTCATATACATTATAAACGATTCACAATAGTTGATTACATCGCGAGGTATTTGACCTCTATATGATACATATTACAAACATTGCATTCGTTTTTAAAACACAAACTTTCTTTACATCGAAAATTGACAGGCATGCATACCATTTCATAATATCCACTATCCAATTATAAATTAACTTAATAGTAATCTTTGATGAACTCAATGACTCGAATGCAACGTTCTTCGAAATATGTCATGAAATACTCCAAGTAATATCTTTAAAACAAGCAAATGCACAGCGGAAGATTTCTTTTATACCTGAGAATAAACATGCTTTAAAGTGTCAACCAAAAGGTTGGTGAGTTCATTAGTTTATCATAATCATTCATTTCCATCATTTTAATAGACCTCAAGAATTTCATTTCCAGTTCTCATAAATATACGTCCCATGCATAGAGACAAAAATAATCATTCATATGGATTGAACACCTGGTAACCGACATTAACAATATGCATATAAGAATATCCCCATCATTCCGGGATTCTCCTTCGGACATGATATAAATTTCGAAGTACTAAAGCATCCGGTACTTTGGATGGGGTTTGTTAGGCCCAATAGATCTATCTTTAGGATTCGCGTCAATTAGGGTGTCTGTTCCCTAATTCTTAGATTACCAGACTTAATAAAAAGGGGCATATTCAATTTCGATAATTCAACCATAGAATGTAGTTTCACGTACTTGTGTCTATTTTGTAAATCATTTATAAAAATTGCGCATGTATTCTCAGCCCAAAAATATAAAGGGTAAAAAGGCAAATGAAACTCACCATACTGTATTTTGTAGTAAAAATACATATATCATCATTGAATATGTGTAGGATTGGCCTCGGATTCACGAACCTATATTAATTATATATATATATATATATATATATATATATATATATATATATATATATATATATATATATATATATATATATATATATATATATATATATATATATATATATAATTTTGTTGATCAATATTTGTCTAACAAATTAGGTTAAGTCATAGTGTACCATAATCTTAGTGCTCGAGTCTGACTCAACAGTATAGTAACATGTTATATTACTCATGTTTAGTTAAAATTCTAGTAAAAGGTGACGTGTGAAACAACGTATCACAAATGGTTTCATAATCATACAATAGTATTTTAGTTTTTAGAGAAAGTCAACACAAAAATATTAACTGAAAAGTTAACGGAAAAGTCAAGGTTCAAGGTCAAAAGTCAAAGGTTAAAGTAAAAACGAGGTCGCATGCAAAAATACAATAACTTATACAAAAAAAAAATTTCGGTCAAACATGACTACATGGCCTTTAGTCAAAGTTAATTTTTCAGCTTTAATAAATTTACAAAAATGACCGAGTAGCCTACTTTGGAGATTTTTAGAAAATTCCTCGAAACTCGGATTGACAAACGGTCAAAGCCTGCAATTTCTAGTTACCACAAAGATATAACATGATTTTTGGCAAAAGTAAACACACATCAGGCCGACCATGACAACTGATACAAAACTGACATTTTTAATAAAAAAGTTTCAGCTCTTTTTAGAATTTTAAAATGTGACCAAACAGTCAACTTTGACGATTTTTAGAAAAATCGTCGAGACTCGAATTGACAAACGGCCAGAGTCGTTTGTTAGACCTTACAGCAAAGAATTCAGTGGTATTTTTGTTTTAATCTGAAACAACGCAGATCAGCGAGAATTTCAGTTCCCTTTTCGACATTTTATCAAAATTTGCAAAACTTCTTTTGTCCATAACTTGACAACCGTTCAACGAATCCATTTGATATCTAAATGAAAAGTTCTTAATTTTTCGCTAGCTTTCCAAGGACATGCATATCTTATACCTTATTTCATCCCTAGTATAACAACCTTTAAGATTCAATATAACCTATCTAAGGGCAATATCAAATGTACAAGCATGCATAATTCTATTTTCTCGAGCACTAGTCAGGGATACACTATTAGTATGTAAAAATTAAATTATGAGTACTCACGTATCAATATTGAGATTCAATATTGCAGGAAAGATACGCAAACGCAACGGAGATGACAAACACTAAATTGACCTCATGAACATACCCTCGAACATTACCCATCACCTCCATAGCTATAACCCATAATTTCCTTAGCTCTACCCAGCTCCTAAAACCCATTTTTGAAAATATACGAGCAGAACCTCGTCGTAGTATTTTATGTATAATACTAATACTACTACTAATAATACCTCTTAATAATAATAATACTAATAATAATAATAAAAATAATAATAATAATAATAATAATAATAATAATATAAATAAATATTATACGAAGTAGTGATATAGATGGATATATGATTATGAATGAAAAGAATTCACAGCGTTCGAGTTTTATAGTTAGAATTGGGACCCACTAATTACGAAAATTGCGGAGTGATGATGAAAATTGGGAACCGCAAATTGCGGTCATACATGCACATGAACGTCTCTTTTACTTATATAAAGATATTATAATATATTTAATTTATAATATATTTAATCTTTAGAATTAATTAAATATTATATTATATTTACGTTCATGGTAAAAATATAATTTTTACAAAAATGACACGGTCGTGGTCTCACAACTCATGTACCACTTTCGGTTTTTCGGGCGCACTTTCGTACGTTTAGAAAACTAGCCTTTTACGTTACGTGAAGTGTACCTTTTACAAAAATTAGATTTACACAACAAAAATTTACCTTTATAAAAATATAACTTATAAAATTGAGTGTTGTGGTCATTTCCTTCTATAAATTAAAGTCTCGTTGTTTGTCAAAATATTTTTATTTTAAATTAAACTATTTGTGACACGTACCTTTATTAATAACTAGACTTAAATTATTTAAAAACTAACCCACTCAAAGTGTAACTTAATCTTTTGAGTGTTTTGGTCATTTGCTTTTATAATTCATAATCTTGTTATTTATCAAAGCCTATTTATTAATATTAGTTTAATATCAAAACGTTTTATGACTAATTTAAATTATAATTTATAATCTTATACATATTTTTAAAATATTTATCTAATAACATACTAGTTATCCTTTCAAAACTAATTATATAATTTAAGATCCTTTACAAAATCGAAAAATCCTATAACGTTTATGCTTTAAAACTTAATTTGATTTCATTCTTTTATGCGTAAATGTTTAGTTTAATTTCTTTAACTTTCTAAATAATATATCTTAATATAACATATCAGATGGGTTTATCTAGTCAACGAATCTTATCCCAATTATTCCTTCTATATGATAAATCGAGTATTATGAAATTCGATTCTCCACTAACTTTTGTCTAACTCCCAATAAGTGATACTTTGTTCTTACTTGTAAATCACTTTACCATTTATTCCGAATACCGTTAAAAAGTAAGGGTTTCCTAATTCAAAGTGGACCTCATAACAGAGACTCATAATCATAGTTCAATGTATCCGATAATTCAATCATTTGATATTATCTTTTAATCTCGTCGATAAACTTACACCGAACAAATATGTTTATGTAACATATTATTCATTCAATACCTTGATAGCATTTCTAAGTTCAAAAAAATAGATCTCATAGCTTATATTCATATTAACTAATCCGTTCAATGTTTTATTAATATATCTCAATTTAATAAGCACACATGTATATGCATATATATTTATTTACACATAATTGTTCGTGAATCGTTAGGCATGGTCAAAGGGTATTTGATTAAATGAATATAGTTTCAAAACTTTTGGGACTCAACATTACATATTTTTGCTCATCGTGTCGGGAACATATAAAGATTAAAGTTTAAATTTGATCGGAAATTTCCGGGTCATCACACTCACGTGGTGGAAAAATTATGTGAAGGCTGTAGGAGGAGATGTAGCTTATGATACTCCATGGGAAGAATTCAAAACAATGTTAATCAACGAATATTGTCCAAGGAACGAGGTTAGGAAGTTGGATGATGAATTACGAAGCCTGAAGGTTGTTGGTACTGAAATCACCAACTACAATCAGCGATTCATGGAATTAGTTTTGCTATGTCCTGAATTGGTTCCAACCGAAGAACGGAAGATTGAAATGTACAAAGATGGTTTGCCCAAAAAGGTTAAGGCAAATGTTACAGCATCAAAACCTAAGACAATTCATGAAGCTATAACCATGGCAAACGAGCTAATGGATCAGGTCATCATGGATAAGAAAGTATCCAATACTGATGTGAAGGTATCAGGTAACAAAAGAAAGTGGAATGGAAATTATGATCGAGGTAACCAACAACAATCTTTTAAGAAACAAGAAACCACGAAAGGTGCGGGTAGTGGTTCAGGTTTTGGTTACAAAGGACAAAGTCCTTTATGCAACCGATGCCACAAACATCATTTTGGTTACTGTAGTGTGGTATGCAACAAGTGTAATCAACAGGGTCATCTTGCTGAAGATTGTAGGGCTCTCGTTACAAATACAAATGGTACCAAGACTCCTGCCACCAATGCAAATAGAACTGCTTTGGCTACCGTTACTTGTTTTGGGTGTGGAAAACAAGGTCACTATAAGAGCCAGTGCCCGAATCCAGAGAAGAATGTCGGACCTGCACGTGGGAGAGCATTTATTATTAATGCTAGAGAGGCACGTGAAGACCCGGAGCTTGTTACGGGTACGTTTACCATTAATAACTTAACAGCATCTATTATATTTGATACTGGTGCCGATAGAAGTTACGTGTGTAGAAATTTTTACACTAAATTGAATTGTTCATCATTACCTCTAGATGCTAAGTACATGATTGAGTTAGCTAATGGTAAACTAATTAAAGCCGATAAAATTTGTCGTGATTGTGAAATAAATTTAGCCGGAGAAACGTTTAAAATTGACTTAATACCCGTAGAATTAGGAAGTTTTGATGTAATAGTCGGCATGGACTGGATGTCCAAAGTAGGAGTTGAAGTTGTGTGTACCAAGAAGGCAATTCGCATTCCTTGTAAGGATAAAATGCCGGTGATGATTTATGGAGAGAAGGGTAATTCAAAGCTAAAACTCATTAGCTGTTTGAAAGCCAAGAAGTGTTTAGAAAAGGGATGTTATGCTATTCTAGCACATGTTAATAAAGTCGAAAAGAAAGAAAAAGAGAAGTGCATCAACGATGTGCCTGTGGCAAGAGATTTTCCTGAAGTTTTTCCGGAAGAGTTGCCGGGATTACCTCCATTTAGATCTGTAGAATTTCAAATAGATTTAGTACCAGGAGCTGCACCAGTGGCTCGTGCACCATATAGACTTGCACCGTCCGAATTAAAAGAACTTCAAAGTCAGTTAAAAGAATTACTGGATCGTGGATTCATACGACCAAGTACTTCACCGTGGGGAGCTCCGATTCTATTTGTTAAAAAGAAAGATGGATCTTTTAGGATGTGTATAGATTATCGTGAATTAAATAAGTTAACTATCAAGAATCGGTATCCACTACCGAGAATTGATGACTTATTTGATCAACTGCAAGGATCATGTGTTTATTCGAAAATCGACCTAAGATCGGGTTATCATCAATTACGTGTCAAAGAAGAGGACATTCCGAAAACTGCTTTTCGGACACGTTACGGTCATTACGAATTTTTGGTCATGCCGTTTGGATTGACGAATGCGCCAACTGTATTCATGGACCTCATGAATCGAGTTTGTAGTCCATATTTAGATAAGTTTGTTATTGTTTTCATTGATGACATTCTTATCTATTCCAAGAGTGAGCAAGAGCATGAGCAGCATTTAAGTTTAATATTAGAGTTGTTGAGAAAAGAACAGCTATATGCTAAATTTTCTAAGTGTGCTTTTTGGTTGAAAGAAGTGCAATTTCTTGGCCACGTTGTTAGTAGCAAAGGAATTCAGGTTGATCCAGCAAAAATTGAAGCCATTGAAAAATGGGAGACTCCTAAGACACCAATGCAGATACGCCAATTTTTGTGTTTAGCTGGTTATTACAGAAGGTTTATTCAAGATTTTTCCCGAATAGCTAAGCCGTTGACAGCGTTAACGCAAAAAGGGAAGAAATATGAATGGACTTCTGAGCAGGAGAGTGCATTTTAATTACTGAAAAAGAAGTTGACTACGGCGCCTATTTTATCGTTACCAGAAGGGAACGATGATTTTGAAATATATTGTGACGCTTCGCGACAAGGTTTTGGTTGCGTTCTTATGCAACGGAAGAAAGTTATTGCATACGCATCCCGACAATTAAAGATTCACGAGCGGAATTATACGACGCATGATCTAGAACTGGGAGCAGTCGTGTTTGCATTGAAGATATGGAGACACTACTTTTATGGGGTTAAATGCACTGTGTTTATTGATCATAAAAGCCTTCAACATATTTTTGATCAGAAACAGCTGAACATGAGGCAACGTAGGTGGGTCGAGTTAATAAACGACTATGATTGTGAAATTCGTTATCATCCCGGGAAAGCGAATGTGGTGGCCGATGCTTTAAGCAGAAAGGAACGAGAACCAATTCGAGTACGAGCAATGAACATAAAAATTCGCATGAATCTCAACTCACAAATCAAAGAAGTTCAACGAGAAGCACTTACTAAAGAAAATATAGGAAATGAAATAATGAAGAAGTATGAGAAGCAACTCGTTATGCGGGAAGATGGAATTCGATATTTTGCAAATCGTATTTGGGTACCGAAGTTGGGTGGATTAAGGAAGTTAATATTGAATGAGACACATAAGACAAGATACTCGATACATCCTGGAGTTGGAAAGATGTATCAAGATCTTAAGACGCATTATTGGTGGCCTAATTTCAAGACAGACGTTGCAACATATGTTGGGGAATGTTTAACTTGTTCCAAAGTCAAAGCAGAACACCAAAAGCCGTCAGGGTTACTTCAACAACCAGAAATCCCAGAATGGAAATGGGATGGTATTACCATGGATTTCATCACGAAGTTACCAAAGACTGCCTGGGGATGCGACACCATTTGGGTAATTGTTGATCGTCTTACCAAATCTGAACATTTCTTGCCTATAAAGGAAACGGATAGAATGGAGAAATTATTACGATTATATATAAAGGAAATAGTTTCAAGGCATGGAATACCTATTTCCATTATATCTGATCGTGATAGTAGATTTACCTCAAAGTTCTGGCAATCACTACAGGAGGCACTAGGAACTCGTTTGGATATGAGTACCGCATATCATCCGTAAACTGACGGGCAGAGTGAAAGAACAATTCAGACTCTTGAAGACATGCTCAGGGTATGTGTGATCGATTTTGGAAACGGATGGGATAAGTGTTTACCGTTAGCAGAATTCTCGTATAATAATAGTTATCATGCGAGCATTAAAGCTGCACCATTCGAAGCACTGTATGGAAGGAAGTGTAGATCTCCTATTTGTTGGAATGAAGTAGGAGATCGACAATTAACTGGTCCCGAGATCATACACGAAACGACTGAGAAGATAGTACAAATTAAGGAGAGATTGAAAACAGCCCGTAGTCGCCAAAAGAGCTACGCCGATGTCCGAAGGAAACCATTAGAGTTTCAGATCGGTGACATGGGTATGTTAAAGGTGTCACCATGGAAAGGTGTAATACGCTTCGGAAAAAGGGGTAAACTGAACCCAAGATATGTAGGCCCGTTCAAGATCATCGAATGCATTGGACCGGTAGCTTATCGACTCGAGTTACCGCAAAAACTCGCCGGAGTACATAATACCTTTCACGTCTCAAACCTTAAGAAGTGTCTTGCAAAGGAAGATTTCACCATTCCTCTTGAAGAAATCCATGTCGACGAGAAACTACAATTCGTCGAAGAACCAATCGAAATCATAGACCGTGAAGTTAAACAGCTCAAGCAGAGCAACATACCGATCGTTAAGGTTCGTTGGAATGCTCGAAGGGGTCCCGAGTTTACTTGGGAACGAGAGGATCAGATGAAACAAAAGTATCCACACTTGTTTCTCGATTACGCAAAATAGGTACAATTTTAAAATTTCGGGACGAAATTTATTTAACGGGTAGGTACTGTAATGACCCGCACTTTTTCGATCGTTCTATACTTATAAGAATAATATTTACATAAATTAAACCTTACCAACATGATAAGCAATCCAAATTGATGAGATTTATGTTTTTGAAAAGAGTTTACACAACGTTTGACCGTCTAGTTTGACCGATGATATCACGAACTATACAATATATGATAATTATACGTTTGTGTATATATATGCATACATACATATTTAACATGATCTAAGAATGTTATAATATCTTATTTTGTATTAATAACAATAAGTTATAAGTATATTTTGAAACTACTAACTTAAGTTTTCAAAACGATAACCATACGTAACGTTAATTGACATAAATACTTATGACCTATAATGTTTATACATATATCGTATAAGTAATGTATTTAATCACTTTTTAAGGACTTAAATACATAAAACAATATAAGTGTATTCACAAAAGATAGCTATATTTGAATCCTCATTCCATTTTTCACAAAATTTCTATACGTATATCTAGAGTATATGTACTCGTATCATACCTAGCTCCTATACGTATTTACTATTTTTATATACACATCAAATCACCACCAACCAGCCCTTGTTCAATGCCTTATGTATAAGGTAATTCCTTTGTATGATTGCTTGACTAATTACATAAAAATACAACATGAAATTTTGTCCATGTTTTTCCATTAATCATGTTTTTATGGCCTTAAATACATCTTCCATTTTCAAATTTTACTACCTCGTTTCTTTAACCAAAAACACACTCTTAAGAAACTCCATAACCATTCAGCTAAAATCCATGAAGATCTAGCCATAAAAACATCACTTAATCACCATAAGAAAACTCTTACAAAAACACTTCAAGAATCCTTCCAAGAACACAAGTTTACTTCCAATCTTTCATCCAATTCCATCACCCTTTTGGTTCTAGGTTCTTACTCCTCTTTTACAGAAATCTTGTCCAAGTAACTTGAGGTAGTAACTTTGTTCATAACCTTATTCGATTCATATATATATAGCTATCTTATTTTGTGGTATAAAATTTTAACAACAAGAACATAGTTTGAATGTTTTCAAACTTGTTTGCAAACTAAATAGATCCTTCTAACTTAACTTTTAAAATACTTCAAGACCTGAAATATAACATAAATATATGCTAATTTAACAAGGTATAACTTGGTTTTTCAAAGAACACCTTAAAAACTGAATTTACGACGTCGGAGTGCAACCGGGGGCTGTTTTGGGTTGGATAATTAAAAACCATCTTAAACTTTGAATTGGAGGTTTATTTTCTGGAAAAATGATTTTTACTATGAATATGATAACACATAAAAATTTCATGATTTAACTCAAAGTATAAGTATTTTTAGAAAAATAATCATTTAAGGTTGTTTACATGATGGAAAATGATTAACTTCATAAGTTTCACTAAAGTTTGACCTATGACCTGTGATTTCGAATACAAACTAAGGTATTTACAGTTCATAGTCTTAAAGAGGGACTCGATCCAAGGAAGTGGCAAGTTGAATCAACGAAAACGGAGTTGTAACGAAGAAACTATGACCAAAACGAGATCGGATATCTAAGACTAGTTTAGCTACGAAAATAATTGGAGAAAATTAAATAAATCACATCTTTTTAAAATAACATGATATTTTATATATATGTACTCATAATTTAATTTTATATGGTTCAGGATCACCCGTAAACAATACGAGAAGATTAATCATAAGATCCCATGATTGTACGCAACACGCCATTTGACAACACCGGTACTTTATGTACGCAACACGTCATTTGACAACACCGGTACCGTGGGTCAAGATTAATCTCGACCAATACATATACGATGGGGGTTTTATTTATTTCAATGGGGGTTTTATTTATTAAACACCTAAATATGAACCATTAAAATTGAATTACTAACATCGGACTGCTAACTACGGACTAAGAAGACATTAAAAGTATTATAAGTATATATATACGTGACGATTGTTTAAAATGAAAATATATTGATATATTATATATGGATAGGTTCGTGATATCAACCGGAGACCAAGTCAAAATATATATATCTTCAAGGCAAAAGTGAGTATATAGTCCCACTTTTAAACTCTAAATATTTCGGGATGAGAATACATGTATTTTATGTTTTACGATATGGACACAAGTAACTGAAAAATATATTCTACGTTGAGTTGTACCACTGGCATACTTCCCTGTAGCTTGGTAACTACTATTTACAGCGGTATTGTAAACGCGAATCCTGTTGATAGATCTATCGGGCCTGACAACCCCAACCGGACTGGACGACCAGTATTCAACGGTTGCACAGTACTTCGTTTCGTGACTGCACTTGGTACGGTGTAGTAAGATTTCATAATAAAGAGAATATGCGACGTGATTAAATGTTAAGTATGGCTACCAAGTGCTCAACCATTTAGAATATTTTTATTAAAATGTTTACATATGAAATCTTGTGGTCTATATTTATACCGCTGCCGGCATTAAACCTATATCTCACCAACTTTATGTTGACGTTTTAAACATGTCTATTCTCAGGTGATAACTAAAAGCTTCCGCTGCAACATGTTGAATTTAAACAAGATCTTGAGTATTTATATTTGTGTCAAAAATAAAACTGCATATCGGAGGATTTGTAATGTAAAATATGCTAGAAATCGTATTGTTATCATCACATGTAAAGTTTGTAATTCTAAGATTATCGCTAAACGATAATCATCTTTTTATTGTCTAAAGCTTGTATTAAAATAAGAGTTATGGTTTGTAATGTAAAATAAATGCAGTTGTTCTTTTAAAAATGTCGCATATAGAGGTCAATACCTCGCAATGAAATCATATGTTATCTAACTCGTTCTTATGGTTAAGGACGGGTTATGACAGTATACATCCCAAAAGATGTTATTTGTATCACGAGCACCCAATTACCAAAGCTTAACTGAATCTTACCTCTGCATAATAGTGTTAGAACCTACACTATATCCCAAAAATACGTTTCATTCATCCGAATGAGGGTTCATCAAACCCATATGGCCACACAACATAAGTTCTCGCTTACACCCTACAAGTGTAACTAATGATAATTGGAGTTGAGGATTTTTGTTCTAACTCGTATGTATCTTTGCTTTCGTATTTGTGTTCAAAGTATAAAAGTATAAATCGTTTATGTTTTCTCATCCCAAGTATAAGTTTAAAAGAGTAAAAGTGGGACTATGATATCACCTTGAGTGCACGAATGTAAATGTACTTCACAAAGTAAACATGTGTAAGAAAGAATGCTAGTCTCAACCTAAACAATAGGTTGTATCAATATCGGTAAGCATGAAGTTGGTCAAAGTGTTCAATTAGTCCTATGGCTCGTTACGACTCGATTAATAGATAGCATGTGAATCACGTTGTCAAGTTTCATGCAAGATACAAGTATAAAATCATGTTAGAATGATTGCATAAGTATTCGGTTAAGTTTGAATAAAAGTCAACTTTGGTCAAGTCAAGGTCAACGAAAAAGTCAACACGTTCGGGTCAGGTCTCGGACAATTTTTCTAAGTTTTATAATCAAATATGAGCATGTTAGAACAAGTTACATGTTAATTGGAGGTACGTAGCATAGTTAGAATTAAATGAAAAATGACCAAGTTGATCAGTCCCTGGCAGTTCATTTGGACGGCGTTCAAAGGTTCTGGACGGCGTCCAGCACTGAAGCACTGGACTATGATGACCCGTCCTAATCCATCCGGATAAAGTCCATATCGATTATAAACGATTCCCAACAGTTGATTACATCGCGAGGTACTTGACCTCTATATGATACATTTTACAAACATTGCATTCGTTTTGAAAAGACAATCTTTCATTACATCTGAAGTTGACAGACATGCATACCATTTCATAATATATCCAACTATAATTGATTTAATAATGATCTTGATAAACTCAATGACTTGAATGCAACGTCTTTTGAAATATGTCATGAATGACTCCAAGTAATATCTTTAAAATGATCAGATGCACAGCGGAAGATTTCTTTCGTACCTGAGAATAAACATGCTTTCAAGTGTCAACCAAAAGGTTGGTGAATTCATTAGTTTAACATAAATAATCATTTCTATCAATTTAATAGACCACAAGATTTCATATTTCTCATAAACATACGTCCCATACATAGAGACAAAAGTATCATTCATATGGATTGAACACCTGGTAACCGACATTCACAATATACATATAAGAATATCCCCATCATTCCGGGATCCTCCATCGGACATGATATAAATTTCGAAGTACTAAAGCATCCGGTACTTTGGATGGGGCTTGTTGGGCCCGATAGATCTATCTCTATAGTTCGCGTCAATTAGGGTGTCTGTTCCCTAATTCTTAGATTACCAGACTAAAAGGGGGCATATTCAGTTTCGATCATTCAACCATAGAACATAATTTCGATTACTTGTGTCTATTTCGTAAAACGGTTATAAAAACAGCGCATGTATTCTCAGTCCCAAAGATATATATTGCAAAAGTATTTAAAAAGGGATTAATGAAACTCACCATACTGTATTTTGTAGTAAAAATACATATGACGACAATGAACAAGTGTAAGGTTGGCCTCGGATTCATGAACCTATATCGTTTATATATATATATATTAAAATATATAACGAAAATCAAATAATTCCATCTATTAATTATACAGTAATTGTATATTTAATGTTGTAGTTCATATATAATTTGTATTAAACTCTAATATATTCATATCTTAAATTTCATGTTATATAAATATTTATTTTGTATATACATAATAGCAATGTTAATATTTTTAATATAAAATTATAGGTAATGTTAGTATAATTTTAGTATGAGTAAATTTTTATATACAAAATATTTATTTGTCATAATGATATAATAATAATAATAATAATAATAATAATAATAATAATAATAATAATAATAATAATAATAATAATAATAATAATAATAGTTATGTTAATGTTAATAATACTTATAACATTAATATTAGTGATACTAACACAACAATATCATTATAATCAACACTCCTTATTATGGCAATAACAATAAAAATAATATTAATGATAATTAGTATTAATAATAATAATAAATATCAAGTTATACCTTAGAAACAAAAAGAGATAACTGCCTGGGACAGGACTCGAACCCGTAACCACTCGCCCACACACTAACCTCCTTAACCATTGAGCTGTCGTCCATTTTCTGTTTTATAAACCGTCCAAAATTATTATACCCCGTATATCTATCTGTTGCTTTTGGGCTGCAGCTAATTCGACCCATTCCAGCCCACTTCGATAGTTTAATCAACCATTCCAATCTAATTTCTAGTTTAAGGATCCAGTTTGTTTTATAACACCAAGAGTTTACGGTTTTTTTTTTAAATAAAAAATAAATCAAACAAGTGGGGGTTGTAGGATTCGCCAGAGAGATAAGGATACAGCTCGATCAAATAACAAAACAAATATGCTAAAAACTTGGAATATTAGTTGACAAAAAAAAAGGTATCGGTTACTTTGGTAAACATATTTTAGTCTCTTTTCCCCAACCACTATATTATGTCGATCCCCACTAATTCAACCCAAGATATATTAGAAACCTAATTAAATAATGTAATCCACTTAAAATCTTGTAGCTGTTTTGGGATTTCACTGACTGCTCGATAGAAAACAAAAGTACAGCAACCTAACACCAATATATTCGATGGTCCCTTCTTGCACATGTCACCCATTATTTGCTTAACCAATCAAGTGGGTTATGGCTTTTCCTTTTCTTTTATTAAAAGATGTTGGCCATAAGAAAAGTAGTAGTCCTTTTATAATGATAAAAGGATGTGGTGTTTGTAGGAGTTGAACACAAACGAAAAAAAAAGTCTCAAGTGTTGTCGACAATTGGAACAGAAAATAATGGAGTTTAAGTGGGTTTTCGACTACAAGCAAGAGAGAACAAAAGTAATGCAACATTAGTCATGTAGAAACCGTAATAGTCGCAGGCTCATGATGGTTTTGTGTGTGATCGAAGATTTTATGTGGGTTGTCGAGAAGAAAGATCACAAAAGTGGAGGTTAGTTTGCAGCATCTGTAGAAAACACGTATAGCAGCCACATCCGAAATAATGAGATGTGTTTGTTGTGGTTGTTGGTTTTGGTTAATTGAAAACTGAAATCTTAAACATCTACGGTTACAGGTGTGGGGGTTTTGGTGATCGTTTGGTTTGGTATTGTGCTCTAAACCTAAAAAGAATTAAGCTGCGGCAGCAGTTTACATGAGCCGGTGAATTGTTGTCAAGTAGTCAAGATTATTAGTGCTAGAATGATAGAAGGTGGAGATGATAGTGATAGCCGATGGTTGTTATTTAAGGTGGTGAAAGGGAAAATTCTCGAACGTACAAGAGTAAGAAGGGAGAAGTGGAAATGGGTGATGATCTTGGTTTCACAACAAGGAATGGGTTTAGTGGTAGTGACTAATAATGGATAGGGATAATGAGAAACTGAATGCGTTAATTAAAATCCTAGAGTAATTCAGTTGTTATACAGCCAATTCGATCGATAGAAAAGTATTCCCAAGGACAGCAAAAAAATATAAAAAATATAAAAGGTTGAGTGTGATTGTTAACAAATATTTGGATTCTTTCATCTGATGATATACTGAATTGTACTGGATTGAAAATGTAAATCAAACACTATCTCAGCTTGATGTCGATTGATAACCAATTAGGTTTGGTGCTGTGTACATAAACGGAGTATTTATATATGATTAACTGTATTTTATATTTATAAATATATATCTGTCTATAATGCGTATCTATATATGATTCTGATTGTAAATACATATCCGTTTATATAAAACAATATATATAATTGAATATATCTATTTTAATATATATCTATACATATAGTATCTATGTAATATCATTAATCTTATAAATTAATAAATACAACTATAACTATAATAATAATACTCTTAATAATATTTATAATAATACTAATATTATTACCGATAAAAATTTTAGTATAGTAATTGTAATTATAACAATTTATATTTATCACACCATATATATATATATATATATATATATATATATATATATATATATATATATATATATATATATATATATATATATATATATATATATATATATATATATATATATATACATATATACATATATTGAGAATTATTGAATAATAATACAGATTTTAATATTAATGAAAGTAGTCATAGTATTATTAGTATGATAACTAAATCTTTAGCTGGTAATTTCATATTTTATTATTACAGTTTATTATATAAACTTATATACATATATATATATATATATATATATATATATATATATATATATATATATATATATATATATATATATATATATATATATATATATATTTACAACTATTATTCGTGAATCGTCGGAAATGGTCGAAGTTAATTTGACTGTATGAAAATAGTTCAACATTTTGAGACTCAATATTACAGACTTTGCTTATCGTATCTAAATCATATAAAGATTAAGTTTAAATTTGGTTGGAAATTCTCGGGTCGTCACAGTACCTACCCGTTAAAGAAATTTCGTCCCGAAATTTGAGTGAGGTGGTCATGACTAACAATAAAAAATGTTTTCATGACAAATATGAGTTGATAAATAGAGTTTTATCATTATTGATTAATATAGATAAAACAATTCGATTACTCGAAGAGTACGAGTGAAGCTATCATAAAAGATTGAAATGAGTAAATGCAGGTTTGTCTTAACTGGTGATGTAGTTGAAATGTCCCGTTCTTATTGATTAAAAACGTTCCATATTAATTGATTTCGTTGCGAGGTTTTGACCTCTATATGAGACATTTTTCAAAGACTGCATTCATTTTTAAACAAACCATAACCTTTATTTCATCAATAAAGGTTTAAAAAGCTTTACGTAGATTATCAAATAATGATAATCTAAAATATTCTGTTTACACACGACCATTACATAATGGTTTACAATACAAATATGTTACAACAAAATAAGTTTCTTGAATGCAGTTTTTACACAATCTCATACAAGCATGGACTCCAAATCTTGTCCTTATTTAAGTATGCGACAGCGGAAGCTCTTAATAATCACCTGAGAATAAACATGCTTAAAACGTCAACAAAAATGTTGGTGAGTTATAGGTTTAACCTATATATATCAAATCGTAACAATAGACCACAAGATTTCATATTTCAATACACATCCCATACATAGAGATAAAAATCATTCATATGGTGAACACCTGGTAACCGACAATAACAAGATGCATATATAAGAATATCCCCATCATTCCGGGACACCCTTCGGATATGATATAAATTTCGAAGTACTAAAGCATCCGGTACTTTGGATGGGGTTTGTTAGGCCCAATAGATCTATCTTTAGGATTCGCGTCAATTAGGGTGCCTGTTCCCTAATTCTTAGATTACCAGACTTAATAAAAAGGGGCATATTCGATTTCGATAATTCAACCATAGAATGTAGTTTCACGTACTTGTGTCTATTTTGTAAATCATTTATAAAACCTGCATGTATTCTCATCCCAAAAATATTAGATTTTAAAAGTGGGACTATAACTCACTTTCACAGATTTTTACTTCGTCGGGAAGTAAGACTTGGCCACTGGTTGATTCACGAACCTATAACAATATATACATATATATCAAAGTATGTTCAAAATATATTTACAACACTTTTAATATATTTTGATGTTTTAAGTTTATTAAGTCAGCTGTCCTCGTTAGTAACCTACAACTAGTTGTCCACAGTTAGATGTACAGAAATAAATTGATAAATATTATCTTGAATCAATCCACGACCCAGTGTATACGTATCTCAGTATTGATCACAACTCAAACTATATATATTTTGGAATCAACCTCAACCCTGTATAGCTAACTCCAACATTCACATATAGAGTGTCTATGGTTGTTCCGAAATATATATAGATGTGTCGACATGATAGGTCGAAACATTGTATACGTGTCTATGGTATCTCAAGATTACATAATATATAATACAAGTTGATTAAGTTATGGTTGGAATAGATTTGTTACCAATTTTCACGTAGCTAAAATGAGAAAAATTATCCAATCTTGTTTTACCCATAACTTCTTCATTTTAAATCCGTTTTGAGTGAATCAAATTGCTATGGTTTCATATTGAACTCTATTTTATGAATCTAAACAAAAAAAGTATAGGTTTTTAGTCGGAAAAATAAGTTACAAGTCGTTTTTGTAAAGGTAGTCATTTCAGTCGAAAGAACGACGTCTAGATGACCATTTTAGAAAACATACTTCCACTTTGAGTTTAACCATAATTTTTGGATATAGTTTCATGTTCATAATAAAAATCATTTTCTCAGAATAACAACTTTTAAATCAAAGTTTATCATAGTTTTTAATTAACTAACCCAAAACAGCCCGCGGTGTTACTACGACGGCGTAAATCCGGTTTTACGGTGTTTTTCGTGTTTCCAGGTTTTAAATCATTAAGTTAGCATATCATATAGATATAGAACATGTGTTTAGTTGATTTTAAAAGTCAAGTTAGAAGGATTAACTTTTGTTTGCGAACAAGTTTAGAATTAACTAAACTATGTTCTAGTGATTACAAGTTTAAACCTTCGAATAAGATAGCTTTATATGTATGAATCGAATGATGTTATGAACATCATTACTACCTTAAGTTCCTTGGATGAACCTACTGGAAAAGTGAAAAATGGATCTAGCTTCAATGGATCCTTGGATGGCTCAAAGTTCTTGAAGCAAAAATCATGACACGAAAACAAGTTCAAGTAAGATCATCACTTGAAATAAGATTGTTATAGTTATAGAAATTGAACCAAAGTTTGAATATGATTATTACCTTGTATTAGAATGATAACCTACTGTAAGAAACAAAGATTTCTTGAGGTTGGATGATCACCTTACAAGATTGGAAGTGAGCTAGCAAACTTGAAAGTATTCTTGATTTTATGAAACTAGAACTTTTGGAATTTATGAAGAACACTTAGAACTTGAAGATAGAACTTGAGAGAGTTCAATTAGATGAAGAAAATTGAAGAATGAAAGTGTTTGTAGGTGTTTTTGGTCGTTGGTGTATGGATTAGATATAAAGGATATGTAATTTTGTTTTCATGTAAATAAGTCATGAATGATTACTCATATTTTTGTAATCTTATGAGATATTTCATGCTAGTTGCCAAATGATGGTTCCCACATGTGTTAGGTGACTCACATGGGCTGCTAAGAGCTGATCATTGGAGTGTATATACCAATAGTACATACATCTAAAAGCTGTGTATTGTACGAGTACGAATACGGGTGCATACGAGTAGAATTGTTGATGAAACTGAACGAGAATGTAATTGTAAGCATTTTTGTTAAGTAGAAGTATTTTGATAAGTGTATTGAAGTCTTTCAAAAGTGTATAAATACATATTAAAACACTACATGTATATACATTTTAACTGAGTCGTTAAGTCATCGTTAGTCGTTACATGTAAGTGTTGTTTTGAAACCTTTAGGTTAACGATCTTGTTAAATGTTGTTAACCCAATGTTTATAATAACAAAAGAGATTTTAAATTATTATATTATCATGATATTATGATGTACGAATATCTCTTAATATGATATATATACATTAAATGTCGTTACAACGATAAGCGTTACATATATGTCTCGTTTCAAAATCATTAAGTTAGTAGTCTTGTTTTTACATATGTAGTTCATTGTTAATATAATTAATGATATGTTTACTTATCATAATATCATGTTAACTATATATATATCCATATATATGTCATCATATAGTTTTTTTTACAAGTTTTAACGTTCGTGAATCACCGGTCAACTTGGGTGGTCAATTGTCTATATGAAACCTATTTCAATTAATCAAGTCTTAACAAGTTTGATTGCTTAACATGTTGGAAACATTTAATCATGTAAACATCAATCTCAATTAATATATATAAACATGGAAAAGTTCGGGTCACTACAGTACCTACCCGTTAAATAAATTTCATCCCGAAATTTTAAGCTGTTGAAGGTGTTGACGAATCTTCTAGAAATAGATGCGGGTATTTCTTCTTCATCAGATCTTCACGCTCCCAGGTGAACTCGGGTCCTCTACGAGCATTCCATCGAACCTTAACAATTGGTATCTTGTTTTGCTTAAGTCTTTTAACCTCACGATCCATTATTTCGACGGGTTCTTCGATGAATTGGAGTTTTTCGTTGATTTGGATTTCATCTAACGGAATAGTGAGATCTTCTTTAGCAAAACATTTCTTCAAATTCGAGACGTGGAAAGTGTTATGTACAGCCGCGAGTTGTTGAGGTAACTCAAGTCGGTAAGCTACTGGTCCGACACGATCAATAATCTTGAATGGTCCAATATACCTTGGATTTAATTTCCCTCGTTTACCAAATCGAACAACGCCTTTCCAAGGTGAAACTTTAAGCATGACCATCTCTCCAATTTCAAATTCTATATCTTTTCTTTTAATGTCAGCGTAGCTCTTTTGTCGACTTTGGGCGGTTTTCAACCGTTGTTGAATTTGGATGATCTTCTCGGTAGTTTCTTGTATAATCTCCGGACCCGTAATCTGTCTATCCCCCACCTCACTCCAACAAATCGGAGACCTGCACTTTCTACCATAAAGTGCTTCAAACGGCGCCATCTCAATGCTTGAATGGTAGCTGTTGTTGTAGGAAAATTCTGCTAACGGTAGATGTCGATCCCAACTGTTTCCGAAATCAATAACACATGCTCGTAGCATGTCTTCAAGCGTTTGTATCGTCCTTTCGCTCTGCCCATCAGTTTGTGGATGATAGGCAGTACTCATGTCTAGACGAGTTCCTAATGCTTGCTGTAATGTCTGCCAGAATCTTGAAATAAATCTGCCATCCCTATCAGAGATAATAGAGATTGGTATTCCATGTCTGGAGACGACTTCCTTCAAATACAGTCGTGCTAACTTCTCCATCTTGTCATCTTCTCTTATTGGTAGGAAGTGTGCTGATTTGGTGAGACGATCAACTATTACCCAAATAGTATCAAAACCACTTGCAGTCCTTGGCAATTTAGTGATGAAATCCATGGTAATGTTTTCCCATTTCCATTCTGGGATTTCGGGTTGTTGAAGTAGACCTGATGGTTTCTGATGCTCAGCTTTGACCTTAGAACACGTCAAACATTCTCCTACGTATTTAGCAACATCGGCTTTCATACTCGGCCACCAAAAATGTTTCTTGAGATCCTTGTACATCTTCCCCGTTCCAGGATGTATTGAGTATCTGGTTTTATGAGCTTCTCTAAGTACCATTTCTCTCATATCTCCAAATTTTGGTACCCAAATCCTTTCAGCCCTATACCGGGTTCCGTCTTCCCGAATATTAAGATGCTTCTCCGATCCTTTGGGTATTTCATCCTTTAAATTTCCCTCTTTTAAAACTCCTTGTTGCGCCTCCTTTATTTGAGTAGTAATGTTATTATGAATCATTATATTCATAGATTTTACTCGAATGGGTTCTCTATCCTTCCTGCTCAAGGCATCGGCTACCACATTTGCCTTCCCCGGGTGGTAACGAATCTCAAAATCGTAATCATTCAATAATTCAATCCACCTACGCTGCCTCATATTCAGTTGTTTCTGATTAAATATGTGTTGAAGACTTTTGTGGTCGGTATATATAATACTTTTGACCCCATATAAGTAGTGCCTCCAAGTCTTTAATGCAAAAACAACCGCGCCTAATTCCAAATCATGCGTCGTATAATTTTGTTCGTGAATCTTCAATTGTCTAGACGCATAAGCAATCACCTTCGTTCGTTGCATTAATACACAACCGAGACCTTGCTTTGATGCGTCACAATAAATCACAAAATCAT
The DNA here is from genome assembly GCF_046630445.1 of Rutidosis leptorrhynchoides. NCBI lineage: Eukaryota > Viridiplantae > Streptophyta > Magnoliopsida > Asterales > Asteraceae > Rutidosis > Rutidosis leptorrhynchoides. Next base: position 411,980,840 of record NC_092333.1, on the reverse strand, counting down.
CATTCCCTTCAGGCAATGACAATATAGGTGCTGTAGTTAGCTTTTTCTTCAATAACTGAAACGCTTTCTCTTGTTCATCATTCCATTCAAATTTCTTCCCTTTATGCGTTAATGCAGTCAAGGGTTTTGCTATTCTGGAAAAGTCTTGGATGAACCTTCTGTAGTAACCAGCTAGTCCTAAAAACTGGCGTATGTGTTTCGGAGTTTTCGGGGTTTCCCACTTTTCAACAGTTTCTATCTTTGCCGGATCCACCTTAATACCTTCTTTGTTCACTATGTGACCGAGGAATTGAACTTCTTCCAACCAAAATGCACACTTTGAAAACTTAGCGTACAATTCTTCCTTCCTCAATACTTCTAACACCTTTCTCAAATGTTCACCGTGTTCTTGGTCATTCTTTGAGTAAATAAGTATGTCATCAATGAAAACAATGACAAACTTGTCAAGGTATGGTCCACACACTCGGTTCATAAGGTCCATGAACACAGCTGGTGCATTAGTTAAACCAAACGGCATGACCATAAACTCGTAATGACCGTAACGTGTTCTGAAAGCAGTCTTTGGAATATCATCTTCTTTCACCCGCATTTGATGATACCCGGAACGTAAGTCAATCTTTGAATAAACAGACGAGCCTTGTAGTTGATCAAATAAGTCGTCGATTCTCGGTAGTGGGTAGCGGTTCTTGATGGTAAGTTTGTTCAACTCTCGGTAGTCGATACACAACCTGAATGTACCATCTTTCTTCTTGACAAACAAAACAGGAGCTCCCCACGGTGATGTGCTTGGTCGAATGAAACCACGCTCTAAAAGTTCTTGTAATTGGCTTTGCAGTTCTTTCATCTCGCTGGGTGCGAGTCTGTAAGGAGCACGAGCTATTGGTGCAGCTCCTGGTACAAGATCTATTTGAAATTCAACGGATCGATGTGGGGGTAATCCCGGTAATTCTTTCGGAAATACATCGGGAAATTCTTTTGCAATGGGAACATCATTGATGCTCTTTTCTTCAGTTTGTACTTTCTCGACGTGTGCTAGAATAGCATAGCAACCTTTTCTTATTAGTTTTTGTGCCTTCAAATTACTAATAAGATGTAGCTTCGTGTTGCCCTTTTCTCCGTACACCATTAAGGGTTTTCCTTTTTCTCGTATAATGCGAATTGCATTTTTGTAACAAACGATCTCCGCTTTCACTTCTTTCAACCAGTCCATACCGATTATCACATCAAAACTCCCTAACTCTACTGGTATCAAATCAATCTTAAATGTTTCGCTAACCAGTTTAATTTCTCGATTCCGACATATATTATCTGCTGAAATTAATTTACCATTTGCTAATTCGAGTAAAAATTTACTATCCAAAGGCGTCAATGGACAACTTAATTTAGCACAAAAATCTCTACTCATATAGCTTCTATCCGCACCCGAATCAAATAAAACGTAAGCAGATTTATTGTCAATAAGAAACGTACCCGTAACAAGCTCCGGGTCTTCCTGTGCCTCTACCGCATTAATATTGAAAACTCTTCCACGGCCTTGTCCATTCGTGTTCTCCTGGTTCGGGCAATTTCTAATAATGTGGCCTGGTTTTCCACATTTATAACAAACTACATTGGCATAACTTGCTCCGACACTACTTGCTCCGCCATTACTCGTTCCGACACCATTTGTTCCTTTCGTTCTATTAACCCCTGGTCCGTAGACCTCACACTTCTCCGCGCTATGACCATTTCTTTTACACTTGTTGCAAAATTTGGTGCAGAACCCCGAGTGATTCTTTTCACACCTTTGGCATAGTTGCTTCTGATTGTTGTTGTTGTTGCGGTTATTATTGTTGTTGGGATGATTGTTGTAGTTGCTGTTGTTGTTGTTGTTGTTGTTGTTGGGCCGTTTGTTGTAGTTGCGATTGATATTGCGATTGTTGGGATAATTGTTGCGATTATTGTTGTAATTGCTGTTGTTGTTGTATTGGTGATTCTTATCACCGTTTTCCTCCCACTTTCTTTTGACTTGCTTCACATTGGCCTCTTCAGCAGTCTGTTCTTTAATTCTTTCTTCAATCTGGTTCACTAGTTTGTGAGCCATTCTACATGCCTGTTGTATGGAGGCGGGCTCGTGTGAACTTATATCTTCTTGGATTCTTTCCGGTAATCCTTTCACAAACGCGTCGATCTTCTCTTCCTCATCTTCGAATGCTCCCGGACACAATAGGCACAATTCTGTGAATCGTCTTTCGTACGTGGTAATATCAAATCCTTGGGTTCGTAACCCTCTAAGTTCTGTCTTGAGCTTATTGACCTCGGTTCTGGGACGGTACTTCTCGTTCATCAAGTGCTTGAATGCTGACCACGGTAGTGCGTACGCATCATCTTGTCCCACTTGCTCTAGATAGGTATTCCACCATGTTAACGCAGAACCTGTGAAGGTATGCGTAGCGTACTTCACTTTGTCCTCTTCAGTACACTTACTTATGGCAAACACCGATTCAACCTTCTCGGTCCACCGTTTCAATCCGATCGGTCCTTCGGTTCCATCAAATTCCAAAGGTTTGCAGGCAGTGAATTCTTTGTAGGTGCATCCTACACGATTTCCTGTACTGCTAGATCCAAGGTTATTGTTGGTATGTAGCGCAGCCTGTACTGCGGCTATGTTTGAAGCTAGAAAAGTACGGAATTCCTCTTCATTCATATTCACGGTGTGTCGAGTAGTCGGTGCCATTTCCTTCAAAATAGTTAAATGGAACAAGTTAATCATACAGAATATTAAGAGTAGTTAATAGTATTTCGTAGCATAATATGAACTCATTTATAAAAGCTTTTTCTTCATATTAGCGTTTTATAAGTTTAAATTCGGGTAGTACCTACCCGTTAAGTTCATACTTAGTAGCTAATATACAATTCAACTACTACAATTCTATATGAAAAACTGATTATAATAATATTTCGCGTTCAAACTTTTATACAATATTTTACAAACTTACAATACCGCTTATTTTACATAAAGCATGAAATATAGCACACAATAACTTTGATACAAGATAGTTGTGAAGACAATTCTAGCTAGTACACAAGTCGTTCAGCAAAGGCAATAAAGACACGTAATTCATACGTCCAGAAACAAGTCATGCATTCTGGTTTTACTAGGACTACTTCCCATCCTTGGTCTTGTGCAACATAACCGTTATGGCCGTTGATAAGACAGCGTGTTGTAACGTCATCAAAGGGACGAGGGTTACGTAATGTCCAACAGTCCCGTAATAATCTAAAAACCTCATTTCTTACCTCAATTACCGACTCCGTCACTTGTGGAAACGTTTTGTTTAATAGTTGTAGCCCGATGTTCTTGTTCTCACTTTGGTGAGAAGCGAACATTACTAATCCGTAAGCATAACATGCTTCTTTATGTTGCATGTTAGCCGCTTTTTCTAAATCACGAAGTCCAATATTCGGATATATTGAGTCAAAATAATTTCTTAACCCGTTGCGTAAAATAGCATTTGGGTTCCCCGCAATATATGCGTCAAAGTAAACACATCGTAACTTATGGGTTTCCCAATGTGATATCCCCCATCTTTCAAACGAAAGTCTCTTATAAACCAAGACATTCTTGGAACGTTCTTCGAATGTCTTACAAACTGATCTCGCCTTAAATAGTTGTGCCGAAGAATTCTGGCCGACTCTAGACAAGATTTCATCAATCATGTCTCCGGGTAGGTCTCTTAAAATATTGGGTTGTCTATCCATTTTGTGTTTTTAAACTGTAAAATAGACAAGAGTTAGATTCATAAAAAAAATACTTATTAATACAAGCAATTTTTACATATATCATAAAGCATAAGAACACTATATTCCATATATTACACCACACGAATACAACTATCTTATTCCGACTCGCTCGTTTCTTCTTCTTCGGTTTTGGTTCGTTTTGCCAAGTTTCTAGGGATATATGATGTTCCCCTAATACGAGCCGTCGTTGTCCACATTGGTTTAGAAAAACCTGGTGGTTTAGAGGTTCCCGGGTCATTGTTACAACTTAAGGACTTCGGGGGTTGACGATACATATAAAGTTCATCGGGGTTGGAATTAGATTTCTCTATTTTTATGCCCTTTCCCTTATTATTTTCTTTTGCCTTTTTAAATTCAGTTGGGGTAATTTCTATAACATCATCGGAATTCTCGTCGGAATTCGATTCATCGGAGAATTGGTAATCCTCCCAATATTTTGCTTCCTTGGCGGAAACACCATTGACCATAATTAACTTTGGTCGGTTGGTTGAGGATTTTCTTTTACTTAACCGTTTTATTATTTCCCCCACCGGTTCTATTTCTTCATCCGGTTCCGATTCTTCTTCCGGTTCCGATTCTTCTTCCGGTTCCGACTCTTCTTCCAGTTCCTCTTCGGGAACTTGTGAATCAGTCCACAAATCATTCCAATTTACATTTGACTCTTCATTATTATTAGGTGAGTCAATGGGACTTGTTCTAGAGGTAGACATCTATCACATAATATCAAACACGTTAAGAGATTAATATATCACATAATATTCATATGTTAAAAATATATAGTTTCCAACAAAAATGTTAAGCAATCATTTTTAAAGAAAACACGGTCGAAGTCCAGACTCACTAATGCATCCTAACAAACTCGATAAGACACACTAATGCAAATTTTCTGGTTCTCTAAGACCAACGCTCGGATACCAACTGAAATGTCCCGTTCTTATTGATTAAAAACGTTCCATATTAATTGATTTCGTTGCGAGGTTTTGACCTCTATATGAGACATTTTTCAAAGACTGCATTCATTTTTAAACAAACCATAACCTTTATTTCATCAATAAAGGTTTAAAAAGCTTTACGTAGATTATCAAATAATGATAATCTAAAATATTCTGTTTACACACGACCATTACATAATGGTTTACAATACAAATATGTTACAACAAAATAAGTTTCTTGAATGCAGTTTTTACACAATCTCATACAAGCATGGACTCCAAATCTTGTCCTTATTTAAGTATGCGACAGCGGAAGCTCTTAATAATCACCTGAGAATAAACATGCTTAAAACGTCAACAAAAATGTTGGTGAGTTATAGGTTTAACCTATATATATCAAATCGTAACAATAGACCACAAGATTTCATATTTCAATACACATCCCATACATAGAGATAAAAATCATTCATATGGTGAACACCTGGTAACCGACAATAACAAGATGCATATATAAGAATATCCCCATCATTCCGGGACACCCTTCGGATATGATATAAATTTCGAAGTACTAAAGCATCCGGTACTTTGGATGGGGTTTGTTAGGCCCAATAGATCTATCTTTAGGATTCGCGTCAATTAGGGTGCCTGTTCCCTAATTCTTAGATTACCAGACTTAATAAAAAGGGGCATATTCGATTTCGATAATTCAACCATAGAATGTAGTTTCACGTACTTGTGTCTATTTTGTAAATCATTTATAAAACCTGCATGTATTCTCATCCCAAAAATATTAGATTTTAAAAGTGGGACTATAACTCACTTTCACAGATTTTTACTTCGTCGGGAAGTAAGACTTGGCCACTGGTTGATTCACGAACCTATAACAATATATACATATATATCAAAGTATGTTCAAAATATATTTACAACACTTTTAATATATTTTGATGTTTTAAGTTTATTAAGTCAGCTGTCCTCGTTAGTAACCTACAACTAGTTGTCCACAGTTAGATGTACAGAAATAAATTGATAAATATTATCTTGAATCAATCCACGACCCAGTGTATACGTATCTCAGTATTGATCACAACTCAAACTATATATATTTTGGAATCAACCTCAACCCTGTATAGCTAACTCCAACATTCACATATAGAGTGTCTATGGTTGTTCCGAAATATATATAGATGTGTCGACATGATAGGTCGAAACATTGTATACGTGTCTATGGTATCTCAAGATTACATAATATATAATACAAGTTGATTAAGTTATGGTTGGAATAGATTTGTTACCAATTTTCACGTAGCTAAAATGAGAAAAATTATCCAATCTTGTTTTACCCATAACTTCTTCATTTTAAATCCGTTTTGAGTGAATCAAATTGCTATGGTTTCATATTGAACTCTATTTTATGAATCTAAACAAAAAAAGTATAGGTTTTTAGTCGGAAAAATAAGTTACAAGTCGTTTTTGTAAAGGTAGTCATTTCAGTCGAAAGAACGACGTCTAGATGACCATTTTAGAAAACATACTTCCACTTTGAGTTTAACCATAATTTTTGGATATAGTTTCATGTTCATAATAAAAATCATTTTCTCAGAATAACAACTTTTAAATCAAAGTTTATCATAGTTTTTAATTAACTAACCCAAAACAGCCCGCGGTGTTACTACGACGGCGTAAATCCGGTTTTACGGTGTTTTTCGTGTTTCCAGGTTTTAAATCATTAAGTTAGCATATCATATAGATATAGAACATGTGTTTAGTTGATTTTAAAAGTCAAGTTAGAAGGATTAACTTTTGTTTGCGAACAAGTTTAGAATTAACTAAACTATGTTCTAGTGATTACAAGTTTAAACCTTCGAATAAGATAGCTTTATATGTATGAATCGAATGATGTTATGAACATCATTACTACCTTAAGTTCCTTGGATGAACCTACTGGAAAAGAGAAAAATGGATCTAGCTTCAATGGATCCTTGGATGGCTCAAAGTTCTTGAAGCAAAAATCATGACACGAAAACAAGTTCAAGTAAGATCATCACTTGAAATAAGATTGTTATAGTTATAGAAATTGAACCAAAGTTTGAATATGATTATTACCTTGTATTAGAATGATAACCTACTGTAAGAAACAAAGATTTCTTGAGGTTGGATGATCACCTTACAAGATTGGAAGTGAGCTAGCAAACTTGAAAGTATTCTTGATTTTATGAAACTAGAACTTTTGGAATTTATGAAGAACACTTAGAACTTGAAGATAGAACTTGAGAGAGTTCAATTAGATGAAGAAAATTGAAGAATGAAAGTGTTTGTAGGTGTTTTTGGTCGTTGGTGTATGGATTAGATATAAAGGATATGTAATTTTGTTTTCATGTAAATAAGTCATGAATGATTACTCATATTTTTGTAATCTTATGAGATATTTCATGCTAGTTGCCAAATGATGGTTCCCACATGTGTTAGGTGACTCACATGGGCTGCTAAGAGCTGATCATTGGAGTGTATATACCAATAGTACATACATCTAAAAGCTGTGTATTGTACGAGTACGAATACGGGTGCATACGAGTAGAATTGTTGATGAAACTGAACGAGAATGTAATTGTAAGCATTTTTGTTAAGTAGAAGTATTTTGATAAGTGTATTGAAGTCTTTCAAAAGTGTATAAATACATATTAAAACACTACATGTATATACATTTTAACTGAGTCGTTAAGTCATCGTTAGTCGTTACATGTAAGTGTTGTTTTGAAACCTTTAGGTTAACGATCTTGTTAAATGTTGTTAACCCAATGTTTATAATAACAAAAGAGATTTTAAATTATTATATTATCATGATATTATGATGTACGAATATCTCTTAATATGATATATATACATTAAATGTCGTTACAACGATAAGCGTTACATATATGTCTCGTTTCAAAATCATTAAGTTAGTAGTCTTGTTTTTACATATGTAGTTCATTGTTAATATAATTAATGATATGTTTACTTATCATAATATCATGTTAACTATATATATATCCATATATATGTCATCATATAGTTTTTTTTACAAGTTTTAACGTTCGTGAATCACCGGTCAACTTGGGTGGTCAATTGTCTATATGAAACCTATTTCAATTAATCAAGTCTTAACAAGTTTGATTGCTTAACATGTTGGAAACATTTAATCATGTAAACATCAATCTCAATTAATATATATAAACATGGAAAAGTTCGGGTCACTACAGTAGTCAGGGTTGAATTCCGGAATTCAAGGGATTTAAAAGAAAATCTTCGAAATCTAAAATATTTGATTCTTCGGCGAATAAGGAAAGTAAGATTTCTATAATTAAATATGGTGATCTGTCTCGATTTTTCTGTCTGGTATTTCCACTATATATGAACTTCTTCCGTTCCATTATTTTCACCATTCCGATACTTTCTTTCTTAGTTCGTACATCCCAAGGATTGTGAATATGCGTAATCCAGTTCTAATCCTTGTTATTTCCTAATTATCATTTCTGTCATCCTTCTTTTCAATCTTCCACCAGAAGAATATGTTTATTTCTACTTTGCTCTAGGGATTATTGTATTTATAATCCTCTCGTGTATTTATATTGCTATACGCACTGATATCCACAGTTTGTAATTTCGGTGTTGTCATTGGGCTTTATATTTTCTCTTATACTTCGAATTCCTTGCTTCTGTTTTTCTATAATCATTGTCATCCCCAGTTAATATTTCCCCTATTTGCTGCGATTTATACTCCAATTTCTATTTCGGAGCTTTGTCCCTTCGTTTCTTCTTCTTGCGATTGGGCATCTCTTGTAATGGTCCAGAATTCGCAGATATAAGTTTCAGAATGAACATCGTTAATGTCCTAAGAAAGGAATGGTAATAGCACAATTTGACTTGTCAAATTACCAGAATTCACGGAAAGATAGGACTATCAAGAAAAATGTGTTCTTGATATGTTTATAGATTAGACAGAACGTAAGAGTCGTGTAACATAGCACATGATGACGTTGTAATCTGTGAATCATCACATTCCATTTAGAAACTCAGCATGAATTACTGTAATATAATCACGTTGATCAAGTGTCATTATATTATACTAACTCATGCATCAATTTCCAACATTACTTCAATAACATTCATATTTTAAGCTCGAAAGTTTATAGAATATAGAAACTAACAGTTTCTATATGATGTAACACTGATAGCACGAAATGATTAATGATTTCAGATAAGAATAGTTATAAAAATATCTTCAGAAATATGGAGGATATTTATAATGAAAGATACGGTGATATCTTGGAATTTCTAATATCGAAGTATGGTGAAGAAAATTTGTCCGCAAGAGTTTGTAGTCAGGAGCAAGGTATTCGCTAAAGATTTCAGCAGGCATTGAATCATTTGGATTCTTTGAAGTCAAACTTATTCTTTGTGATTTGTCCACGGCTTCCTTCATAGTTTCGCATAATTCTCTTTTCGGTACTAAATTTTCTATTGAATGTTTCCAACATAATGATACACAAGAAGCACAAAGAGGTATATAATTTCGGACGAGAATATTTATGAAAATATCCTCAGAAATATCGAAGATATTGATGATGATATTTTGGAATTTCTAAGTTCGATGGTTGATGAGGAAGATTTTCCGCAAGGTTTTTTTTTTAACATAAGTACAGGATAAGATATTCGTTGAAGATTTCATCGGATCCAGAATTACCTGGATTCTTTGAATATAGGATTTTGTCCTTGTATTTGTCCTTGGTCTCCTTCGTGGTTAGCTCAACCCGTTTTCCAGTTCCAATTTTTCTGAGCTTTTCCAACATACTATTCTTTATCATCAAACTTCCGATGATTAAGGTCGTTTACGGTTGTCTATGATTTCTGCTGCTTCATTCAACTTTTTCAACATTCATAGTATTGATTTGTGACTGAGTGCTTTTCAGAATTTCAGGATGAGAGATCATAATTCTAAGAGATAAATGTCATACATATAATTGTTGATGTAGATATGATGTGAGTTTTCAAAGTACTGATTGCTGATTTCCGGTAATTGGTATGGCAGTTTTCGTTACAAGATACGGATGAGTATATATGATAGGGTTTCAATGAATAAATATAATGATTTGTCAGAGAGATTTAAGCCAAGAAGCAACGAGGTTGGTGGTACGTCTGCTGGTAATATGGTGGAATATAAAAGAATTCTCCGGTATCAAAAGGGTAATCGTATATATCAGGATTATAGTAAGGCTACTTCGAATGAAAAGTCGAAGTTGACTTGCTGGAGCCGTGACAAAATTGGCTATCTTGAAAAGGGATCGCAAAGTTATTTTTGCTAATAAATGCCAAAGGATCTGACGTGGCTATGTGTTAAACTTTTACTCAGTTGCCGAGAGTTTCTCAGGTGCATAACTATATGCATAAATCTTTCCTTCCGTAGATGAAGTGCGATTGATTCATCCTATCGATTGAGGTGTTTTCAAGAATCTTGAAAGGTTTGAACGCACAATGTAATCGTGAAGATACAAATGAGGTTTAAGATGAAATCAAGTGGCAAACTTGAAGAATTGTTTAGTTTCATATGTTATATTCAATATTTTAATTCATTTTAATTGTCCTATGTTATTAGTTCACAGTCGATAGTCCACAGTCAACAGTCCAATAATTCATATATAGTTTAATATATAATATTCGAATTAATTAATAGGTGTCGTGACCCGTATACGTCTCAGACTCGATCACAACTCAAATTATATATATTATTGTAGAATCAACCTCAACCTTGTATAGAGAACTCGATCATTACTGCATATAGAGTGTCTATGGTTATTCCAAATAATATATATAAATGCGTCGATATGGTATGTCAAAACCTTGTATACGTGTCCCGATATGTACAGTACGTAAAATAAATGACAGAAATTAAATGACGATAATAAAATTGCGATAATTAAATTGCGATAAATAAACTGCGATAAATAAAATGTAATACGGAATTAGCAGTTAGCTAGGAACAATTAGCTAGGATCTTGTTAGCGTGGATTCTTAACAAATTTTCATATTGTCAATTAGTCTGTTTCTAATCAATTTTTATTGTGTCCATTATTTCTTCATTATGCCACTTGTTGGATTCTGATAGGTCAAAATCCAATTATGAGTTTGAATGAAAATGGTTATTTCGTGGTGAACGGATTTGTATATCTGTGGATGTAAGTAGGATAATAAATGACCGTTGAATCAGATTCAAAGAATTGTATAGTATGACTTATTAATGTGAAATTAAAATATTCCTCGGGTATTACCTACCCGTTAAAATATTTTCACCATTAACAGTTTGTACCAAAGAATTTTTAATTACAATCTTTATGAAAACATACTTTATGTATTTTCTTCAGATGTAATTATAGATTTAATGAGTTAATATAGTATTAATCTCATTTGATCTACCGTTAGAACTAAGATACATAATCTATAAAACATTAGAGATTACATAATTGCCATGTCGAACGAAGATAAAATAGATAGAACGATACGTAGAACGATGATTATGCTCGTGGTACAGAATGTGATATTGAGGCAAAGATTGTTGATGATACAGATGATGTTACTGATGGTACTGTTGGTGTCGGTGATGTTGTTGGAGCTGGTAAGTTTTGCACCATATTCTCCAAATTGATTACTCGAGTGCAAAGTTCGTTGACTTCTTATATTATTCCGGGATGATTGTTGGTCGAAACGAGCGGATGAATAAGGTTTAGAATCTGAATTATGATATAGTCGTGACGAGATATTCGGGAAATGAGGGTGAAAATGGTGTTACGAACAAGTTCGCCAGTAAGTGCTTCAGGTTCTTCGCCAAAAGGTGATTTCAGTTAGTGGAAGGGATCGCCTTCTGCGCGTCTCCATTGATTAAGTCGACTACGAATCCATCAGATGAATTGGGGATGGATGATTGGTTGATTCATTCTAGTGATGTTGCTTCCGGAACTTAGATGACTATCCATTCGGAATAACTGTCGGGATAACTATCGGAATAGTTGTCGAAATCCGAGGGACTCGAACTAGTTGAAGGATTTATCTTGTACAATCAGATGAAGGATTTTCGATAAGAAATAGATTATAGGATGTAGATTAGTATCCTGCAATACATAATTAACATATGCATATATAATACTAAAATCTCATAAGTTACGGAGGAATCTACGGAAGCTGCCAGGTAAAGATAACAATAACAGATACGCTAAGATATGAATTTTGTCTATACACTATTCATGCAGTCAATGCAATAAGATATGTCTAGACTAAGAATAATAAGCAGGTAATTTACTAAGGATGATAAACAAATGATTTCTGATAAAAATGATAAGCAAAACTTTTGACATGCAGACACGGTCGAAGTCCAGACTCACTAATGCCTCCTAACGACTTATCAGTTAGACACACTAATGCAGACCTCTTTCGCTAAGACCTCTGCTCTGATCCAACTGTGATGACCCGTCCTAATCCATCTGGACGAAGTCCATATCGATTATAAGCGATTCCTAACAGTTGATTACATCGCGAGGTACTTGACCTCTATATGATACATTTTACAAACATTGCATTCGTTTTGAAAAGACAATCTTTCATTACATCTGAAGTTGACAGACATGCATACCATTTCATAATATATCCAACTATAATTGACTTAATAATGATCTTGATAAACTCAACGACTCGAATGTAACGTCTTTTGAAATATGTCATGAATGACTCCAAGTAATATCTTTAAAATGATCAGATGCACAGCGGAAGATTTCTTTCGTACCTGAGAATAAACATGCTTTCAAGTGTCAACCAAAAGGTTGGTGGATTCATTAGTTTAACATAAATAATCATTTCCATCAATTTAATAGACCACAAGATTTCATATTTCTCATAAACATACGTCCCATACATAGAGACAAAAGTATCATTCATATGGATTGAACACCTGGTAACCGACATTCACAATATACATATAAGAATATCCCCATCATTCCGGGATCCTCCATCGGACATGATATAAATTTCGAAGTACTAAAGTATCCGGTACTTTGGATGGGGCTTGTTGGGCCCGATAGATCTATCTCTAGAGTTCGCGTCAATTAGGGTGTCTGTTCCCTAATTCTTAGATTACCAGACTAAAAGGGGGCATATTCAGTTTCGATCATTCAACCATAGAACATAATTTCGATTACTTGTGTCTATTTCGTAAAACGGTTATAAAAACAGCGCATGTATTCTCAGTCCCAAAAATATATATTGCAAAAGTATTTAAAAAGGGATTAATGAAACTCACCATACTGTATTTTGTAGTAAAAATACATATGACGACAATGAACAAGTGTAAGGTTGGCCTCGGATTCACGAACCTATATCGTTTATATATATATTAAAATATATAACGAAAATCAAATAATTCCATCTATTAATTATATAGTAATTGTATATTTAATGTTGTAGTTCATATATAATTTGTATTAAACTCTAATATATTCATATCTTAAATTTCATGTTATATAAATATTTATTTTGTATATACATAATAGCAATGTTAATATTTTTAATATAAAATTATAGGTAATGTTAGTATAATTTTAGTATGAGTAAATTTTTATATACAAAATATTTATTTGTCATAATGATATAATAATAATAATAATAATAATAATAATAATAATAATAATAATAATAATAATAATAATAATAATAATAATAATAATAATAATAATAATAATAATAATAATAATAATAATAATAATAATAATAATATTAGTTATGTTAATGTTAATAATACTTATAACATTAATATTAGTGATACTAACATAACAATATCATTATAATCAACACTCCTTATTATGGCAATAACAATAAAAATAATATTAATGATAATTAGTATTAATAATAATAATAAATATCAAGTTATACCTTAGAAACAAAAAGAGATAACTGCCTGGGACAGGACTCGAACCCGTGACCACTCGCCCACACACTAACCTCCTTAACCATTGAGATGTCGTCCATTTTCTGTTTTATAAACCGTCCAAAATTATTATACCCCGTATATCTATCTGTTGCTATTGGGCTGCAGCTAATTCGACCCATTCCAGCCCACTTCGATAGTTTAATCAACCATTCCAATCTAATTTCTAGTTTAAGGATCCAGTTTGTTTTATAACACCAAGAGTTTACGGTTTTTTTTTTTTATAAAAAATAAATCAAGCAAGTGGGGGTTGTAGGATTCACCAGAGAGATAAGGATACAGCTCGATCAAATAACAAAATAAATATGCTAAAAACTTGGAATATTAGTTGACAAAAAAAAGGTATCGGTTACTTTGGTAAACATATTTTAGTCTCTTTTCCCCATCCACTATATTATGTCGATCCCCACTAATTTAACCCAAGATATATTAGAAACCTAATTAAATAATGTAATCCACTTAAAATCTTGTAGCTGTTTTGGGATTTCACTGATTGCTCGATAGAAAACAAAAGTACAGCAACCTAACACCAATATATTCGATGGTCCCTTCTTGCACATGTCACCCATTATTTGCTTAACCAATCAAGTGAGTTATGGCTTTTCCTTTTCTTTTATTAAAAGATGTTGGCCATAAGAAAAGTAGTAGTCCTTTTATAATGATAAAAGGATGTGGTGTTTGTAGGAGTTGAACACAAACGAAAAAAAAAAAGTCTCAAGTGTTGTCGACAATTGGAACAGAAAATAATGGAGTTTAAGTGGGTTTTCGACTACAAGCAAGAGAGAACAAAAGTAATGCAACATTAGTCATGTAGAAACCGTAATAGTCGCAAGCTCATGATGGTTTTGTGTGTGATCGAAGATTTTATGTGGGTTGTCGAGAAGAAAGATCACAAAAGTGGATGTTAGTTTGCAGCATCTGTAGAAAACACGTATAGCAGCCACATCCGAAATAATGAGATGTGTTTGTTGTGGTTGTTGGTTTTGGTTAATTGAAAACTGAAATCTTAAACATCTACGGTTACATGTGTGGGGGTTTTGGTGATCGTTTGGTTTGGTATTGTGCTCTAAACCTAAAAAGAATTAAACTGCAGCAGCAGTTTACATGAGCTGGTGAATTGTTGTCAAGTAGTCAAGATTATTAGTGCTAGAATGATAGAAGGTGGAGATGATAGTGATAGCCGATGGTTGTTATTTAAGGTGGTGAAAGGGAAAATTCTCGGACGTACAAAAGTAAAAAGGGAGAAGTGGAAATGGGTGATGATCTTGGTTTCACAACAAGGAATGGGTTTAGTGGTAGTGACTAATAATGGATAGTGATAATGAGAAATTGAATGCGTTAATTAAAATCCTCGAGTAATTCGGTTGTTATACAGCCAATTCGATCGATAGAAAAGTATTCCCAAGGACAGCAAAAAAATATAAAAAATATAAAAGGTTGAGTGTGATTGTTAACAAATATTTGGATTCTTTCATCTGATGATACACTGAATCGTACTGGATTGAAAATGTAAATCAAACACTATCTCAGCTTGATGTCGATTGATAACCAATTAGGTTTGGTGATGTGTACATAAACGGAGTATTTATATATGATTAACTGTATTTTGTATTTATAAATATATATCTGTCTATAATGTGTATCTATATATGATTCTGATTGTAAATACATATCCGTTTATATAAAACAATATATATAATTGAATATATCTATTTTAATATATATCTATACATATAGTATCTATGTAATATCATTAATCTTATAAATTAATAAATACAACTATAACTATAATAATAATACTCTTAATAATATTTATAATAATACTAATATTATTACCGATAAAAATTTTAGTATAGTAATTGTAATTATAACAATTTATATTTATCACACCATATATATATATATATATATATATATATATATATATATATATATATATATATATATATATATATATATATATATTGAGAATTATTGAATAATAATACAGATTTTAATATTAATGAAAGTAGTCATAGTATTATTAGTATGATAACTATATCTTTAGCTGGTAATTTCATATTTTATTATTACAGTTTATTATATAAACTTATATACATACATATATATATATATATATATATATATATATATATATATATATATATATATATATATATATATATATATATATATATATATATATATATTTACAACTATTATTCGTGAATCGTCGGAAATGGTCGAAGTTAATTTGACTGTATGAAAATAGTTCAACATTTTGAGACTCAATATTACAGACTTTACTTATCGTATCTAAATCATATAAAGATTAAGTTTAAATTTGGTTGGAAATTCTCGGGTCGTCACATGGACGGCGTCCAAACTGCTACACAGGTCTTGCTTGCTGAAATTCATAAGTGCACGAACCAAACTCTAATCAAACACAACATATGATCCGGAAACACTTATAACATGTATTCTATATCGTTGGAAAGGTATTTTGACGAGGAAAACAACTAAGTACATTTCATCAATCAGTCTAACATTTATAACAACCAAAACCATATTAAATGTTCTCCATTAATTGCATCCAAGTTCATAAATGCACATTGATGATTCGGAAATTGAATGCTCACATATAATACGCCGTTTCATAGGTAATTACGCATACGATACAACTAAACACTTACAAACAACATTGTCAAGCATTTAATGCATCAAAATTTCATAATTAAGTCTATCAAACCCTAACCAAAATCAAAAATTTAACAATTATGTTTATGAAGCTTTTCCATGTCAACCTACACACCAAATTGAAGCTAGTGATGCTAGTAACACATTTAACACATGCACTTTTAACATCTAACAACATTTAAGCAACCAAATCTCAAGATCAAACACGCCCATTTCAAATTTAAGCTAGTTACATCAATATGACAAGAACAAGCATATAAATCATATATTCATGTTAGACTTGAGCCATAGACACTAATTAACACTTTTATAAGTTAAAAAAATCAAGAACAAAGAATCTAGTAATTTTAGAAAGTTACCCAAACTAGATGAAATCGGTATGGAATTGAAGAGGAAGATGCAAGGATTCCAAATATGTAATTTGTTTTGCAAAACTCTTGCTAGATCGGAAATAGATGATGAATCTTTGAATTAGGTGTTTGAGAGAAAAAGATGAAAGTATTAAGAGTTAGGAGGTGAATGAGTGGAAGAGATGAGGTTTGACCACTTTGACCTAGTCACAACTTTGGTCCATTGGCAAGTTTAGTCCTTCAAGTTTGAAGCGAGTGCGTAAATTACCTAAACGAAATATTTTAAAACGCGTATAAACGGAAGACGTTATAATTATATAACGGACTTTAAAATAGATAGACGGAAAGTAAATGGAAAAAGGCGGGATGTTACATTATCTACTCCTTAAAATAAAATAATGGATTACCTTTCCGCGGTCCGCGATAAGTACCAAACTAATAGTTTCTTTTGATGCCGCAAGGTACAGCGTAAGCGTTTCTCCTGACACTGGCGCGGTGAGTGTTGGTAATTCAGCAAGTAGCTTTTTCATTTCTTGAAAAGCTGATTCTGCTTCCTGAGTCCATACGAAGTCTTTTTTCTTTAAACAATTCTTCAAAGTATTGAAGAATGGCAGCTGTCTCTCTGTGGCTTTTGACAGAAACCGTGTAATCGCCGCGAGCTTCCCGGTTAGACTCTGCACGTCTTTCTTTGTTCTTGGGGATGGAAAACTATCAATGGCCTCTATCTTTTGGGATTCGCCTTGATTCCACGTGCTGTCACCACATGAACTAGAAATTTGCCTTCCTCTTCCCCAAAACTACATTTGAACGGGTTAAGCTTCATGTTGATCCTGTGTAAAGACGCAAATGTTTCTAGGATGTCTGCAAGCATTTCTTCTTCGGTGTTACTTTTAACTACCAAATCGTCGACATACGCTTCAATATTTCTACCAATTTGGTGCTTGAAGGCTGCGTTAATTACACGCTGATAGGGAGCTCCTGCGTTCTTTAATCCAAAGGGCATCTTAGTATAACAATAAATACCCTACGGCATATGAAAAGCAATTTTTTCCTCATCTTCCACAGCCATGAGGACTTGGTGATAACCCTTATACGCATCCAGGAAACATTTATATCGAAAACCTGATAACGACTCTACCTTCCAGTCAATCTCCGGGAGAGGGTAGTTATCTTTAGGATAGGCTTTGTTAATGTCCTTAAAATCAACGCACATCCGCCAGTTACCATCAGCCTTTTTCACCAACACAGGGTTAACAACCCATGTCTGGTACCGCACTTCCCGCAGAATGTTTGCTCTGTCTAGGTTATCAACTTCTGCACATAACCAATCACTGCGCTTAAGGGCCATGTGCCGCTTCTTCTGCCTGACGGGTGTAAGTGACGGATTAACATTCAACTTATGTTCCACAATGTCCCGCGGGACCCCCGTCATGTCTGATTCTTGCCATGCAAAAACATCTGCGTTAGTGGATAATATACCGTGCAATTTAGCCTTAGTTTCAGCTGACAAGCCTGCGCCAATTTTGATTCGCTTGTCCAGATGCAAGCGATTAGCTATAACTGCACTGCTTTTAAGTTGTTCTCCTATGCTGGGAATGCTTACATGCACAACTGAACCACATAACTCGGTTGCTTAATGTGACGCAATTGTGCCAATTCCACCCATGGTCGCAAACTTGATCAAGCCATGCACTACTGAGGGTATAATGTTAAAACGTCGTATGAAACTTCACCCCAGAAGCGCATGATAGCGTGAAGTAGAACGGACCACATAAAAGTCAATTAACTCGCTTCTAACCAACTGCGGATTTTTGTCATTCGCAAGCTCTACTACAAGCTATATGCAGCCAAGTGGCTACGAGCTTTCCCTAGAGAATCCTGATAGCGTAATATTAGACTGGCGTAACTGCGCTTTGACTTCTGCGAGAAGAAAACGATAGCAATGTTCGTACATAATGTCAACACCACTGCTGGTATCAACATGCATGCGTTTGATCTATATACCGTGATCAGGAATGCCACATTTGACGATGACAGGTTCGTTAGCTTTGTCGATTGACATTACAGGAGGGAATGAAATTGGAATGAGTTCCCAATCCTGGTAATCATTGCACTTTCTTCGTTGACCGACTCTTTCCACGTTAACCATATTGATGGTTACATCGGCGCTTTTAGCTTTATCTGCTTTTTGCCATGCGAACGTTTTGGCTTTTGAACTCTCTTCCGCGGCCTTTCCCTTATCTTTCTGAAACGACCCGTCCATATTACTATAAACACAGTACGTTCTCATTAGTCCCATAGCTAGGTATTTGACCTCTATATGATAAGTTTTAGAAAATATTGCATTCGTTTCATAAAAAACCACATCATTATTATACATAATGCATGTTTTAAACAAGTGGGCGATTATTTAAGAAATAATCCCCAAAATACATCGGTTTCCAAATACTACACACGTGACGTAACAGTCGAATATAATACATGACAAAGGTTTTATTGAATGCAACACTATATTTAAATAAAAGTATGAGACTCCATGCACAACTTGCTCAGATAATGCAATAGCGGAAGACTTTTTTAAGGACTAGAGAATAAACATGCGTAAACAGTCAACACAAAGGTTGGTGAGATATATAGGTTTATCATCGATATAAATATAGACCACAAGATTTCATAGTTATAAATATATGTACACTAACAAGTGTATAAAAGTATTCTATAAGTTGTTGAGCGCTTCGGTATCCATACTTAACCATTAATGTGGCATATTCCCTTTATTATGAAATCTCCCTACACTGTACCAAGTGTAGTAAAAACGAAGTACTATGCAACCGTTTACGATACTAGAGCGACTAGCCCGGTTGGGGTTGTCAAACCCGATAGATCTATCAATAGGATTCGTGCTTACATGTTCTTACAACATGTAAATATTAGTTACCAAGCTATTAGGGAAGATATGCAATGTGGTACAACTCAACGTAGAATATATTTTAAGTACTTGTGTCCATGGCGTAAAACATAAAATGCATGTATTCTCATCCCAAAATATTTTTAGAGTTTAAAAATGGGATTATATACTCACAGTAGTAAAATTATATTAATAATAAGTTTTCAACTTATTAAAAATATGACTATCGTCCTTGGATTCACGAACCTATAACAATAATAACGATTCAGATAATAATACGACATATGAATCAAATAAAGCAAGTTCATAGAATACTTATATAATAATTTTTAACATTTTATGTTAGTAGTCCATTGTTAGTATTCCAAAATAGTCCGAAAAGTCCAACAGTCCAACAATCGGTATATATATATATATATATATATATATATATAATCTCAGAATTACCCCATGACGTATTGTATACGTATTGTCTTTGCATCAACCCAGAGACATTGTATACGTATTGTCTTAGAATTAACTAAGACGTATTGTGTACGTATTGTCTTAGGATTTATCAAAACGTATTGTATACTTATTGTGCTAGGACGTACCAAGAATATTATTATACATATATACAACCACAAAATTAACCAAGATTATAACATTTTGTTATACTACTAATAACATGTCTAAATATATATAGGATACAGGAAAAGTTAACAGGGATATGGTTAATATAGTTTTTATATTAACGCGCGGGAGTAAATGATTTCAGTTAAGAATGGTTATGAAAATATCTTCAGAAATATGAAGGATATTTATAATGGAAAATACGATGATATCTTAGAATATTTAAGATAAGAAGATGATGAAGAATATTGTCCGCAAGGGTTTTAGAGTAAGGAGCAAGGTATTTGCTAAGGATTTTAGCAGACACCGAATCATTTGGATTCTTTGAAGGTAGATTTCGTCCTTGTGATTTGTCCACAGCCTCCTTCAGGGTTTGCTCAATCCGTTTTTCAGTTCCAAACCTTCTCTTTTTTTGTGCTTTGCTAACACAATATTCTTTATCATCAACTTTTGACTACTACGGTTGTCTACAGTTTCTGCAACTTTATTCAGCTTTTTCAAAACTTCATAGTACTGATTCATAGGCTGAAGTGCTATTCCGGATTTCAGAATTATAATTCCAGGAAATAACGTTATATGTATATGCAGAAATGATGTGAGATTCAAGAATAATTATTGATGCTTCCTGGGGTTTGGTATGACAATTATTGTTACAAGATGTATATGGGTACATGACAAGGTTTTATAGTGATCTTTCAGAGAGATTTAAGTCAAAGAGCAATAAAGTTGCTGGTAAGCTTACTACTAATGTGGTGGAATATAAAAGGTTCCCCAGTAACGATGGCGAAAAGACAACGTATATATCAAGGTTATAATAAGGCTACTCCGGATGAAAAGTCGAAGTTGTATTTTTGGAGCTGTGACAAAATTCGCTATTTTGAAAAGGGATTGTAAAGTTATTTTGGGTAATAATAATGCTAAAGGATCTGACACGGATACGTTTTGAACCTTTGCTTACGTTCAAGTGTCCTCTGAATGCATATCTATATGCATATATTCTTCGTATGTATCGTGTGATTGGTTCATTATCTCGATTGTTCCTTAGTTGAGATGTTTTCAAGAATTTTGAAGGGTTTAGACGCAGGTTGTCATCGTCAATATCAGTATAATGAATTCGTCATGAATCTTGAATGATACGAATATCTTTATGAGTTCTGTGAATGAAAGTGATGTTCTAGTATAGTTTGAATTTAAAGTATGATTTTGAAGGATGTAGGAATTTAAGATTGATGGCACTTCTTAAATCTTGACTTGGATTTTGATCTGTCAAAATCAGAATATGTAATTGAATTGGTATAGAAAATGGTTGTCTTGAATTTTGTGAAATGATGTATATTGCTATGAAAGGAGAGAGTATAATTAACGATTATCGAAACATCATTGAAAATGTACAGTGTAACATATTAATGTGAACTTAAGTATTTCTCGGGTATTACCTACCCGTTAAAATAAAATTTCACAAGTAATATTTTGTACAAAAGAATTTTTATTACAGTATTTATGAAAATATATGTATGTATATTTTCTTCAGATGTAATATGGATTTAATGAGTTAATATTATATTAATCTCATTTGGTTTACGGTTGGAACTAGAAATGAATAATCCCTAAAACTTTAGAGATTACATAATCGCCGTGGAATATTTCTTCAACGTAAATGAAATAATGAATTAATACTTCATCACTCATTATTGTTGGTATCCCTCAGTGCCTGCGGTGCGTATGATGTTGATGCTCATAATGCGGCTTGCGATGTTGAGGCTTGTGATGTTGTTGGTACTGCTGCTGCTGGTGCAGATAGTGGTTTGATGTGAGTATAGATGATGAGAATTTGTTTTGTTTTGTATTGTGAAAGAAGATGTTTAAAGTTTCTTGAATAAAAAGAGAGGTCAAGAGCTTTATAAAGGGAATGAAATGATGTAGGATGCACTTGCTAACGAAGTTTTGCTTTTCATGACAGTAAATTTTTTTTCCTAAATAATTCACCATGCAAGATACGGAGTAAAGGTGGATAGCCTCAATAATATTAGTAATATTATACTCGTTGCGGCATATCCTGGAAAGGAGAGAGAAAACGGTGTTACGAACGGGTTCGTCGGTAAGTGCCTCATGTACTCCACCGAGAGGCGAATTAGATTCATGAATCAGATCGCCTTCTTATTGTCTAAATTGATTAATTCGTCCGCGAACCCACCCCCAATTCATCCAGAAGAGGTGATGACTAATTGGTTGGTTCATTACGGTTAGACTGCTCTCGGAGCTTAAATGAAATTCCATATCGGAATAGCTTTTAGAATCCGATGAACTCGAGCATTGTGAAGAATCCGCCTTACACGTTCAGAGGAATGATTGTTGATATGAAAAAGATTTAGGACTTAGATTGATATTCTTAATACATAATTTACATATGTATATTTAATACCAAAATTCCATAAGTTACAAAGGAATTTACGGAAGATGTCAGGCAAAGTCTACCGTGATAGATATGATAAGATATGAATATGTGTCTATACACTACCTATGCAATAATTGCAGTAAGATGCGTCTAGACTTAAGATGATAAATAGGTAATTTCCAACAAGAATGATAAGCAAAACTTTTAATATGCAGATAAGGTCGAAGTCCAGACTCACTAATGCATCCTAACAACTATCAGTTAGACACACTAATGCAAGATCTGGTTCGCTAATACCACCGCTCTGATACCAACTGAAACGACCCGTCAATATTACTATAAACGCAGTACGTTCTTATTGGTCCCATAGCGAGGTATTTGACCTCTATATGATACGTTTTAGAAAATATTGCATTCGTTTCATAAAAAATCATTATTATACATAATGCATGTTTTAAACAAGTGGACAATTATTTAAGAAATAATCTCCAAAATACATCGGTTTCCAAATACTACACACGTGACGTAACAGTCGAATATAATACATGACAAAGGTTTTATTGAATGCAACACTTTATTTAAATAAAAGTATAAGACTCCATGCACAACTTTCCCAGATAATGCAACAGCGAAAGACTTTCACAAGGGCCTGAGAATAAACATGCGTAAACAGTCAACACAAAAGTTGGTGAGATATATAGGTTTATCATCGATATAAATATAGACCACAAGATTTCATAGTTATAAATATATGTACACTCACAAGTGTATAAAAGTATTTTATAAGTTGTTGAGCGCTTCGGTAACCATACTTAACCATTAATGTGGCATATTCCCTTTATTATGAAATCTCCCTACACTGTACCAAGTGTAGTAAAAACGAAGTACTATGCAACCGTTTATGATACTAGAGCGACTAGCCCGGTTGGGGTTGTCAAACCCGATAGATCTATCAATAGGATTCGCGCTTACATGTTCTTACAGCATGTAAATATTAGTTACCAAGCTATTAGTGAAGATATGCAATGTGGTACAACTCAACGTAGAATATATTTTAAGTACTTGTGTCCATGGCGTAAAACATAAAATGCATGTATTCTCATCCCAAAATATTTTTAGAGTTTAAAAATGGGACTATATACTCACAGTAGTAAAAGTATATTAATAATAAGTTTTCAACTTATTAAAAATATGACCGTCGTCCTTGGATTCACGAACCTATAACAATAATAACGATTCAGATAATAATACGACATATAAATAAAATAAAGCAAGTTCATAGAATACTTATATAATAATTTTTAACATTTTGTGTTAGTAGTCCATTGTTAGTAGTCCTTTGTTAGTAGTCCAAAATAGTTCGAAAAGTCCAACAGTCCAATAATCGGTATATATATATATAATCTTAGAATTACCCCACGACGTATTGTATACGTATTGTCGTTACATCAACCCAGAGATGTATTGTATACGTATTGTCTTAGAATTAACTAAGACGTATTGTGTACGTATTGTCTTAGGATTTATCAAAACGTATTGTATACTTATTGTGCTAGGACGTACCAAGAATATTATTATACATATATACAATCACAGAATTAACCAAGATTATAATATTTTGTTATACTAATGATAACATGTCCAAATATATATAGGATATAGGATAAGGTAATAAGGATATGGTTAATATAGTTTTTATAATATAAATTTCGTCCATACAACGTTAATTTTAGCAGATTTTGTTTTGCTCTCTAAATATTCATTACAACTCCATTTAAAGTGAATCAAATTGCTATGGATTCATTAAGAAGTAAATTTTACAAAACCAATTCAAAAAGTTCATCCCAAGTAGTAATTTTTAGAAAAAATCCCGGCATCCACCCAATATATGATTTTTGATAAAATACTTCCACATTGTCTAAAATCATGAAAAAAAATACTGGAAGTCTTATTTACATATATTAACATATTTCCAAAGTCTTAGCCTCGAACTCAAAGTCTAAGATAGGTTTTTAATTTCCAACCCAAAACATCCCCTTTTTTACCGAATGGAGTTTGAAGGTGTTCTTCATATGTACAAGTTATAAGTTCTTATATTAACTTAATATAACATCATATTACATATAAATAAGTGTTATTAGAGTTAAGTTAGAAATATTGGATTAGTTTTTCAAACAAGCTTGGTGTTCACCAAAACAAGTTCTAGTTTTTACAAGTTTTATAAGTATAATAAGATAGCAACTATACAAGGAATTGAACAAGAATTTTGAGAAGTATTTTACCTTGATTATGAAGAGGAAAGTTGCTGAGATTAAAGTATGATATGAGAGCATTCAAGTGTGTGTTTTTAGTTTAAGAAAATGTGGAGTAAAAATGAGTTAAAATTGTCCTTATTTATAAGCATATAATTTTGACTTTTAGTGAAAATATCTAAGATAAGTTAAATTGTATTAAGTCATGCATGACATATTAAATTGATTAGGTCATGGATGACATATTACAAAAATAATTGTAGATTTCTATTGGTATATACCAATAGTAAATACTTCTAGAAGCTGTGTATAATACGGGTAAAAATACCGTATGAATGCGAGTAGAACTCTTGAGGAAATTGAACAGAAATACGAGTATAGCTATCCTTTATATGTATTGGTTTATTATAAAGTGTATTCAATACTTGTAAGGATGTATTTACACTCGTAATACATTATATGTAAATACATTTTAACATATATATATATATATATATATATATATATATATATATATATACATATTTTATTTGAAAACTCTTTAATTAGTAGTATGAAAATATATATATATAATACTTTGTTAATATACTTAATGAGATATTTAATTATCATATTTAAGTTAAATATATAAAAATCCATATATATACACAATAATTAAACAATTAAACAATTAAATCAAGTTATGACGTTCGTGAATCGTCGGAATAAAAGGGTGACCAAAAGCTTGTGTAAAACTCTTTCTGGAGGTTCAAGATTTATTAAAATTCATTGCTTATCAAGTCAGAATTATATAAAGATTAAGTTTAAATTTGGTCGAAAATTTCCGGGTCCTCAGAGTACCTTCCCGTTAAAAAAATTTCGTGCCGAAATTTTATCGAGGTCGTCATGGCTAACAATAAGAATGTTATTATGACGAATATAAGTTGATTCATATGGTTTTATCATGATTGAGAAATATGGATAAAATAATTCGATTACTCAAAACGTATGAGTGAAGCTATCATAAAAGAGTGAAATGAGAAAATAGGGATTCGTCTTATCTTTTGACGTCATCACGGTTGATCTCCGGATTAAAGAAAATCTTTGTAATCTATATAAGATTTGATTCTTCGACGATTAAGGAAATTATGATCCTCTTCGATTTAATGCAATAATCTGTCTCGATTTCTGTGTCGAATATTTTACTATAAATCAACCTCCTACATTTCCTTATTTCCACATCTCCCATCTTTTATACTTTCTTCCTTCCTTCGTGCTTCCAAAACATTCGTCAATATGCTCCATCCAGTTTTAATTCTTGATATATTCTTGACTATCACATCTATCATTCTTCTTTTTCATCTTCCACCGGAGAAATCCGTTAATTTCTACTATGCTCTTGGGTCTATAGTGTTCTTAGTTTTCCCGTGTCTTTATATTGCTATACGCATCGATATACACGGTTTGTAATTTATGCGTTGTCTTCGTGCTTATATTTTTCCTTATATTTTGGATTTTCATGCTTCCGTCTTCTTTTTCCAACTTCAAGTCAAGCGAATAATGGTCTAGAATTCATAGATATGAAATTCGGAATGAACATAGCTAATGCTCTAAGAGAGAAATTGTAATAGCACAATTTGACTTGTGAAATTACCAGAATCCAAAGGAAAAGAAAGAACTATCAATAGAATATATTCTGGATATGTTTAGAGATTAGATTGAATGTAACAATCATGTAACATGGCACATGATGACGTTATGGTCTGTGAATCATTACGTTCCATTTAGAAACTCAGCATGACTTACTGTAATATAATCACATTGATCAAGTGTCATTATATTATACTAACTCATGCTTCAGTTCCCAACATTACTTCAAAAATATTCATACTTTACACTCAGAGGTTTCAGATGTTTAGAAACTAAAACAATATTCTTTATGAAGTGATATAGATAACGCGCAGGAATAAATGATTTCAGATAAGAATGGTTATGAAAATATCTTCAGAAATATGAAGGATATTTATAATGGAAGATACGATGATATCTTAGAATATTTAAGATAAGAAGATGATGAAGAATATTGTCCGCAAGGGTTTTAGAGTAAGGAGCAAGGTATTTGCTAAGGATTTTAGCAAACACCGAATAATTTGGATTCTTTGAAGGTAGATTTCGTCCTTGTGATTTGTCCACAGCCTCCTTCAAGGTTTGCTCAATCCGTTTTCCAGTTCCAAACCTTCTCTTTTTCTGTGCTTTGCTAACACAATATTCTTTATCATCAACTTTTGACTACTACGGTTGTCTACAGTTTCTGCTGCTTCATTCAGCTTTTTCAAAACTTCATAGTACTGATTCGTAGGCTGAAGTGCTATTCCGGATTTCAGAATTATAATTCCAGGAAATAACGTTATATGTATATGCAGAAATGATGTGAGATTCAAGAATAATTATTGATGTTTCCTTGGGTTTGGTATGACAATTATTGTTACAAGATGTAGATGGGTACATGACAAGGTTTTATAGTGATCTTTCAGAGAGATTTAAGTCAAAGAGCAATAAAGTTGCTGCTAAGCTTACTACTAATGTGGTGGAATATAAAAGGTTCCCCAGTAACGATGGCGAAAAGACAACGTATATATCAAGGTTATAATAAGGCTACTCCGGATGAAAAGTCGAAGTTGTCTTTTTGGAGCTGTGAAAAAATTCGCTATTTTGAAAAGGGATTGTAAAGTTATTTTGGGTAATAATAATGCTAAAGGATCTGACACGGATACGTGTTGAACCTTTGCTTAGGTTCAAGTGTCCTCCGAATGCATATCTATATGCATTTATTCTTCGTATGTATCGTGTGATTGGTTCATTCTCTCGATTGTTCCTTAGTTGAGATGTTTTCAAGAATTTTGAAGGGTTTAGACGCAGGTTGTCATCGTCAATATCCGTATAATGAATTCGTCATGAATCTTGAATGATACGAATATCTTTATGAGTTCTGTGAATGAAAGTGATGTTCTAGTTTAGTTTGAATTTAAAGTATAATTTTGAAGGATGTAGAAATTTAAGATTGATGGCACTTCTTAAATCTTGACTTGGATTTTGATCTGTCAAAATCAGAATATGTAATTGAATTGGTATGGAAAATGGTTGTCTTGAATTTTGTGAAATGATGTATATTGCTATGAAAGGAGAGAGTATAATTAACGATTGTCAAAACATCATTGAAAATGTACAGTGTTTAAACAACCCAACCCGTATTCCATACGATAATTTTTTTTTTAAAATAATACACATTTACGCGCCAATTAAACGTGTAAACCATTCCACATAGTTCATTTAAACGTACAACAATTTAAATGTTTACAAAAGGCACGAAGGCCATTAATTAAGTTCAATACAAGTTTGACTCACTACAAATGATAGTTTATAATCCAAACGACACTTGAGCATGGTTTGGGACTAAACTACCCAAAACGTTAGGCCAACTTCCAAGCTTCAACAAAACATCAAGGGCCACCTAATGCCCGATAACCCCTTTGCCCTTATCCGCACCTGCGACTAAAAAGATAAACAACAGGAGGGGTAAGCTAATGCTTAGTGAGTGCAACAATTATACGTATACATATACAACCTACTTACTTGCAATCACTTACACATCTACCGCATACAAGCTAGCAATATAAATAATCATACATCCCAAGTACATTACCAAACCTTCCACCATACGAGCCAGCATAATAATTGCATATAGTTTAAACAATATAATATGCTTCAATCCACACACAACCATGGTTAACCAATCGAACGAGGGAACGGTATTTAAAGACCTTCAGAGTTCATAACAACCATTAGTGCACTTAACACCTCGTACACTAACCCCACGGGTGGCATCTTAACACCTCGATACTTCACCCCGAGTGGCATCTTAACACCTCGATGCTTCACCCATCTATTCTACGGAGTGGTGCCTTAACACCTTGACACTTCACCCCTAGGTGGCATCTTAACACCTCGATGCTTCACCCATCACGTGAGTAGTGGTGTCTTAACACCTCGACACTTCACAACTCATGCTACACAAATAAATACATCATACATGCACGCATATAATTATTCCACTCACCTTAACACCTCGGTGGTGATTTAATGCTTCCGAAGGCTTCAAAGCAAGGTACCTATTACGTAAGTACACATTCAATTACACACTAGTGGAATTAACCACATTACACATACTTGAGCATTTAATGACTCAATTCCCATTAAATGACTCAACCACACCAAAACCGCCCTTAAATGGCCCAGACCAGACTTTAACCACTAAAGCTAGTGAATTAAAGTCTTCTAACCTCAACTAATACAAACTTAGGGTAATTCATACCCATTTCACCCAAACTAGGTCAACTAGTACATTTTGACCCATTTTAATTACTTAGCCTCACAATCAAGTCAAACTTACCCATTAACACTTCTTTCATAAATCTAAAAGTGTATTAGTGACTAGCAATACCATTTGACACTTACAACCTCAAATCACAAGACCAAAACTCTAGTTTGTGGCTATTAGGGTTTCATTACAACAACATAACCCAAATTCACCCATTTTACCCTCAAATGGGTCATACAAGTCTCTAGTAACCAAAACCTTAGACATTAACCAATTAAAACTTAAAACATAAAGTTAGAACTTACCGAGACTATCAACGTGTAGCTAGAGACACAAGGAACAACTTTAAATCTTGCTCCAAGGTTTGATTCACAATTCTCCAACTCCAATCTTAAATTTAATCTAAATGGGTTTTGTGTTTTGGGAGAGAAAATGGAAAGAATAGAGAAAAAGAAATGAATTAAATGAACAAGTGGTGGAGATTTAATGCTCCCATCAGATCTACATGTTAAATTACCAATTTACCCCTTGAAATCCCTTAAAAAGAGCAAAGTCCGGAATCTATCCAGCAGAACTGCCGCGGCGCGGCTCATTCGTCGCAGCGCGACGTATTAAGGGAAATTCGACCCTTCTTAACCCATTCTCTGATCCAGGTTTGCTTGATATGCTGCGGTGCGGACCACTTTGTCGCGGCGCGGCTTAAAGCTGCACCTGAACAGCTCGACCACCTTAAGCAAATTTTGATTTTTATTTAATTGTACACTCCATTCCTGCTTCATATATTCGCCTAACCCTCAACAATAGTCTCACAAGTCTTAACGCTATCAAAACTCATGTATAAACTTGTATATGCGCATATTGTCAAGCATATCTACGTATATACACATATCTACACATATCTACACACATATCTATACATTTCCACATAAACTAACGAGTTACAAACGTACTAATGATTAAGTATGTACCTTTAGACGTGTACGGGGAAATGGGATGTTACAATTCTCCCCCACTTGAATCGGAGCACGTCCTCTCGATCCAAGCCGCATGACAAGAAGGAAGATAAACCAACACAAACTCTTCGGGCTCCCAAGTAAACTCGGAACCCTTACTACGATGCCATTGAACTTTAAAAGTCCTAACCTCTTTATGTGTCAACCTTTTGACCTTCTCATCAAGTATGGAAATCGGTTCCTCAATGTACTCTAAATTATTGTTTAGCTCGATCTCACCTAATGGCACCCAAGATGAATCATCCGCAAGACACTTACAGAGATGGGAAACATGAAATGTATTATAGATCCCCGCAAGCTCTTCGGGTAATTCCAAACGATACGCGACTTCACCAACACGAGCTAAAACCTTAAATGGTCCAAAAAACCGAGGAGCTAAATTTCCCCGTTTTCGAAATCGAATAATACCTTTCCATGGCGAAACCTTAAGCATCACCATGTCACCTTCTTGGAATTCGATCGTTCATCTACGTTTGTCGGCATACGACTTTTGCCTATCTTGAGCCTTTTTCAAATGCTCTCGAATCATATCAATCTTGCTATTCGTCTCTAAAACCAAATCGGTACTCCTGATTTCCTTTTGTCCCACTTCACCCCAACAAATCGGGGTTCGACATCTACGCCCATAAAGCATCTCATATGGCAGCATCCCGATACTAGTATGATAACTATTATTGTACGAGAATTCCACCAAAGGCAAGTGCTCATCCTAACTACCACCGAAATCAATAATGCACGCTCGTAACATATCTTCCAAAGTTTGATTCATACGTTCGGTTTGACCGTCCGTTTGAGGATGGTATGTCGTGCTCAACTTCAATTTTGTACCCATATCTTCGTGAAACTTTTCCCAAAATCGAGATGTAAAACGGGTATCTCGATCCGAAATAATAGATATAGGAACTCCATGTCGAGAGATTACTTCCTTGATAAACAACTTAGCCAAGGTCTCCAACGATATCGCTTCCTTAATGGGAAGAAACAAAGCACTCTTCGTCAGTCGATCAACTATAACCCAAAACGAATCAAACTGGGTTCTCGCCGTTTTAGGTAACTTTGTGATGAAATCCATAGTAATGTGCTCCCATTTCCATTTCGAGATTTCTAACGGTTGTAACTTACCATACGGCTTTTGGTGCTCGGCCTTAACTTGCAAACACGTGACGCATTGCTCAACAAACTTCACAACATCACGTTTCATGCCCGACCACCAATAATCTTTCCTTAAATCATGATACATTTTCGTCGCTCCCGGATGAATGGAATACTTTAACTTATGTGCTTCATCAAGTAGCACTCGCCGGTAATCACCCATCTTAGGCACCCACACTCTTTCTTGAAAAGACAACAAACCACGCGAGCCCATATTGATGAACTCCAATTGCCCTACAATTCGTTCTTCGTGTTTGTTGTGAACGTAAGCCTCTATTTGAATCTCACCAAGCTTTACAAGAAAATCATTAGTAATAATCATACGTAACAATCCCAATCGTAATGCCGGGTGATGACTCTTTCGACTTAACTCATCCGCGACCACATTCGCCTTGCCTGGATGATAAAGTATTTCACAATCATAATCCTTTACCACATCCATCCATCTATGTTGACGATAATTCAAATCTCGTTGCGTAAAGAGGTGTTTCCAACTCTTATGATCCGAATAAATCGTACACTTGACACCATACAAGTAGTGGCGCCAAATTTTCAATGCATGTACCACCGCCGATAATTCAAGATCGTGAGTCGGGTATCTCTTTTCGTGTTCCTTTAATTGTCGAGAGGCATAAGCGATGACTTTACCTCTTTGCATTAAAACACACCCGAGCCCATTTAAAGAAGCATCACAATAAACCGTCATGTCTTCTACACATTCCGGCAATACCAACACCGGAGCTTGACACAACTTCTCTTTTAACAATTGAAAAGCAATTTCTTGCTCGTTCTCCCAATTGAACCTTACGTTCTTCCTCGTCAACTTCGTCAAAGGAGAAGCAATCTTAGAAAAGTCTTGTATAAACTGACGATAATAACCGGCCAACCCGAGAAAACTTCGGATTTCCGTAGGCGTAGTCGGTCGTCCCCAACTCTTCACCTTTTCTATCTTCCCCGGATCTACTTGAATACCTTCTTGGTTCACAATATGGCCAAGGAATTGAACTTCCCTTAGCCAAAATTCACATTTGGAGAATTTTGCATACAACTTCTCCTTCCGCAATGTCTTCAACACTTCACGCAAATGGTGCTCATGTTCCTTCATACTCTTAGAATAGATAAGTATGTCGTCAATGAACACTATTACCGACTTGTCCAACATAGGTTGGCACACTTGGTTCATAAGGCCCATGAATACCGCCAGTGCATTCGTAAGACCAAAAGGCATAACTACAAATTCAAAATGCCCATAACGCGTTCGACATAGGTTTTCTCTATGTCTTCCTCAATGAACACTATTACCGACTTGTCCAACATAGGTTTTCTCTATGTCTTCCTCACGGACCCGCACTTGATGATAGCCGGACCGTAAGTCGATCTTAGAAAAATACGTCACACCTTGGAGTTGATCAAACAAATCATCAATCCGAGGCAATGGATAGCGATTCTTTATCGTCACTTTATTCAACTCCCGATAATCGATGCACATCCGCATACTTCCATCTTTCTTTTTCACGAACAAAATCGAAGCACCCCATGGCGAGGAACTCGGTCGAATGAAACCCTTTTCAATCAACTCTTGGGTTTGATTTAACAACTCTTGCATTTTCGTTGGTGCTAAACGATAAGGAGTTTTAGCAATGGGAGTAGCTCCCGGAACCAACTCAATGCGAAATTCTACTTGTCTTTCCTCCGGAACACCCGGTAACTCATCCGGAAAAACATCTTCAAACTCACTTACCACCGGAATTTCACGAATAGGTGGTGGCTCCTCACGAATATCAATAACATGGGCAAGAAAAGCCATGCCACCACTAGCAAGAGAACGACGTGCCCGTGCAAAAGTGCATATCGGCACAAGTCTTCTTCGTTTATCGCCGTGAATAATTAACTCTCCCCCACTCAGGGTCTTCACAAGGATAAATTTCTCATGGCATGCAATATCAGCTCTATTTCGATCGAGCCAATCCATACCAATAACGATATCAAAGTCGCCCAAAGTCATCGGGATAAGATCAATTTTAAAGTTCTCGGCACCAAACACAACATCACAATTTTTACACACATCAACCACTAGCACCGTCTTGCCGTCCGCTATTTCGACTTCTACCAGACGACTTAACTTAGCTAGCGGTTTGTTAAGCTTAGATACAAATCGAGGCGACACAAAATACAAATTAGCACCGCTATCAAATAATATCCGTGCCGGATTAGAGTTAACCATGAAAGTACCTGAGACAACTTCACTTGATTGCTTGGCTTCGTCATTGGTCATCAAATAGTTTCACCCCCGGGCCGTACCCGCCGCCTTCTCTAACCTCTTAACATTATCATTGCGCAAGTCGGGACACTCCGGCTTCTTATGCCCTTCTTTACCGCAATTAAAACAAGTGAGCTTGGTTGTGGATGATTGTTTTGGGCACTCAAGAGCCATGTGCCCCCTTTGCCCACAATTGTAGCAAGCATAAGTAAAATCGCCAGAAGCACCCTTCTTAACACTACCAACACTCTCGAAGCCCTTCTTGTGCTTCTTGTTAGAAAAGTTGGAATGACTAGTAGCTTCAAACTTCTTTTTGCCGAAAGTAAAGCCACTCTTTCTCAAGATGAGCGACTCGAACCCTTTGGCCATATCAAACAACTCATCAAAACTCTTCACCACGTTCACACTAATCTTTTCTTGATAGTTGTCATTCAAGATTCGGTAAAAGTCTTCCTTCAACATCTTATCATTCCCGACATACTCCTGGCAAAATTGAGTTTTTGACAAGTAAACGGATTTAAGAGTATTCAAATCCATCGACCCTTGCCTCAAGGAATGCAACTCGTCCTTAAGTCTAGTAAGGTCGGCCGAAGTTCGGTACTCTTGGAAAAACTCCATTTTGAATTCATCCCAAGTAAAATCCATGCATTGTTCTTCGCCATAAACTTGGATTTTTGCATCCCACCATAGCTTCGCATCACCTCTTAGCATGCTACAACCATACCTTGTCTTTTTATCAATCGGGCATTCAAAAGTTCGAAAGGCCCACTCCATATCGAAGATCCACTGGGCACTCTTTAACGGGTCTCTTTCGCCCTCGAAAGTAGGTGGTTGAGCATCCTTGAAATTCTTATAGAAAAAGTCACGCCTTCCCACATTATCTTCATGTAAGATGGCCTTAACTTGTTCTCTTACCACACCGACTAATTGTTCATCGATTGAATCTAGGAACATCTTCTTGATATCCACAAGGTATTCCGCCTTTTGACATTGAAAAATGGCCTCAACCTTGGCCGTGAATTCGGGGTCCTCACTAGTGCCCCCATTTTCGGTGTCGTGCCCGTTTCTCATCTTTATTCTATAAAACGGAAAAGATTAAACAACGAAACGAAAGACATGACACATATAAATACACATACACGTCAAACCGCCCCATCTTGCTCAACAATCGTCGTACATTGCTAGTTTGATACGATTTGCACCCGTAACAATGGTAGCTAGTCATTGCTACGCGAGCATGTCGCATTAACTCGCTAGTACAACGTCCATCTCGCTTGATGATTATAACTACAACACGAAACAATTAGTGCAAGGTTAAATCACATAAAACTAAGCACTAAAATTTCCGATCCGACCCGAAGTCCTACAAGTCCCGCCTAAAAGCGCATACACATTAAAGTCTAAGTCTAGGCACCTATCTCGAGTCGCCTAAATCCCTTAGACCATGCTCTGATACCACTTGAAACAACCCAACCCGTATTCCATACGATAATTTTTTTATAAAAATAATACACATTTACGCGCCAATTAAACGTGTAAACCATTCCACAGAGTTCATTTAAACGTACAACAATTTAAATGTTTACAAAAGGCACGAAGGCCATTAATTAAGTTCAATACAAGTTTGACCCACAATAAATGATAGTTTATAATCCAAACGACACTTGAGCATGGTTTGGACTAAACTACCCAAAACGTTAGGCCAACTTCCAAGCTTCAACAAAACATCAAGGGCCACCTAATGCCCGATAACCCCTTTGCCCTTATCCGCACCTGCGACTAAAAAGATAAACTACGGGAGGGGTAAGCTAATGCTTAGTGAGTGCAACAATTATACGTATACATATACAACCTACTTACTTGCAATCACTTACACATTTACCGCATACATGCTAGCAATATAAATAATCATACCATCCCAAGTACATTACCAAACCTTCCACCATACGAGCCAGCATAATAATAGCATATAGTTTAAACAATATAATATGCTTCAATCCACACACAACCATGGTTAACCAATCGAACGAGGGAACGGTGTTTAAAGACCTTCAGAGTTCATAACAACCATTAGTGCACTTAACACCTCGTACACTAACCCCACGGGTGGCATCTTAACACCTCGATACTTCACCCCGAGTGGCATCTTAACACCTCAATGCTTCACCCATCTATTATACGGAGTGGTGCCTTAACACCTCGACACTTCACCCCTAGGTGGCATCTTAACACCTCGATGCTTCACCCATCACGTGAGTAGTGGTGTCTTAACACCTCGACACTTCACAACTCATGCTACACAAATAAATACATCATACATGCACGCATATAATTATTCCACTCACCTTAACACCTCGGTGGTGATTTAATGCTTCCGAAGGCTTCAAAGCAAGGTACCTATTACGTAAGTACACATTCAATTACACACTAGTGGAATTAACCACATTACACATACTTGAGCATTTAATGACTCAACCACACCAAAACCGCGCTTAAATGGCCCAGACCAGACTTTAACCACTAAAGCTAGTGAATTAAAGTCTTCTAACCTCAACTAACACAAACTTAGGGTAATTCATACCCATTTCACCCAAACTAGGTCAACTAGTACATTTTGACCCATTTTAATTACTTAGCCTCACAATCAAGTCAAACTTACCCATTAACACTTCTTTCATAAATCTAAAAGTGTATTAGTGACTAGCAATACCATTTGACACTTACAACCTCAAATCACAAGACCAAAACCCTAGTTTGTGGCTATTAGGGTTTCATTACAACAACATAACCCAAATTCACCCATTTTACCCTCAAATGGGTCATACAATTCTCTAGTAACCAAAACCTTAGCCATTAACCAATTAAAACTTAAAACATAAAGTTAGAACTTACCGAGACTATCAACGTGTAGCTAGAGACACAAGGAACAACTTTAAATCTTGCTCCAAGGTTTGATTCACAATTCTCCAACTCCAATCTTAAATTTAATCTAAATGGGTTTTGTGTTTTGGGAGAGAAAATGGAAAGAAAAGAGAAAAAGAAATGAATTAAATGAACAAGTGGTGGACATTTAATGCTTCCATCAGATCTACACTTTAAATTACCAATTTGCCC
Source organism: Rutidosis leptorrhynchoides (assembly GCF_046630445.1). Taxonomy (NCBI): domain Eukaryota; kingdom Viridiplantae; phylum Streptophyta; class Magnoliopsida; order Asterales; family Asteraceae; genus Rutidosis; species Rutidosis leptorrhynchoides. The sequence goes on along the minus strand of NC_092333.1, from coordinate 411,944,026 downwards.
CTTAAAATGTCTTGAAAAGAGCAAAGTCCAGAATCTGTCCAGCAGGACTGCCGCGGCGCCACTCATTCGTCGCGGCGCGACGTATTAAGGGAAATTTGACCCTTCTTAACCCATTCTCTGATCCAGGTTTGCTTGATATGCCGCGGTGCGGACCACTTTGTCGCGGCGCGACTTAAAGCTGCACCTGAACAGCTCGACCACCTTAAGCAAATTTTGATTTTTATTTACTTGTACACTTCATTCCCGCTTCATATATTCGCCTAACCCTCAACAATAGTCTCACAAGACTTAACGCTATCAAAACTCATGTATAAACTTGTATATACGCATATTGTCAAGCATATCTACGTATATACACATATCTACACACATATCTATACATTTCCACATAAACTAACGAGTTACAAACGTACTAATGATTAAGTATGTACCTTTAGACGTGTGCAGGGAAACGGGATGTTACAAGTGTAACATATTAATGTGAACTTAAGTATTTTTCGGGTATTACCTACCCGTTAAAATAAAATTTCACAAGTAATATTTTGTACAAAAGAATTTTTATTACAGTCTTTATGAAAATATATGTATGTATATTTTCTTCAGATGTAATATGGATTTAATGAGTTAATATTATATTAATCTCATTTGGTTTACGGTTGGAACTAGAAATGAATAATCCCTAAAACTTTAGAGATTACATAATCGCCGCGGAATATTTCTTCAATGTAAATGAAATAATGAATTAATACTTCATCACTCATTATTGTTGGTATCCCTCAGTGCCTGCGGTGCGTATGATGTTGATGCTCGTAATGCGGCTTGCGATGTTGAGGCTTGTGATGTTGTTGGTACTGCTGCTGCTGGTGCTGATAGTGGTTTGATGTGAGTATAGATGATGAGAATTTGTTTTGTTTTGTATTGTGAAAGAAGATGTTTAAAGTTTCTTGAATAAAAAGAGAGGTCAAGAGCTTTATAAAGGGAATGAAATGATGTAGGATGCACTTGCTAATGAAGTTTTGCTTTTCATGACAGTAAAAAAAATTTTTTTACTAAATAATTCACCATGCAAGATAAGGAGTAAAGGTCGGATAGCCTCAATAATATTAGTAATATTATACTCGTTGCGGCATATCCTCAAAAGGAGAGAGAAAACAGTGTTACGAACGGGTTCGCCGGTAAGTGCCTCATGTTCTCAACCGAGAGGCGAATTAGATTCATGAAACATATCGCCTTCCTATTGTCTAAATTGATTAATTCGTCCACGAACCCACCACCAATTCATCCAGAAGAGGTGATGACTAATTGGTTGGTTCATTACGGTTAGACTGCTCTCGAAGCTTAAATGAAATTCCATATCGGAATAGCTTTTAGAATCTGATGAACTCGAGCTTTGTGAAGCATCCGCCTTACACGTTCAGAGGAATGATTGTTGATATGAAAAAGATTTAGGACTTAGATTGATATTCTTAATACTTAATTTACATATGTATATTTAATACCAAAATCCCATAAGTTACAAAGGAATTTACGGAAGATGTCAGGCAAAGTCTACCGTGATAGATATGATAAGATATGAATATGTGTCTATACACTACCTATGCAATAATTGCAGTAAGACACGTCTCGACTTAAGATGATAAACAGGTAATTTCTGACAAGAATGATAAGCAAAACTTTTAATATGCAGATAAGGTCGAAGTCCAGACTCACTAATGCATCCTAACAACTATCAGTTAGACATACAAATGCAAGACCTGGTTCGCTAAGACCACCGCTCTGATACCAACTGTAACGACCCCTCTATATTACTATAAACGTTGTACGTTCTCATTGGTCCCATAGCGAGGTATTTGACCTCTATATGATAAGTTTTAGAAAATATTGCATTCGTTTCATAAAAAGCACAAAATTATTATACATAATGCATGTTTTAAACAAGTGGACAATTATTTAAGAAATAATCCCCAAAATACATTGGTTTCCAAATACTACACACGTGACGTAACAGTCGAATATAATACATGACAAAGGTTTTATTGAATGCAACACTTTATTTAAATAAAAGTATAAGACTCCATGCACAACTTGCTCAGATAATGCAACAACGGAAGACTTTTTTAAGGACCTGAGAATAAACATGCGTAAATAGTCAACAAAAAGGTTGGTGAGATATATAGGTTTATCATCGATATAAATATAGACCACAAGATTTCATAGTTATAAATATATGTACACTCACAAGTGTATAAAAGTATTTTATAAGTTGTTGAGCGCTTCGGTAACCATACTTAACCATTAATGTGGCATATTCCCTTTATTATGAAATCTCCCTACACTGTACCAAGTGTAGTAAAAATGAAGTACTATGCAACCGTTTACGATACTAGAGCGACTAGCCCGGTTGGGGTTGTCAAACCCGATAGATCTATCAATAGGATTCGCGCTTACATGTTCTTACAACATGTGAATATTAGTTACCAAGCTATTAGGGAAGATATGCAATGTGGTATAACTCAACGTAGAATATATTTTAAGTACTTGTGTCCATGGCGTAAAACATAAAATGCATGTATTTTCATCCCAAAATATTTTTAGAGTTTAAAAATGGGACTATATACTCACAGTAGTAAAAGTATATTAATAATAAGTTTTCAACTTATTAAAAATATGACCGTCGTCCTTGGATTCACGAACCTATAACAATAATAACGATTCAGATAATAATACAACATATAAATAAAATAAAGCAAGTTCATAGAATACTTATATAATAATTTTTAACATTTTATGTTAGTAGTCCTTTGTTAGTAGTCCAAAATAGTCCGAAAAGTCCAACAGTCTAATAATCGGTATATATATATATATATATAATCTTAGAATTACCCCACGACATATTGTATACGTATTGTCTTTGCATCAACACAGAGATGTATTGTATACATATTGTCTTAGAATTAACTAAGACGTATTGTGTACGTATTGTCTTAGGATTTATCAAAACGTATTGTATACTTATTGTGCTAGGACGTACCAAGAATATTATTATACATATATACAATCACAGAATTAACCAAGATTATAATATTTTGTTGTACTACTGATAACATGTCTAAATATATATAGGATATAGGATAAGGTAACAAGGATATGGTTAATATAGTTTTTATAATATAAATTTCGTCCATACAACGTTAATTTTAGCAGATTTTGTTTTGCTCTCTAAATATTCATTACAACTCCGTTTAAAGTGAATCAAATTGCTATGGATTCATTAAGAAGTAAATTTTACAAAACCATCTCTAAAAGTTCATCCCAAATAGTAATTTTTAGAGCTTTACCCTCTTTTTGTGTCGGTGTACAGATTTGGAAAAATCCCAGCATCCACCCAATATATGATTTTTGACAAAATACTTCCACTTCGTCTAAAATCATGAAAAAAAAATACTGGAAGTCTTATTTACATATATTAACATATTTCCAAAGTCTTAGCCTCGAACTCAAAGTCTAAGATAGGTTTTTAATTCCCAACCCAAAACGGCCCGCTTTTTACCGAATGGAGATTAAAGGATATATGTTAAGTTTCAAGGTGTTCTTCATATGTACAAGTTATAAGTTCTTATATTAACTTAATATAACATCATAATACATATAAATAAGTGTTATTAGAGTTAAGTTAGAAATATTAGATTAGTTTTTCAAACAAGCTTGGTGTTCACCAAAACAAGTTCTAGTTTTTACAAGTTTTATAAGTATAATAAGATAGCAACTATACAAGGAATTGAACAAGAATTTTGAGAAGTATTTTACCTTGATTATGAAGAGGAAATTTGCTGAGATTAAAGTATGATATGAGAGCATTAAAGTGTGTGTTTTTAGTTTAAGAAAATGTGGAGTAAAAATGAGTTAAAATTGTCCTTATTTATAAGCTTATAATTTTGGCTTTTAGTGAAAATATCTAAGATAAGTTAAATTGTATTAAGTCATGCATGACATATTAAATTGATTAGGTCATGGATGACATATTACACAAATAATTGCAGATTTCTATTGGTATATACCAATAGTAAATACTTCTAGAATCTGTGTATAATACGGGTAAAAATACCGTATGAATGCGAGTAGAATTCTTGAGGAAATTGAACGGAAATACGAGTATAGCTATCCTTTATATGTATTGGTATATTATAAAGTGTATTCAATACTTATAAGGATGTATTTACACTCGTAATACATTATATGTAAATACATTTTAACATAAGTTAATTACGTCGTTTAAATAGTAATATATATATTGTTTGAAAACTCTTTAAATTAGTAGTATGAAAATATATATATAATACTTTGTTAATATACTTAATGAGATATTTAATTTTCATATTTTCAAGTTACATATATATAAATCCATATATATACACAATAATTAAACAATTAAATCAAGTTATGACGTTCGTGAATCGTCGTAATAAAAGGATGACCAAAAGCTTGTGTAAAACTCTTTTCGGAGGTTCAAGATTTATTAAAATTCATTGCTTATCAAGTCGGAATTATATAAAGATTAAGTTTAAATTTGGTCGGAAATTTCCGGGTCGTCACACTTTCTTTGGCGGCTTGAGGTGATCTAATTTTCCTGCGCGTATCGCTTACAGCACTCGCTCCATTAAATTTTTACACCGATTGGTGTCAAGGCCGTGATCGTCATGGAACTCGCAGTATTTCATTTTATCCCGCTTGCCAAATTCTGTCAGTGAGGTTGGAAACGCGAAGGTTGCACACTGGTTCGGTAGCCAGAATCTCTTTTGGTGTTTTGGATAGACTTTTGAGCAGCGCATAGTTCTGATTATTAATGAAGCGCTGATTATTGTTTCGAAAACCACTACTTTTTCACCCTTTATCATTTCTTATAGGACCACCACTAGGGTATCTTTCGCGAGAGCTGTTACCGCGGTTTTGATCACGCGAACGATCATCATCGTCTTTCCTTTCGTTGCGTGAGCTAGCTGTAGGAATATCATTATCTTCGCCACTCCGCATATAATCATAGCATTCATTAAGCGCTTCAGCATAAGTTGTTGGCACCGTATGGTACAGACGCCTGACCAGCATTGGATGACGCTCCGTATTTATACCATGTATGAGTCCAGAAATTTGCTGCTCCAGTTTTAAGTCCGGTACGCGCAAGCACTCATTAGTATATCTCGTGAGAAATTCGCCCAAAGATTCCTTGGGCTTCTGTACAATATCATGACATTCGATATGAGTACGTTTGCGAGGCCTTTGATTTTGATACTGCAGCAAGAACTTTGTCCGCAAATCCATGAACCCGGATATGCTACCTGCTGGAAGTTTATTGAATCATTAGCGCGCAATGCCCTGCAACGTCATGGGAAATATCTGACATGCATCCGGATCAACCTACCCTTTGGTGCACATTGCGCCTTCGAAACGCTGCAAGAAATCATCTGGATCAGTCAAGCCATCGTAGGTACCTAATGTGTGAGTTATCTTTGGTGCTGATGGAAATGGATACGCGGTTTATGCGGAGGAAACTTATCAAAAGTGGTTGGTAGCTCAAAGGGTGGTCTAAATGGATCCCTTTGAGTCATGCGAAGAAACGCTTCATCATGTCCTGAACAAAATCAGGTTACGATAATAAGTGGACCATGTCAGGAGGTGCCGCCTGCATAAATTGGCTTGCGAGATTCGCCTGCCCCAGAATATTTTGCCAAGGTTGCCCCGACGTCTGCGGATATTTTCATGACCCGTCCTAATCCATCTGGATGAATACATTACATTTGGTTACATCGCGAGGTACTTGACCTCTATATGATACATCTTACAAACCTTGCATTCGTTTTTAAAAGACAAACTTTCATTACATCAAAAGTTGATGGTATGCATACCATTTCATAATATATTCAACTATACTTGACTTAGTAATAATCTTAATGAACTCGATGACTCGAATGCAACGTCTTTTGAAATATGTCATGAATGACTCCAAGTAATATCTCTAATATGAGCAAATGCACAGCGGAAGATTTCTTTCATACCTGAGAATAAACATGCTTTCAAGTGTCAACCAAAAGGTTGTTGAGTTCATTAGTTTATCATAATCATTCATTTTCATCATTTTAATGGACCACAAGATTTCAGTTTCCATAAATATCCCTACACTCGCAAGTGTATAAAAGTATTCTATAAGTTGTTGAGCGCTTCGATAACCATACTTAACAATTAATGTGGCATATTCCCTTTATTATGAAATCTCCCTACACTGTACCAAGTGTAGTAAAAACGAAGTACTATACAACTGTTTACGATACTAGAGCGACTAGCCCGATTGGGGTAGTCAAACCAGATAGATCTATCAATAGGATTCGCGCTTACAAGTTCTTACAACATGTAAATATCAGTTACCAAGCTATTAGGGAAGATATGCAAGGTGGTACAACTCAACGTAGAATATATTTTAAGTACTTGTGTTTATTTCGTCAAACATAAAAGCAGCGCATGTATTCTCAGCCCAAAAATATATATTGCAAATGCAATTAAAAAGGGAGCAAATAAAACTCACAATACGATATTTTGTAATAAAAATATGCATACGACGAAACTGAACAATGCAGGGTTGACCTTGGATTCACGAACCTATATCATTCATATATATATTAAAACATATAACAAGTTCATATATTAATAATATTTATATACTTGTTATATTTAATGATTCATATTCCATATCTTAAATATATTTATTTTATATATCTTGAATAATTAATTAATACTTATTAAAAATATAATTAGGTTATCTGTTTTAAATATGGTTTTATATATCTAATAGTTATTTTAATAATAATAATGATATTATCAATACTTATACTTATTTTAATAACAATAATAATCATAATCATAATAAATATTATAATAATTGATCATAAATTCTTTATTTTAGTAATAATAATAATAATAGTAATAATTATATTACTAATGATAATAACAATAACAATAATATTAATAATTTTAGAAATGAAAACTACCTTCAAAAAGCTTTTCTAAAAAATATGCCCCAAACCGGATTTGAACTCGAGACCTCTCGCTCACCCGCAAACACACTTAACCATTCTTCCATTCAAGTTTTTCTGATTTATATTACAACCCAACTTACTTATCTAGTACTTCTTAATGCCATGTTCATCATTTTCTTCACCATGTCTAACATCAAACGGGGGAAAACACTTAACAACAATCGAACGGTTTTTCATTTATGACTTGTAAACAACATGAAACAAAAAAATAAAAGTGTTCTTGTGATTTAAAAAATTCAGAAAAAGTTGAAAAAAAATACTGCTGAAGCTAGTAACACTTCAAAAAAAAATTAATGTTTTTAATTTTGAGTTCGTTTTGGACAATCTTTACAACATGAAATATGTTTCAAATCATTCCTAAAAACTTTGTGAATCGTCAATTTCAACAGAAACATCAAAACAAGCTCTAATTTCTCGATGAACAAATTAGTTGACTTTTGACAAAATAACTTTGACTCGCAAATTCGAATTCGTTATTAAGAATTGGAACTTGAGATTTTGCAGGAAGTTTAAGTAAATGATTCCTAACAACTTTGCATTTTTAGTTTTTGAAATTTGTTTCGAATTCACGTTAGTGCATATCACTGTGAAGAACTCAAGAACTCAAAAATTGATTTTTAGATTAAGAGTGTTATAGGTTATGATTACAACATGAATTGTGTTGCAAATCATTCCTATAATCTTTATAGATCATCAAATTAACTGGAGATATCAAAACAAACTCGAATTTGATTCAAGAACACTTAGTTGACTTTGAAAACCAAAACTTTGACTCCCAAATTAGAAATTAATAGAAAGAATTGAGGATTGAAAACTTACAGATAGTTTAGTTAGATGAATTCTAACACTTCTGCATTTAAGGATTTTGAAAATTAATACTAAATCAAAATTTGGCTAAAAAGATGAAGAACAGAGAGTACGAGTTTATTTTTTGAAATTTTTGGGTTAATTCTATCACTGAATGCATTAACCCATATATAGCAAAGGATTTCTGTTTTGAATTGTGATTGAAGCAGACTCATAACAAACTCCGACAGATTTAAAATCAAATACAGTATGGATGTGGATGTGAAACTGAATTTGTTTCTGCATGTGTTAAATTTTAATTTAATACATATTAATAGTAATTATACTAATATTATTAATAATTATTATATTAATAATAATTCTAAAAATAACTAAATAATAGTAATAATATCATAAAAATGATAATAAAATAAAATAAAAATATAAGAATTCATTTAAATCATAAATAAATTTTAATCTTAATTATTTTGTACATTATTTTACATTTTCAATTCAAATGATTATTTTATATTTTATTAATTCAACTTAATATGCACTCTTATATTTATATATGAATATATATATATATATATATATATATATATATATATATATATATATATATATATATATATATATATATATGTATATATATATATATATATATATATATATATATATATATATATATATATATATTTACATATTTATTTACACACAATTATTCACGAATCGTCGGGAATAGTCACAGGTTAAATGAATCCATGTAAATAGTTTAAAAATTTTGAGACTCAACATTACAGACTTTGCTTATCGTGTCAATATCATTTAAAGATAATGTTTAAATTTGGTCGGAAATTTTCGGGTCATCACAGTACCTACCCGTTAAAGAAATTTCGTCCCGAAATTTGAGTGAGGTCGTCATGGCTAACAATAAAAATGTTTTCATGATGAATATGAGTTGATAAATAGAGTTTTATCATCATAGAGTAATGAGAATAAAATAATTCGATTATTCAAAGAATACGAATGGAGCTATCACAAAAGAATGAAATGAGTAAATAAAGTTTCGTCATAACTTTTGACATAGTCATGGTTGAATTTCAGAATTCAAGGGATTTAAAGATAATCTTCGAAATCTATATAAGATTCGGTTCTTCGGTGAATAAGGAAATTAGGATCTCTATAATTGAACACGATGATCTGCCTCGATTACTCTGTCTGATATTTTTATTATAAATTAAACTTCTTCCGTTCCGTTATTCTCACCATTCCTATACTTTCCTTCTTAGTTCATACATCCAAATATTGTGAAAATGCTTAATCCAGTTCTGATCCTTGTCCTTATCCTGACTATCGCAACAATCATTCTCCTTTTCCAACTTCCACTAGAGGAATCTGCTTTCTCTTACTTCGCCCTTGGGGTTATAGTATTTTTAATTCTCCCGTGTCTTTATGTTGCGATAAACATTGATATACACGGTTTGTAATTTCTACGTTGTTGTTGGGTTTTATATCTTCCCTTATATTTCGATGTCCCTGCTTTTGTCTCCTATAATCATTGTCATCCATAGTTAATGTTCTCTCCTATTTGCTGCGATTTATACCCCCTTTCTCTTTCGGAACTTCATGCTTTTGTTTTCTTTTCGCAAGTAATGGTCCAGAGTTCATAAGTATGGAGTTTCGAATTATCATAAATGTACAAGGTAGAAAGGAAAGGTAGTAGCACGGTTTGATTTGTCAAATTACCAGAATTACTGAGGATAGAACTATCAAGAATATATTTTCTTGATATGTTCAGAAGTTAAGTAGAATGAAAGAGTTATGTAACATGGCACGTGATGACGTTATGATTCTGTGAATCATCACGTCCCATTAGAAACTCAGCATGACTTACTGTAATATAATCACGTTGATCAAGTGTCATTATATTATACTAACTCATGCTTCAGTTCCCAACACTACTTCAGAATTCATTCATAGCTTTTACAGAAATTTCCAATATAATGTATTACAGATAGCACGAAGAGGTATATAATTTCGGACGAAAATATTTATGAAAATATCTTCAGAAATATCGAAGATATTTATGATGATATTTTGGAATTTCTAAGTTCGATGGTTGATGAAGAAAGATTTTCCGCAAGATTTTAACATGACCTCGGAGCAAGATATTCTTTAAAGATTTCATCGGATCCAGAATTACCTAGATCCTTTGAATATAGGGTTTGGTCCTTGTATTTGTCCTTGGTCTTCTTCATGGGTAGCTCAATCTGTTTTTCAGTACCAGATTTTCTATCGAGCATTCCTAACACTCCTTTTTTTATCATCAAACTTTTGGCCATTTACACCATCTACCATTTTTCTGTTTCCTCTGCATTTAATGCTACGATATCTGAATCATCGGTCATTAATCCGAGGTGGTTTCAGGTGAATTGTGTTTTTAGATGATTAAAAACTGATGGTAATATGGTGGAATATGAAAGGTTCCCCAGTAACAATAAACAGCACGCATATATATCAAAGTTATAATAAGATTGTTTCGAATGAAAAGTCGATGGTGATTTACTGAAGCTGTGACAAAATCTGCTATTTTGAAACGGATTACCAAGTTATTTTGGGTAATGAAGGAATTAGCACAGCTACGTGTTAAACGTTTACTCAGGTTTCGAGTGGTTTTAGGTGCATAACTATATGCATCAATCTTTTCTTCCGTAGATGAAGTGCGATTGGTTCATCCTTTCAATTGAGGTGTTTTTAAGAATCATGAAAAATTTGAACGTAGATTGTAATCGTCAAGATACAAATGAGGTTTAAGATGAAATCAAGTGGCAAACTTGAAGAATTATTTAGTTTCATATGTTATAATCAATATTTTAATTCATTTTAATTGTCCAATGTTATTAGTCCACAGTCGATAGTCCGCAGTTAACAGTCCAATAATTCATATATAGTTTAATATATAATATTTGAATTAATTAATACGTATCGTGACCCGTGTACATGTCTCAGACTCAATCACAACTCAAACTATATATATTATTGTAGAATCAACCTCAACCCTGTATAGCGAACTCGATCATTACAGCATATAGAGTGTCTATGGTTATTCCAAATAATATATATAGATGCGTCGATATGATATGTCAAAACCTTGTATACGTGTCCCGATATTTAAAGTGCGTAAAATAAATAACAAAAATTAAATGACGATAAATAAAATTGTGAGAATTAAAATTGCGATAAATAAAATGCGATAAATAAATTGCGATAAATAAAAATGTAATCAGTTAGCTAGGAACAGTTAGCTAGGAACAGTTAGCGTGGATTCTTAACAAAATTTCTCATAATTAATTTGTTTGTTTCTAACAAGTTTAATTTTATCCAATGTTTTTCTTCATTATGCCACTTGTTGGATTCTGATAGGTCAAAATCCAAATATGAAATTGAATGAAAAATGGTTATTCTGTGGTGAACGGATTCGTATATCTATGGATGTAAGTAGGATAGTAAATGATCGTTGAATCAGATTCGAAGAATGTATAGTGTAACTTATTAATGTGAAATCTAAATATTCCTCGGGTATTACCTACCCGTTAAAATATTTTCATCATTAACAGTTTGTACGAAAGAATTTTCAATTACAATCTTTATGAAAAATATATATATATATACATATATATTTTCTTCAGATGTAATCATGGATTTAATGAGTCGATATAATATTAAACTCATTTGATTTACTGTTAGAACGAGAATATATAATCTCTAAAACATTAAAGATTACATAATCGCCATGTCGAACGAAGGTAATTGATGTAGAACGATTCGTAGAACGATGATTATACTCAAGGTACAGAATGAGATATTGAGGCATGGATTGTTGAAACTTGGGTTGTTGGTGGTACTGGTGCCGTTGGTGCTGAGGCTGGTGATGTTACTGGTGTTGGTGATACTGCTGGTGCTTGCAAATTGTGTACCGTGCTCTCTAAAGTGAATACTCGAGCTCGGAGTTCTCTAACTTCTTCTACTAACCCTTGTTGGTTATCAGGGTGAGGTAGAGGTCGGATATCTCCTCTATTTCCGTTAATGGTAGCCTCAAGACAAAAAATTCTTGCAAAAAGGGTATAAACGGTGTTGCGAACGGGTTCGCTGGTGAGCGGGTCAAGTACTCCAAGGTTAGGTGGTAGATTTGGTTCATGATATGGAGTACCTTCTTCCCTTCTCCATAGGGTGAGTATGTCGCGAACCCACCCCCATTTTCTCCAATAATCACGGTAGTTGATTGGTTGGTGTGCTCCTGTCACGCTGTCTTCGGAGTCAGAGGAACTTGGTCGATTCGTAGAGGCCATCTTACGCGATCTCAGAAAAGATTTTTGGTATGAAGAGTTTAGTGACAGCAATTGATAGTTGGATGGTATTCTCAATGCATAATATGCATAGATATATATAATACCAGGTTCCCTTAAATTACGGAGAAATTTACGGAAGATATCAGGCAAAGTCTATCGTAATAGATACGCTAAGATATGAATTTTTCTATACACTATCTATGCAATAAAGGCAGTAGGACGTGTCTAGACTTAGGAATGATAAGCAGGTAATTTCCTAAGGATGATAAGTAGATGATTTTCGACACGAAATGATAAGCAAAACTTTTGACATGCAGATACTGTGATGCCCCGTACTAAATCATCATGTACGGACCATCAACAACAGGATCATTACAAGGTCAAACACTATATGCTATTTCAAAATACGTTTGCATTCATGATAAAAGGTGACATTATAACCAACATCAAATGTTTAGTAACCAAAAGTATGCTTCAATGAACAGAAGCCATTAATAATAGTACGTGACCCTTAGGTCATTACAAATCATAGTTTCAAATGTAATTAAGTTTGAATGCAAGATAAAGTAGTTCATGCAGTGACATCTCTAAAGCAGCGGATGTCTACAGCAAGACTAGTACACAGCGGAAGCAACCTTAAGCACCCGAGAAAAACATGCTTAAAAACGTCAACACAAAGTTTGGTGAGCTATAGTTTAAGTATAACAGTATGTAAGGTAGGCCACGAGATTTCAGTGCTACAAAGAGCGTTTCAAAACAGTATGATAAAGTATATGTTAACCGTGGGCACTTGGTAACTAACTTAACGTTTATACCCCCTGAAAGTACACTTGGCGAGTGCGTATGTATACGAAGTATTAAACACTTGTTAAATGATAGCGCGAATAGCCCGAGTAGGGATGTCAAACCCTATGGATCCATATCTAATATTAGCGTTCACCGGTTCAAAAACCAATGATTACACGTTACCGAGCTAAAGGGAATGTTTATTCCGTTGTATAACCCACACATTTATAAGTTTAAGTACTCATGCCTAGTATGTAAAACGTAAAATGCGCATGTATTCTCAGTTCCCAAAATAGTTAAAGTAAAAAGGGATGCTATAACTCACAATGATAAAGTAGCGGTAAAGTATGACTCGGGAAATAAGCAAGTGTGTAGGTCCGGAAAGTCCTCAACCTAAGTCAAATAGTACTAAGTCAGTAAATCATCCGAATAGGTTTAAAAGTATGTAAATTAGGTCTTAAAGGTCATCATCATTCATCATTGAACAAAAGGTGTAAAGCAAGTTTCGTTCATGAAAGAGTTTAAAACAAAGGCTGAGTTCGGTCAGTCACCACGGCCTCTATACCTATTGAAATAAGGAGAGACCAGTGGTCATGGCTCTGTATATGAGTCCTTTAGTTGTGGTAAAAATCCCAGAAGCAAACTCGTCTTTGTTTGGCCGTGGCGACGGTCTAAGTGCGAGTAGGTCAGAATTTTCAGCACAACGTTAAAAGGACATAGTGACGATCGGAGGGCCATAACTCCTAAACCGTAACTCGGATTAAGATGAGTCCTAAATGAATAGTTATCTACTTGAATAGAGATATCTGAAAATCATCTTTACAGTAGCCCAGGTCGTAAGGGTCAGACACAGAAACAGTAAAACAGTAGGTTCCGGTGGTTCTTGGTACTCGATGCTTATCACGGTTCTCATCCTTGATGCATATAGCTTCAAGTGTACAACTCGTTGATGTGTTTGCATCATCTTTACCAAGTTTTGACCATCATAACCCAAGTGTAAGTCTAAGATAAGTAGCACAACTCAATTAAGTATCGCAATTGTTTTGATGAACCAAAGTTACATCAAAGTCTTAGATTTAACACATACATGAAATATAAAGTAATATTGAACTATAAACTAGGAAGTAAACTAACTAATCAAGATCTTATGTTGTAGAACATAGTTCTTAGTTATATCTTGAAGATCCTAGACCCAAAAGTCTAGATCTAACATAAGTGTACCAAGTTATAATTAAAGAAAGCTTACTTACATGTTCTTGAACTTTTAAAGTTAATTTTAGTTCAAGAAAGTATGAGATCAAGACTAACTTGTAATACTTGACCATTTAAACCAACAAATATGAAATTAAAGTACATAATATAAAGAAATAAACTAAGTAAACAAGTAATAAGTTCATGGGTTTCATACTTTAAAGATTCAAGCCTAAGTCTTGATCTTTAAGAAAGTAAACTTTTAAGTTTACAAACATGATTCACAAGTATGATTTTTACAACCATGAACTTACAATCTTTAAAACTTTTAAAGGTAGAACATAAACTAGTAAGTTTATGTTCTTGAGTGTTCTTGTAAATACAAGATAAAAGAAGAACAAACTAGTAAGTTTGATTCTTGATAAGAAGTAAGTAATAACCATAAACAACAACTAGTAAGTAACTTAACAAAGACAAGTATCAAACAACAATAAATGAACAAATGATGATGATGATCATGTGTAGCTTAGGTTACGGTTTTTAACACAAAGAAAAGAAGAAGAAATCTTGAAGAAACTCACACTTGAGAGAGAAATGAGAGAAAAGTTGCAAGTAATTTTGTGTGTGTGTTTGAATGGGAGAAAACAAGTGAGCAAGTAAGTAACAAAAATGAAGCAAATCCTCCCTTTTACTTCATGGGAGCCGACGGTTCAAACAAAGGGGAGGGAAGGGAAAAAGTCCACAAGATAATGCATGTTAAAGCCTTCAAAAGTTGGTTATTAGAGTTGATTTCATGGGGATAAGGTGGTAACTAGAATCCTTACAAGTTAAACCATCTAGTTATGTTTGAAAGTATTACTTACATATTAAGGTGGGCAAAATTAGTCCATAAAAGAGGTAGGGTGGGCTTCTTAAGTCCATTAACACTAATAAAGGCCCAAGTTTAAGTAATAACAAGTTAATCCAATAAAAGCCCAAGTAATTAACTAATAACCATAGTTAATCAAAATGATTAATAAGACTTAATCATGAATGTAAATAATACTCAAAAATATTATTCGTGTAATGTACGCATGTCACAAAGACGTTTCGGGCATTCAAAGTCAAGTATGATCAATCAAAGTAACAAGTAAATGTAATAACATACATTCATTAAATCACAAGTATTAATAATAATTATTAATAAGTAAACGTAGGAAATTCCAGGGTCGTTACAGACACGGTCGAAGTCCAGACCCACTAATGCATCCTAACAACTATCAGTTAGACACACTAATGCAAGACCTGGTTCGCTAAGACCACCGCTCTAATACCAACTTTCATGACCCGTCCTAATCCATCTGGACAAATACATTACATTTGGTTACATCGCGAGGTACTTGACCTCTATATGATACATCTTACAAACCTTGCATTTGTTTTTAAAAGACAAACTTTCATTACATCAAAAGTTGACGGTATGCATACCATTTCATAATATATTCAACTATACTTGACTTAGTAATAATCTTGATGAACTCGATGACTCGAATGCAACGTCTTTTGAAATATGTCATGAATGACTCCAAGTAATATCTCTAATATGAGCAAATGCACAGCGGAAGATTTCTTTCATACCTGAGAATAAACATGCTTTCAAGTGTCAACCAAAAGGTTGGTGAGTTCATTAGTTTATCATAATCATTCATTTTCATCATTTTAATAGACCACAAGATTTCAGTTTCCATAAATATCCGTACACTCGCAAGTGTATAAAAGTATTTTATAAGTTGTTGAGTGCTTCGGTAACCATACTTAACAATTAATGTGGCATATTCCCTTTATTATGAAATCTCCCTACATTGTACCAAGTGTAGTAAAAACGAAGTACTATGCAGCCGTTTACGATACTAGAGCGACTAGCCCAGTTGGGGTTGTCAAACCCGATAGATCTATCAATAGGATTCGCTCTTACATGTTCTTACAACATGTAAATATCAGTTACCAAGCTATTAGGGAAGATATGCAAGGTGGTACAACTCAACATAGAATATATTTTAAGTACTTGTGTCTATTTCGTCAAACATAAAAGCAGCGCATGTATTCTCAGCCCAAAAATATATATTGCAAATGCAATTAAAAAGGGAGCAAATGAAACTCACAATACGATATTTTATAGTAATAATATGCATACGACGGAACTGAACAATGCAGGGTTGACCTTGGATTCACGAACCTATATCATTCATATATATATTAAAACATATAACAAGTTCATATATTAATAATATTTATATACTTGTTATATTTAATGATTCATATTTCATATCTTAAATATATTTATTTTATATATCTTGAATAATTAATTAATACTTATTAAAAATATAATTAGGCTATCTGTTTTAAATATGGTTTTATATATCTAATAGTTATTTTAATAATAATAATGATATTATCAATACTTATACTTATTTTAATAACAATAATAATCATAATCATAATAACAATAATAATAATTGATCATAAATTCTTTATTTTAGTAATAATAATAATAGTAATAATTATATTACTAATGATAATAATAATAACAATAATAATAATAATTTTAGAAATGAAAACTACCTTCAAAAAGCTTTTCTAAAAAATATGCCCCAAACCGGATTTGAACTCGAGAACTCTCGCTCACCCGCAAACACACTTAACCATTCTTCCATTTAAGTTTTTCTGATTTATATTACAACCCAACTTACTTATCTAGTACTTCTTAATGCCATGTTCATCATCTTCTTCACCATGTCTAACATCAAACGGGGGCAAAAACTTAACAACAATCGAACGGTTTTTCATTTATGACTTGTAAACAACATGAAACAAAAAAATAAAAGTGTTCTTGTGATTAGAAAAATTCAGAAAAAGTTGAAAAAAAATACTTGTAACACTTCAAAAAAAAATTAATGTTTTCAATTTTGAGTTCGTTTTGGACAATCCTTACAACATGAAATATGTTTCAAATCATTCCTAAAAACTTTGTGAATCTTCAATTTCAACAGAAACATCAAAACAAGCTCTAATTTCTCGATGAACAAATTAGTTGACTTTTGACAAAATAACTTTGACTCACAAATTCGAATTCGTTATTAAGAATTGGAACTTGAGATTTTGCAGGAAGTTTAAGTAAATGATTCCTAACAACTCTGCATTTTTAGTTTTTGAAATTTGTTTGGAATTCACGTTAGTGTATATCACTGTGAAGAACTCAAGAACTCAAAAATTGATTTTTAGATTAAGAGTGTTATAGGTTATGATTACAACATGAATTGTGTTGCAAATCATTCCTATAATCTTTATGGATCATCAAATTAACTGGAGATATCAAAATAAACTCGAATTTGATTCAAGAACACTTAGTTGACTTTGAAAACCAAAACTTTGACTCCGAAATTAGAAATTAATAGAAAGAATTGAGGATTGAAAACTTACAGATAGTTTAGTTAGATGAATTCTAACACTTCTACATTTAAGGATTTTGAAAATTAATACTAAATCAAAATTTGGCTAAAAAGATGAAGAACAGAGAGTACGAGTTTATTTTCTAAAATTTTTGGGTTAATTCTATCACTGAATACATTAACCCATATATTGCAAAGGATTTCCGTTTTGAATTGTAATTGAAGCAGACTCATAACAAACTCCGACAGATTTAAAATCAAATACAGTATGGATGTGGATGTGAAACTGAATTTGTTTCTGCATGGTTAAATTTTAATTTAATACATATTAATAGTAATTATACTAATATTATTAATAATAATTATATTAATAATAATTCTAAAAATAACTAAATAATAGTAATAATATCATAAAAATGATAATAAAATAAAATAAAAATATAAGAATTCATTTAAATCATAAATAAATTTTAATCTTAATTATTTTGTTCATTATTTTACATTTTCAATTCAAATGATTATTTTGTATTTTATTAATTCAACTTAATAAACACTCTTATATTTATATATGTATATGTATGTATATATATATACATATATATATATATATATATATATATATATATATATATATATATATATATATATATATATATATATATATATATATATACATATTTATTTACACACAATTGTTCATGAATCGTCGGGAATAGTCACAGGTTAAATGAATCCATGTAAATAGTTTAAAAATTTTGAAACTCAACATTACAGACTTTGCTTGTCGTGTCGATATCATTTAAAGATAAAGTTTAAATTTGGTCGGAAATTTCCGGGTCATCACAGATATAACCACGGCTGCTGCGTTGGAAAAGAAGGCAAGCTTGACGGCGCAGAGTATACAGGTGGCTAAAAAGGTGCCGAAACCTGTGGCGCAGATGCCTGCGAGACCTGAGGATATGCCGTTATGAGTCCAACCGTATGTGCAGTGCTTTGCTGTTCTACTGTTATCGGCGTCCAATGAGAATTGGCGTCTGGAATGACAACGAATCCCCAACTATTAAGTAATGCCTGCGCATCCGCAGGGGTTAGAAACTGTGAAATTGGGCGCGGCGGCTGCCAAGGCTGCAGTGGTGTAAATGACGAATTCTGCAGACAACACTGCGTCTGCAGAGGGATTGAAACAGTGGTGCTGTAAATAGGCTCCTGGCCGCAGCATACTACATGTGGGCCTACAGTTTCGCCGCTAGTGCCTGCAAAGATAACTCTTGGATCCACTGTAGAAAAATCTAGCAGCGTGGTTGTGACCGGCGAGTTTGCCCTTGGCGGTGTAATTCCATCCGGGAATATCGGCTTATACCTTTGGAAAGGTTCGTCAGACACGGGTGGTGGGTAAGGCGTGTATCCCGCCCCCGTAGTCATAGCTTGCGTCTGCTTATTGCCAGACGGCGTGTTCTGGTTGTCCGTTTGAGTACGTTCCGATGATTCCCCGGAAGTCATGATTCTGTCAAAGAAATAAATAATTCGAGAATTTTGTGAGTAACGAGCTTTATAATTCAAAACTTTAAAAGAAAAAACAATTAAACTCATCTTGAATTAGTTCAACTCTCAACGAAAGCACCACTTTATCGTGCATATACTTTCCAAGAAGCTAATATGCATGTTTAATGCGTTTAAAAGAGTTTTAAGGATCTTAGAACTTAGCTCTCTGGTCCGGCTACCGTGAATAACCCTTGCCGACATGATAATGTCGGTGGGGTGGCTAGGTGATTAAGTCCACCTTCGATGACGGTCGTCGATCGAAGGCCCGAATAAGGTTGTAGGAAGCCGTCGAGAGTGACTAACATGTTAACCTTTGATGAATGATGATAATGATTACGTATTGTGAGCCACGTAAATGTGATGTCCCTAGAATGATAATAAGGGTTAGTATATATAGACAAACCCTAATTCTAGAATCATCCAAGGTCATGATAATTCTTTCCATAACAAACTCCCCGAATCCCGGATATAATTATGGAAAAGATATTTAGGCATGATGGCCAAGTAACCGCCATTCCGGGAACAAAGGCATTCAATACGCTACCGCATACTGCATACCGCATACCGCATACCGCATACCGCATATAAAGTACATGCGTACGTACGCTAGTGATTGCCCGCATATGTGTAGAATGCGCATGCGGGTTACGGTATCATTATATATGTTAAATATATATAATTTAAATTAGAAATATATTTATTATTTTAAATGTTATATATATATATATATATATATATATATATATATATATATATATATATATATATATGTTATATTAGAATTTTAGTAATTTAATAATTTATATTTTATATATTAACAATGATAATAATGATATTAATAATTTTTTAAATAATAATAGTTATATCAATAATATTAATAATAATAATAGTAATAATAATAAAAATAATAATAGTAGTTCATAAAATTATTAAAGATATATTAATAATAATAATAATAATAATAATAATAATAATAATAATAATAATAATAATAATAATAATAATAATAATAATAATAGTTATTTTAATAATATTTATTTAGTAAATTGATAATAATATTCTTAATAATGATAATGACAATAATAATTTTAATAATAATAATAATAATAACAATAATAATAATAATAATAATAATAATAATAATAATGATAATTTTTAATAATAATGTGAATTTTAATAATAATAATAATTTTAATTATAATGATAATTTTAATAAAATGATAATTTTAATAATAATGCTAATTTTAATAATAATGATAATAATAATAATAATAATAATAATACTAATAATAATAATAATAATAATAATAATAATAATAATAATAATAATAATAATAATAATAATAATATTATTATTATTATTATTATTATTATTATTATTATTATTATTATTATTATTATTATTATTATTATTATTATTATACCATCATAATCATCATGCCATCATCATCATCATCATCAGCGGTTCATCATCGTCATCATCAACGGCTCATCATCGTCGGATCATCATGCATCATTATCATAATCATACCATTATCAACGTACATCCATCATCATCGTTCGGCTATTCATCATCATCATGATCATGGTTACATGGTATCATAATCATCATCTTTATAGTTTCATTATCATCAACATCGTTTTAACATCGTGATTATCATCTATCATCATATTACTGTAACATCATGTATCCTTATCATCATTTTTAACATCATAATCATCATCATTTTTAGTCATCATCATCATTGATATCATCTCAGATCATCATCATTCATCTTTATCATCATCATGATATTATCGTCGCCAACATCATTCTTATCATTTCTGCAACTTCATCCGTCATCATCATACATGTATCAATATCATCATCATACTTATCGTTTTATCACCATCATCACTTCATTCTCATCATTCGCTACTGTATATCATCTTCTTCAACTTCGCGCATCAAAAGGGTAGCAGCTGCAGCTGCCTTTGTGAGTTCTTTTTGAGCAGCGGGCAGCAGATAAAGGATTATAGCAGTCGCAGCAAGAGATTAAAAGAGTGGGGGTGGCGGTTGGCTGCGAAACAGAAAAAAATAACAGCAGCAGAGCTGCTGTTTCGAACATGTATTAGAAACAGGACACCGTAGTGTAACAGCAACGGTTTATGGTGGTTGTCATGGTGCTTCTTGCAGCTGAAACAGAAAAACAATACAGCAGCAAAGGTTGTTGCTCGAACAGCCTGCGAAGAAACAGAAACATAAATAGCTGTAGCAGCAGTGACTGTAGCGGTTGGGGCTGGTGATCAAAGGTGACAGTTTAAGTGGGTTTGATGGTTGCAATATAGTGAGGGTGGGGTTTCAAGGTGGTGGTATCTAGTGAGTTCACGAAGAAGAGAGGGAGAGAGAGAGAGGAAGAGAGAGAGAGTGGCGGTTCAACGGTGGTTGTAGGTTGAAGAAGAAGGGTTGAAGGTGGCGGTTACAGGCTGCAAAATAGTGGCGATGATGGTTTGTTTCTAGTTGTACAGGAAGTAGAAGAACGTAGGTGGTGGTTTGGTTGTAATCGTGGGTTTGTAATGGTGGTGAGGTTCATGATGATGGTGGTTAGTGATGGAGGTAGTGGCAGATCATGGTTGTAGAGAGTGGTCGTGGGTGAGGTAGATCAAGCAAGGTGGTGATGGTGAGTTTTATCTCTGCATCTCATATATATATATATATATATATATATATATATATATATATATATATATATATATATATATATATATATATATATATATATATATATATATATATATATATATATATATTATTTTTTTAATTCATGTATTTTTTTATGTAATGGTTTTTTATGCAACTTTTTTTTTTAATGTAACGTTTTTTTTATTTATTTATGTAAATTTTTTTATTTATTTATGTAGTGTTTTGTTTTATCTTATTTAATAAATAAAATCTAATTAAAAAAACCAAACAAAAAATCAAAAATAAAATGTCACGTCATTGTCATCATTTGACAAAAATCCCCCATTTCCCTGCCATGGTTCAGTCATTGACTTGCTCTAAAAATGGCACCATACCCACTTCACGTCGCAATCACCATTATCTGTGGTCTAATAGTGTGAATATGATTGTAGTTCTATCATCATATCGGGAGAACATGTGCAAAGTTGACATCAAAGTGTTCAGAAGACATCCGATCTTTCATGAGCTTCACAACACGGAGCAGGCCATTCAAATCAAGTAACGGTCCGTACTTGTTACACTTATGATTTGTGTACTTAAAGTTTTGTCTTTTCAAATTTCAGCTATTTTTGAAATGAACTAGGTCTTGGGGGAGTTTGTTAGTGCGTAACGTAAGTCCCTAGTTCATTATCATGTATTCGTGAGTGCAATGGACATTGTAACTACTTGGACAATTGGTTGTTGGTTTGTTACGTTTACTATTTGGATTACAATCAATTGTATGCGTTTATTGTTAACTTACTTTATGTCTGTGTAACCGCATGGATGCAGAATGCATCCGTACGGATACTAGTGCAACCGCGCGGCTGCGAACTGCAATCGGACGGTTACAAGTGCAGACCCTATTTAATGAGGATTTCGGGTTCATTGTTGGAGTTACAAACATTTATACAACCCTAGCTGTATCTGTGATTCTTTGCAGGTCTGGCACTCTTTTAAGTTGATCTATAACATCTACAAGTTGTGTTTATTCAATAGATCACAAGTGTTTTAAGTTGTTTTTGATATAAAACCCAATATCTAGTTATTCCACACTCAATATGGTTGATTTGGTCGATTAATACCGTTTAATTGTTTCTACATGGTTCGAGTGATACACTTCATGAAAACGCTTATTACTAACACTCTTTCTAAATGTCAGGATTGTTATATTATCATTATTGGAACCTATCCAGACCCTTTATAAGAACCGTTTGACAGTAATCACGGCAGTTTGATCTCACTTGCAATTTGTAGGCTTTAATACTTGTTATTATCTATATCTATACTATCTATCTATATCTATATCTATACTATATATAATAACAAAAGCAAAAATAGGTCATTTTAAGGAGCCTAAATTAATCTTAGTCATCCATTTAATTAATCATCTTTAATCTTAACCCTTAATTTCTTCCTAATCTTCCTAATGTCCTCATAATCTTGACCTTTAATTGTTTAATTACTAAAACACTCTTCTAACTAACCTAAGATCCCCTTCAATTTTAAAAACACACGGGAGGAAATTAACAAATTAGGGTTCAAGACATACGGGAGAGAAAACACAACACGGTTGAGGGTCACTCTCATCCCTTTCATTCAGGTTTAATAATTGGAGTTTTATACTGTTAGTGGTGAGGTTTTTATACTGTTGATAGGGTTTAATTACCACTTCGCATTTGTTAGGGTTTAGATGTTGAAATCATTCTTGATCGTTTTACAGTTATAAGATAATATTGATTTAAGTAATATTAAAATTTGCAGGACAGTTGGATGACGGTACCTTCACTGTTAATTCATCAACAATATCGAATCATCCGCGATTAATATCGACCTATTCGTTACTGAAAGGATATTATCTCTTAATGTTTCTATTATTAAATGCTAACTTTGGTAATGTGATTATTATTTGATTATTAGGTACGTTGGATTATTGTCAAGTAGAATAACATTTAATTCAGTCTCAATGAGTGGAAGTAGCTTTTAGAAAATAAATGATCGATATGGTGGGTTTGGTGGTTCAAGAGACGCTTATACATTCATTGATGGTTTTAAGGATATAAATCAGTTAAGTGAAGATAGGTTTGAACCCGGTTAATTTAAACCATACTGAGATGTTAGTAGCACTACCCCACAGAGTTCATCGAAGAATGGGTTGAGTAATTATATAAGGTATGCTTTTTTACTTGCAAAGATGCGTTTATAATTATATAATTTGCATAGTTTTCATCAGCCGCGATATCGGAACGTTTATAAAATCAGATATTTGCAAAAGGTTGTCAAATCAGAGATGAACCAATTGCTTTGACGTATTAATTTTTTAATTTATACTTTGACTAATAATACTATTTTGCTACTATAATACTTGACGAGTGATTCCAGCACCTGTCAAGAGTCTTCTGTTGGTGGTGCATTAAAGCCATCTACAAAGGATTCAACTAATAAGTATACTTCTTGCTCATCCTAAAGCTTGAGTGCGATTTTAAATAATGATGATGGTGATGATGATTTCGACCCTCACAGAACATCAAATGTAAGTAAGCACTATGATGTTTTGAAAAGAGTTCATTTGTAGATGGTACAAAGTTTGTTGCTTTAGTTTATTGTTATAATTTTTTTGTGCATTGCAGAGGCGGCTACTGTAAGCTCTACACAATTGGATCTGGTTAGAGAAAGTTTGTTTGGAGATCTACTGTATGCACCAACATCTGGCGCCAAACATAATGACATTGGAAGAAGCGTGGCAAAATAAGTTGAGTTATTTGCTGATGCTACTTTTATTTATCAGCATCCACAAACAAATGTGGCAGGTGGAACATCTGGGTCTGAGGTGAACTCAGCTCCCGTACTATTAGTTGTTAAATTCTTAGAACAGTTTATAAAAATAACATCACAGAGGAATATGCTAAAACTTTTGAACATCGATTAGTTGCTAAAGTTGATCTTTTTGCTTTTCATCCTGCATGTTCTGCAATCTTTCCTGCAGTTGACTTTTTTGAGTTTGTGCTGATTCTTTATGATGTGGACTAATTGATCTTAATATATCAGGACGTAAGTAGCTCTTTCGATCCATATTTAATATCTGAAAAGCTTGCAACAGTTACCTCATTGTTTCATTTATGCTTTATACAAACTCTGTGAATTTTCTCCTTAAACTTGTCTTTAGTTGCTATAGATCTGTATGCCGATAATTTAACAACAGGAACCATAGTTTGGGCTCTTTGATGTCCAACTGGGAAATGGTAAATGTGGACACGTCTCATATGTCGGTTTAAGTAAATCTGCACGTTTTGATCTGATAAAAACGTGTATTGGGCGGGCTTATTTTGGTCAATGTGGAAACTATGACCCATTTGGGTCATAAGGTTCCATTTTGACCCAATAGCATGAATTTTGATAACCTGATGTCACCATCACATTCCAATCTTAATATGCGACCCGTGCTATGATTTCTGACGTATGAGACGTGTCCACATTGACCATTTTCTAATTGGACACCAAACCGGTCGAGTGTCCAAATAGTCAAAAGTATTTCAGATTCTCTGTCATTAAATTAATATTAATATTGTATTTACATCAGAATTTCAAGCGTTCAAGCGTTAGTTAGTGGCGTAAAACAATTATTTTTGGTCAAAGAAAACTGATGCAAATGACAAACTTGAACTATAGTTTGGGTTGTTTGGTGTCCAATTGGGAAATGGTCACTCGTCACGAGTCCAATATGTGAAGTTAAGTAAATCTGCACGTTTTGGTCAAAGAGTAGATTTTGTGAAGGTAAGTTTCTTTATGTTTGATTAGTAATCCAATTATATTCATGTAATAAGTTCCCCATTCGTCTTTCCTATGACTTTAACTTTAACCTTTATTTTAAAATAAATCTTTATCTTAGTCATCCCTCTATACAATGAGCATTAAAATGATGATATAATATTTAGCATTATTACTAAAGCGTTTCCATATCTATTAAAGGAATTATTTGTTATGTCCAAGTCATGTATGTTGCTACTGGAGTAAACATATTTTGACCAGATTTGCTGTTCGGCAATTCTTTTATAATCTTGCAAGTCATCTGTTTGAATACAACCATGCACAAAGCATGTATACAAATTGACTGAATGCAACTAATATGAATAAAGTAGTCCTATTGTTTATTATATAAGTCGAGCCTTTTGAAGTTTGTTTAGAAATTTCTGCATTTTTGTATGTAGGGTGTTAGCAGTTCACGGATTGACTGGGTAGTCTGAGTAGAAGAGGCATTGGGTGTCTCAAAGATCATAACAAACAATAGTAGACGGTGATATTTCTAGTGCAAAGTTTGGGGACCAACGGTGATATTTTTTTTAATAGAAATTATGGGTTAATAGTAGACATTCTTTTGTGTTTAGATTTTGATAATAGAAATTGTTTATCGTGTTACTTTATAACTGAAAACAAGATGTTTTAACTAATACAGTCAAGGGAAATTGTTGGCATATGATGTTTTATCGAATTTTAATAATTTTATTTCTTGATTAACATATGTTTGCACACTGTCCAAATGTAAGAACCTTACTTCTACTTTTTCATCTTTTAACGTTGTAGTTAAGCTAAAATTAAACTACTTTTTATTCGGATCGGTCATGTTTGCACACTGTATTGAATCACTCTATTCGAACCGGATCATATTTTACTTCATGATTTGCTTACATTTGTATCTTATATAAATTTTTGGACGATTAAACTTATAATATGCTCACACATAATATATATTACATTTGTAATTTTTATTGCCGAAACCCGCAAATTTTGCAGGTCTTAAGCTAGTTGTCATTTAAAAAAGAGTTAATAATTTGTAATCATTTATATCTTTGGGTGAAACTTCTGTATGAACCAACTTTTGTCAATATTAGAGTAAATATGATTGTAGTTCTATCATCATATCGGGTTGGACTTATTCCAGTAAATGATGGTGTTGAAAAAAACAACAACTCTTATCACCATAAGAAGATAAACAACAGCGCATTATACATATTTTGTTTATTTACTATGTAAATTAGTTGTTTTTAGTGAGATGTAGCTATATGTATAAGCTAGCTATACTTTGTGTGTTGATTCATGTGTTTGTTTATACCAAGGAGTTTGTAGCTGCTAAGATGGAAAAATATAACAAACTTCAGTTTGAAGTCGTGAGATTGAGGGTGTACATGGAGAGAATATATAGGATTAGGTTAAGGGTATTTTGGTAAACAACCATGAACGACATATACGAACAATTCAATTTTATTCAAATTTGCTCAATTTAGGAAGAAAATTAGGAGGGAAAAAAGGAATTAATTCGTTGTCCGTTCATTTTTATTTTCTTTCCTATAAAAAACTTAGGAACAACTATTTTTAGATATAACTAGTTGGGCGACCTGGCTTTGCGTCGGTTCTTCAACCTTGATTAACATTAATTACATAACTAATTATTGTGAAAGTAATTATTTATCATTTTTTTCTTTCGTTTTGTCGAGGAAGGACCAAAAATAGTTATGTGATTAATTGTAATAAGCGTGAAAGTAATTATTCATCATTTCTTTGTGATTGATATAATAATAATAATAATAATAATAATAATAATAATAATAATAATAATAATAATAATAATAATAATAATAATAATAATAATAATAATAATAATAATAATAATAATGAATAGTTATTAGATAGTAAAAATTGTGTGGGCGATTTATAATGAATGAGAAGTTTTATGGTTAAATTATGAAATGTGAAAAGTTTGTGATAAGTTTATAAAAATTATGAAATTAACTTTTATAAAGAATGTAGTTGAATTGTGAACCTTCTAAAGTTCCCTATTCACTTCCCCTATCTCTTTTAGATATATAGATATAACTAGCTTTAAGAACCCGTGCGTTGCACGGTGGCTTAAAAAATTAGTACACTAATACGTTAATGTTGGTACAGATTGTATGTTTTATACATTAAAAATACGCAATAGAACATCTTTGTTACATTCGTCAATAAAAATTTTAAATCTATAACCTGCACGGTAATCTCTTAAAGGCATGTCATTTAACAATTCTTTGCAACAGAATTGACACAATTTCTATTTGAAAAAAAATTTAATTAATGGAAAGTACCTGAAATTTAAATAAGCGATCAAAATTTTCTTTTTTATGCAACTTCCATCAGCTCCTTGTAGATCTTGCAATTTTCGCTGCTGACTGCTTGCCTGAAGAAAAGTATGACATAAACGGTAAAACAATTGAAACATTGAAACAGTACCATCTTCTTAAATATGTTTGAGCGGGTCCCGTAAGGTAGTCCGAGATCTAAAAATTCATTAAAAAAACTCTTCATACTATGCCTTAAAATATTTTAATTTGCTTCTATCAATCCTCATCAAACTGTTCTGATCCCACGAAACTTACCCAACCCACATGTTTTGCACCTTTATATCAGATCATATAGATAAACTGTTAATTGTAAACTGTGTTAAACTGCTGATTGTTCCATTTAATTAGTGAGAAAAATATATAGCCCGTACCTACCTAAAAAAATAAAAGTAGAAACCGATATTGGCAAGAAAATTAAATACAACCTTTATGATATCAAGTTTTAATAGAGCATCTTTTGCCAAGCGTAGAAATCGATCTAACGTTGCACGTACATATGATCCACCCAACCAAGCTTCCTGAATTGACAAACAACATAAATACATAAAAGGTCAAATGGGAGGATGCTTATTTACAAAGAATAACAATTTAATGAAACATCAAGTTAAGTTTAATAGGTTACTCAGCAACACTTGATTTAAGTATATAAACTCAAATTTTAGATTTTACCATGTAAAATATGATTATTTGAACTTAGAGGCGAAATAGGCCTGTTTATGTAACCAAACTGTATCCGTGTTTCTAGAATTTTGGTTAGCAAAACCAGTCTTCCAAACTCAATTTTTTAAAGTAAATTATGTACTTTGTTCAGTTACCTATTTGAGAAAATCAGCACCAAAAGCTCGAGTGACTTTTAGAGAGCCTTAAAAACGATAATCCATCACGTCGAAGGAAACATGCCCGACTTTTTTTATTAACTGAACTTCCTGCAAAAAACAAACACTATATGCATTGGAACCCATAATTGACTAACTAATTATTAATAATCACAATTGCAAACATGAAGTGTTTTGGAGCCACACCAGCACGACCCATTACGTACCAAAAAAAGACATGTTTTGACCCATTACCCACTAAAGCCCAATAAAAGAGATAAGAGAAAAAAAGAAAAAAAAAATACCTGCTGGAACATACTAAGAGATACCAAAATGAATTCCCTGATTCACACACTATAATACTGTGGTCATTTAGACCCAAGCACAATAACGAAAGGGACTGCAATAGCTGCTATTAACCAACACTCAAACACGTATCCTGTGTTAAATGAAGAACATATCTTATTATTAGACCCATGTACATAGTTATACTACTTTTGGTCATTTGGACCAAACACGAAAAACAGGAACTGACTTCAAAACTCATGTACACAACTATAGTAAAATGGGTCATTTAGACCTAAACATGTCAAAAAGGAACTGAAGGAAACTTCAACTATAACAAATGTATTATAACAAATTTTAGTGCCATCTATTGAAGGTGATTCTTTATTTATTATATTTCCTTCTTTATAACTGGTGAAACTTAATGACAGCTGCCCATGTCAATTTTAAGAGATTCAAGGAGTTCATTGCTGCTGCCCATGTCTATTTTGGGATTCAGAAACTGAAAGAATGTTCACAAACACTATATACAACTATACAAGAAAAGAAAAGAAAAGAACCCACCTTGAAGTGCCACATTAGAACTCATTTGTGTAACCTTCCATGGTAGCTCCTTCGCACCGAGTTCCTTATTCTTTTTCTTGATCCAAACATATAAGTGAGACTGATTTCATCACTTAAACAAAAATACGATGTTTCAGATCCCATGAAAACTTCATACAAATTACACTTTCAAGTTAAACAATATGAAGAAAAAAAAGTCGGAGAAAGAGACTGGACAACTATTAACAATAGATAAACAATGAAAATACCAACCCATATGTTGGGTAGATAGAAAAATTTGTTCAATGATAAATCATAGTTTAAATGACGATCAAAGCAACCGAGTCAAGATCAATCCATAAAACTCGATTGAATGCAACTACAAAATGTGCAAGATATGGAAACAAAAACCTCATAAGTCAACGACACTGTGTAGTTGAAAAGCCATAGAAGGATCAAATAAAATTATAAATTATAAATTCACCATTCTGAGCTTAACAAACACAAATCAATAAAAAGCATCAAAGACACAGTGCAATTGAAAGGCCATAAAAGGATCAGACAATTGAGATTTTAATTCAATGAAATGTAGGAACAGATTAAATTTAAAAATTCAAATATACAAACAAATACATAAAATTAATCAGTCTTTGCTAGTAATCCAAATAAGGGCTTACTTTTGGTATTATCCACCACCAAGGAAACTGATGGTGCAACTTGTAGCGGCCGCTGTGTTAATAGCGTATCATCATAGTACTGTTTTAGAAACCTTAATTTACTATATCAACAAATGTAAAAAAAAAAAATCAAATCCTATTATTTGAATATTGATGTCGGAACCCTAAACCATTTATACTCCGTAAATTGAATCATGATATTATGGAATATATCATAAACGAATCAACTGAATAAATAATATAAATGAATATTCCGATTTGAAATAACCTAGATTGAAAGTTGATACCTTTATGATGGTGTTTGAGGAAAGAGATTTCTTCAGCGGCCTTGATTGGATTACATAAAAGTTGAAGATCGATTCTACATAAACGTTACAAAACAATCAATATAAACCCTAAAACTGATTCAACTGACTTTGCGTTTCAAATCCGAAATATAACATGTTAACAATTGAATCAGTTTCGATTTAGTTTTGTTTATTCATTTGGGAATTCGTAACCCTAATTGACCTTCTGAAGACGAACGTAAAAATGAAACTGAAAGAGAAAGGGTTAGATAACCCTAATTGAAGATCATTTTGCGATGGATTATGGATTAAAAGTGAGAAAGATAAGGTTAGAGAGAGTGATGTTTTTTGATTGGTTGTTTTAAAAAATGAACTAATGGGAGAAGGACAAATGGCAGAATGTGAGATAATTAACAAAGTAATTAGAGGGCAATTAGTGGGAAGCCACGTGGCATATCTATACGTATTATTATAGGTTATAGATGTTTCTCCTTTTCAAACTCTTTCTCTTTCGATTTTTTTTTCGAAAGAGTAATATCCCATTCAAATCTTGCAAATATAGAAATGTTGGTTGTCAATTTATAAACATCGTAATTCCGGAGTTTAGAACTCCGGATTGCCCCATTTCACCACAAACCAGAGTTTCAAACTCCGGTTTCAGTCCTCTTTCATCAAGAATGCTGCCCGTATGCTGACCAATGCCCCAGAATGACCTAGTTGGAGTTTGGAACTCCGGTTTTGCAGCTTTTCTGACTCCTGCAGAATTCGAAGTTTGGAACTCCGGTTTCATTTAATATTTTTTTTCACAAACTATGTAATTCTTATGTTGAAATTGTATTTTAAATTCATATCTTATATAAATTTATAAATTAGTATTAATTATATTATTAAAGTACAAAATTAACAACAAAAATAATAACTAAATTTTATTTTAAACAATAAATTTCAAACCACATAACACAGATAGTTTTATTTTTAACAACATAAACATAAAGATAATAAATTTCTACGCAGATTCACCGTCTCTTAAGAACACTTTTACTAATAACTCGCTTGACAAAAAATGCTACAATTTTGTATTACCAAACAGCTTCCTCGCGTATGCCTTTAACACATTCATACTGTCCTTGAACACCATCAATGATCTTGCTACTAAGTGTTGACTTAATTGAACAAGTAGTATCCTATTAATAAATGATAAACGCTTATATTAGTACATTCTATTGAAAGCCATACAATTTTTCAAAAATATAAATGGATCGTTTAAACTCCCTTTCAGCGTTATAGATAGATCACTTACAGCATTCGGAGCACAAGTTTTGATAACACCAACAACCTGATCGACCCAGTTACACCTACGTCGTGCTAGAATGTCTGCTATATTATTAGACCTGCCTGTATTCACAAAATTAAATAAAATATAACATATTTTTCTAGGTTTTTTATATAACAAAAAACAATATTATTGTTTATCTCCGTATAGATATGCAAACTCCATGGCGTTAAGCCATGGAGCTTTTGTAAAGGAATCATCAAATTCAGCTTTGGTTATCACTTCATTTACAAAATCTTGCATGGAGTTCCCATCCACAACGTTATTCTCATCATTCCGAAGTTCGTACGCATCTTGGAAAACACCAACGGGTCCGGGAATCCGGTACGATAGTTCGTTCATTTTGCTAGACCCAGAACCGCGCAACATAGGTCGTGGTGGAGTAAAAGGTTACAGTTGCTTTTGTTTTTTACGAGTAGGTTGGGGGGATGGTGGCGACCGGATCGACGACCCAGTCGGTAAAGGGGTCGGCAGCAAAGTGGTTTGAGCCTGACTAGTAATGGATACAGGCTGAGTTTATTGCGAGCCAAAATAGGTGATGTCAGAATCATCGATATCAAGAAGGTATTCCCATCCATCATTTTCAGAATTAAACATTTTGTTGTTTTTGAAATGCAATTGTGTTGTTTTTGTGATGTTATTGGATTGAAGATAATATTGGTTTAAATAGAGATAAAAATTTAAAAAGTTTGTTTGATACAGTAAAGGGATACAACATAGTGAATGCAAACCGACCTTTGAACTCCGATTTTGCAGGCTTTTCTGACCCATTCTGAATCCAGAGTTTGGAACTCCGGTTTGAGATTCTGAAATAATTACCAATTTTTTTTGCCCACCCGTGATCTTAAAGTTCTGGTTTAAGTACTTTTCCTGACAAAAAAACAGAAACCGTATTTTTAAATGCCGGTTTGCACAAGATTATTGCCTTTATGAATTCTATTTAAACATATTATTATCGATTTACTTTTATCAAACTAAAACTTCTCACATTTTATTTTTTCTAACTATGGATCGTCGTCGTCAAATTCCAATATCCCACAGGACAAACCTCGATGGGGTTTATTTTTTAAGAGGAACTGAGCCTAGAGAAGATCATGAACTCACATACGATCAGTTTGAAGAATTATTAGTGTTGTGCATGATAAGTGACATTTTCCCTGTTTACGATGATTGTGTACGTGAGTTCTATCAGAATTTTTCATTTTTTGAAGAAGACTTGAATGTTAGGTTTATGTTGCAAGGTATACCATATTACTGGGATATGGATACCTCCAAAATGCTTTGGGACTCCCAACTGAAGGATTGTGTGATGCCCCGTACAAAACCATCGTGTACGGATCATCAACAACAGGATCATTACAAGGTCAACACTATATGCTGTTTTAAAATAAGTTTGCATTCATATGAAAACGTGACGTCATAACCAACGCCAAATGTTTAACAACCGGTAGTGTGCTTCTACGAATAGAAAGCGATAATAATAGTACGTGACCCATAGGTCGTTACAAATACATTGTTCAAAAGTAATAAAGTTTGAATGCAAATAAACGTTTCATGCGAAGACATCTCTAATAAGCTTAGCGGGAGTCTACAAAGCATGGCAACTACAGCAGAAGCAATCAAACCTTAAGCACCTGAGAAAAACATGCTTAAAAACGTCAACACAAAGGTTGGTGAGCTATAGTTTAAGTATAACAGTAATGTAAGGTAGGCCACGAGATTTCAGTGTTTCAAAACAGTATGAAAAGTATATGTATAACCGTGGGCACTTGGTAACTAACTTAACATAAATAACGCCCCCTAAAAGTGTGATGACCCGGGAATTTTCGACCAAATTTAAACTTAATCTTATCTGATTTCGATACGATAAGCGAAGTCTGTAATGTTAAAGTCTCAAAATCTTTGAACTTTATTCAAGTACATATTTGACCTTTGACCATGCCCGACGATTCACGAAAAATTGTATGTAAATAAATATGTATATATATATAAATGAAAGTATATATAATAATTAGAAAATAATAAAATAAAATTTAAACATTTAAACTTAATATGTCAATTAAGATATTAAATAATTAAGTTGTAATTAAAACGAATCGATATAAAGATATATGATTTATATATATAATTAACATTATTATATGTATATTTTAATATATGATTAAAATGTATAAAAGTTAATACTAACTATAATTTATTATGTAATGTATATTAGGTTGATGTGTTACCTACACAATATTATGTAATATTAAAATATAAAATTTTTATTATAAATATAGTTATTATAATAATGTTATTATTATTTTCAATAGTAATATAAATACTAGTGTTATTAATATTGTCCTAAATATATATAATCTATAGATATGTATGTGGTATATGTAAATTGTTAGAGTATTATTATTACAAATATTATTATTAACATTAATAGTATTAGTATTATTATTATTAATAATTAGTATTATTATTATTATTATTATTATTAATATTAATAATATTATTATCATAAATGTTATAGTTATTATTATTATTATCATCAATAATATTACTATTATTGCTAATATGGTATTATAAATTATATTATCTATAATATTGAGGGTATTATTAATATAATTATATTTATAAGATTTATATAGTAATATAGTTATGATTAGTAAGATTAATTATAACTTATAAATATAGATATATGAAAACAGTTATATACTATTATATAAAATAAATACTGATTAATATATATACAACATTACACGTAATATATATTTATATCTTCATAAAAAAATTTATTTGTTTCTGCCTCTGTACAAAGCGTGACACACCAGGTCAAGGAGTACAACCCTACAACTGACTTTGATAGCCATTTTTTTTTTTTGGATTCACTCATTAAAATCGCACCATATAATTTTCATCAGTTACTTGATTAATCATTTGCGTTTTTTTTTGTTTTTTTTTATTTCTTTTCATCCGGCCATAAACCAAACCCATTTAGCCTATATTTTGATTCGAAGCGAATTGACCAAAGGTAGTAATGCAGAAGTTTCCTAATTCATGTCGTAAAAGTTTCCTCAAATTCTCAATTCTTAACTCGTCATATCGAATTCGAATTTGAAGAGTCAAAGTTTTAAAACCAAAAGTCAACAGATTTGTTCTTGGTAAAATTTGATTTTGTTTTGACGTTTCAAGTTCAATTAACGATTTGGAAAGTTTATATGAGTGATTAGAAACATACTTTATGTTATAACCTTGGCCTAAATCGATCACGAAACCAAAAATCAATTTTTTTTTTGTTAAGAGCTGCGACAGCAGCGACCTGCTTGTTCTTTTATATTTTTTTTTTGTTTTCATTAATCAAGAACACAAGTTACAGGTTAGTAAAAGTTTTCAGGTCTTAAACAAATCAACAAACTCGTTATTATAGTTATTGAATTTGAGCTTGGGTTGTTGATTATAAAGAAGAAGGAGAAGAATAAGAACAGA
Organism: Rutidosis leptorrhynchoides; assembly: GCF_046630445.1. NCBI lineage: Eukaryota > Viridiplantae > Streptophyta > Magnoliopsida > Asterales > Asteraceae > Rutidosis > Rutidosis leptorrhynchoides. Next base: position 411,908,586 of record NC_092333.1, on the reverse strand, counting down.
AAACAAGAAAGGGTTAACTAGAATTAGTTTGGGAATATAACCAGAAAAAATGGGCAGTAGCTCGATGGATTAGGTTGTTAGTGTGTACTCAGGAGGTCGTGGGTTCGAGGCTCGTTCAGGGCAAATCTTTTTATGACGACTTTTAAAGGTTATATACTTCTATTTTACTTTCTAATTATTATTATTATTATTTATTATTTATTGGTAATATTAATTATTAGTATTAATTTGATTATTAGTGATATTGTTATTATTATTACAATTACAAGTATTAATTATCATTATTAACATTATTACGATATTAGTTATAAAAATTGAATATTATTATTATTAGTGTTATTATAAGTATTATATTTATTAATATTAGTATCATACTAAGCATTATTATTACTATAAACATTATTAATGTTATTATCATTATTAGCTTACCATTTTAGCACTACCATTATTATTATGATTATGATTAGGATCATTATTATTGTTATTATAAAAAATAATACAAGTCATTATTATTTTCACTAATATTTGTATTAATAACATTTTTGTAATTATTAGCACTAATATTATTATTATTATTAACATAAGTAACATTTTTAACAATATCGTTATTATTATTAGTATTATCAATATCAAGAAAGTTATTAATATTAATCAATCATTATTATCAAAACTATCATTTTTGTTACAAATAAATATTTTATACCTAAAATATATTTAATACATATATTATAATTATATTAATAGTTTATATACCTACATATCAAACATAAAAAAAATTATATAAATACTTATATATAACAAACTAATGATATTTTTTATATATATAATACTAACCATATATATAGATATAGGTATATTAATGTAACTAAATATATAGATATTAAACATTTCGAATATATACACAAACTAAATAAGTATAATATATAATTTAAGATAATATATAAATTTTGTTCAATTATAAATATACGTTTTAATATATATACAAATGATATAGGTTCGTGAATCCGAGGCCAACCCTATGCTTGTTCAATGTCGTTGTATGTATTTTTACTACAAAATACATTAAGTGAGTTTTCATTACTCCCCTTTTATATATATTTTTGGGACTGAGAATACATGCGCTGCTTTTATAAATGCTTTACGGAATAGACACAAGTGATCGAAACTACATTCTATGGTTGAATTATCGAAATCGAATATGCCCCTTTTTATTAAGTCTGGTAATCTAAGAATTAGGGAACAGACACCCTAATTGACGCAAACTCTAAAGATAGATCTATCGGGCCCAACAAGCCCCATCCAAAGAACCGGATGCTTTAGTACTTCGAAATTTATATCATGTTCGAAGGAGGATCCCGGAATGATGGGGATATTCTTATATGTATATTGTGAATGTCGGTTACCAGGTGTTCAATCCATATGAATGATATTTTTGTCTCTATGCATGGGACGTATGTTTATGAGAAATGGAAATATGAAATCTTGTGGTCTATTAAAATTATGAAATGATTACTTATGTTAAACTAATGAACTCACCAACCTTTTGGTTGATACTTTAAAGCATGTTTATTCTCAGGTATGAAAGAAATCTTCCGCTGTACATTAGCTCTTATTAGAGACATTATTTGGAGTCGTTCATGGCATATTTCAAAAGACGTTGCATTCGAGTCGTTGAGTTCATCAAGATTGTTATTAAGTCAATTATAGTTAGATGTATTATGAAATGGTATGCATGCCATCAACTTTCGATGTAATGAAAGATTGTCTTTTCAAAAACGAATGCAATGTTTGTAAATGTATCATATAGAGGTCAAGTACCTCGCGATGTAATCAACTGTTGTGAATCGTTTATAATCGATATGAACTTCGTCCGGATGGATTAGGACGGGTCTCTACAGTTGGTATCAGAGCGGTGGTCTTAGTGAACCGGGTCTGCATTAGTGTGTCTAAGTGATAATTCGTTAGGATGCATTAGTGAGTCTAGACTTCGACCGTGTCTACATGTTAAAAGTTTTGTTTATCATTTTTGTCAGAAATCATTTGCTTATCATCCTTAGTAAATTACCTGCTTATTATTCTTAGTCTAGACACATCTTATTGCATTGACTGCATGAATAGTGTATAGACAAAATTCATATCTTAGCGTATCTGCTAATTCATATCTTAGCGTATCTGCTAATTTATATCTTAGCGTATCTGCTAATTTATATCTTAGCGTATCTGCTAATTCATATCTTAGCGTATCTACTAATTCATATCTTAGCGTATCTGTTATTGTTATCTTTACCTGACAGCTTCCGTAGATTCCTCCGTAACTTATGAGATTTTAGTATTATATATGCATATATAAATTATGTATTGCAGGATCCTAATCTACATCCTATAATCTATTTCCTATTGAAAATCCTTCATCTGATCGTACGAGATGAATCTTCAACTAGTTCGAGTCCCTTGGATTCCGACAGCTATTCCTATAGTTATCCCGACAGTTATTCTGAATGGATAGTCATCTAAGCTCCGGAAGCAACGTCACCAGATCGAATCAACCAATCATCCATCCCCAATTCATCTGATGGATTCGTAGTCGACTTAATCAATGGAGACGCGCAGAAGGCGATCCCTTCCACTAACTGAATTCACCTTTTGGCGAAGAACCTGAAGCACTTACCGGTGAACCTATGCGCAACACTGTATTCACCCTTCTTGCTAAAGTTTTCCACCTCGAAGGTCGCGTTACTGCAATCTCAAAAAATATTCAACCTCTACTTCCGAATACCAATCGAAGGGGAATATTAGAAGAAGTTAGGGAACTTCAAATTGATAATCAAGATCTATCGAATCAGATGAGTGGATGGATAGATATGATAGAGGGTAGGATAGAAAACCTGACAAGAATGGTGTGTGATCTACAAGCTATACTTACTACACCAACATCATCACCAACCTCAGCACCAACAACACTTGTAGCACCGACATCAACAGTACCACCATCAGCAGCACCAGCAGCATAACCAGTACCAACAACAGCAACATCATTACACATCTCAACCTCGCAATCTATACCTCAAGCATGATCATCGTTCTACGAATCGTTCTACATAAACTATCTTCGTCCTTCATGGTGATTATGTAATCTCTAATGTTTTAGAGATTATGTACTCTAGTTCTAGCCGTAAATCAAATGAGTTTAATATCATATTAACTCATTAAATCCATGATTACATCTGAAGAAAATATATATGTATATATGTTTTCATAAAGAATGTAATTAATAATTCCTTTGTACAAATTGTTAATGGTGAAAATATTTTAACGGGTAGGTAATACCCGAGGAATATTTATATTTCACATTAATAAGTTACACTGTACATTCCTTCAAATCTGATTTAACAGTCATTTACTATACTGTTTACATCCACCGATATACGTATTCGTTCACCGCAGAATAACCCTTTTCATTCAATTTCATATTTGGATTTTGATCTATCAGAATCCAGCAAGTGCCATAATGAAGAAAACATTGGACAAAAAATAAAATTTGTTAGAAACAAACAAATTAACTATGAGTAAATTTGTTAAGAATCCACGCTAACTGTTCCTAGCTAACTGTTCCTAGCTAACTGTTAATTCCGTATTACCTTTTATTTATCGTAATTTATTTATTGCAATTTATTTATCGCATTTTATTTATCGCAATTTTAATTCTCGCAATTTTATTTATCGTCATTTAATTTTTGTTATTTATTTTACGCACTTTAAATGTCGGGACACGTATACAAGGTTTTGACATATCATATCGACGCATCTATATATATTATTTGGAATAACCATAGACACTCTATATGCAGTAATGCGGGAGTTAGCTATACAGGGTTGAGGTTGATTCTCAAATAATATATATAATTTGAGTTGTGATCGAGTCTGAGACATATACGGGTCACGATACGTATTAATTAATTCAAATATTATATATTAAATTATATATTAATTATGGAACTGTCAACTGTGGACTATCGACTGAGGACCAACATTGAACAATTAAAATGAATTAAAATATTGATTATAACATATGAAACTAAACAATTCTTCAAGTTTGCCACTTGATTTCATCTTAAACCCCAATTGTATCTTGATGATTACAATTCGCGTTCAAACCTTTCATGATTCTTGAAAACACCTCAATCGAGAGGATGAATCAACCGCCCTTCATCTACGGAAGGAAAGATTTATGTATATAGTATTGCACCTGAGAAACTCTCGGCAACTGAGTAAAAGTTTAACACGTAGCCGCGTCAGATTCTTTGGCATTTATTAGCAAAAATAACTTAAAGTAGCCAATTTTGTCACAGCTCCAGCAAGCCAACTTCGACTTTTCATTCAAAGTAGCATTACTATAATCCTGATATATATACAATTACCCCTTTTATACCAGAGAATTCTTTTATATTCCACCATATTACCAGCAGACGTACCAGCAACCTCGTTGCTTTTTGGCTTAAATCTCTCTGACAAATCATTATATTTATTCATTGAAACCCTATCATATACTCAACCGCATCTTGTAACAAGAACTGCCATAACAATTACCGAGAATCAGCAATCAGTACTTTGAAAACTCACAACATATCTACATCAACAGTTATATGTATGACATATATCGCTTAGAATTATGATCTCTCATTTTGAAATTCTGAAAAGCACTCAGTCACAAATCAATACTCTGAATGTTGAAAAAGCTGAATGAAGCAGCAGAAACCATAGAAAACTATAAACGCCCTTAATCATCGGAAGTTTGATGATAAAGAATAGTATGTTGGAAAAGCTCAGAAAGGTTAGAACTGGAAAACGGATTGAGCTAACCACGAAGGAGACCAAGGACAAATACAAGAACCATACCATATATTCAAAGAATCCAGATAATTCTGGATCCGATGAAACCTTCAACGAATATTTTGCTCCGTACTCATGTTAAAATCTTGCGGAAAAATCTTCCTCATCAACCATCGAACTTAGAAATTCCAAAATATCATCATCAATGTCTTCGATATTTCTGAGGATATTTTCATAAATATTCTCGTCCGAAATTATATACCTCTTCGTGCTTCCTGTGTATCATTATATTGGAAACATTCAATAGAAAATTTAGTACCGAAAAGCAGATTATGCGAAACTATAAAGAAAGCCGTGGAAAAATATAAAAAAATAAGTTTGACTTCAAAGAATTCAAATGATTCAATGTCTGCTAAAGTCTTTAGTGAATATCTTGCTCCTTACTCTAAACCCTTGCGGACAATAGTTTTTATCATCCTCTGAGTTTATATATTCCAAGATAACATCGTATCTTTCATTATAAATATCCTCCATATTTCTGAAGATATTTTCATAACCATTCTTATCTGAAATCATTAATCTCTTAGTGCTATCAGTGTTGCATCATATAGAAACTGTTAGTTTCTATATTCTGTAAACTTTCGAGCTTAAAATATGAATGCTATTGAAGTAATGTTGGGAACTGATGCATGATTTAGTATAATATAATGACACTTGATCAACGTGATTATATTACATTAAGTTATGCTGAGTTTCTAATGGGACGTGATGATTCACAGATTTAAACGTCATCAGGTGCCATGCTACATAACTCTTTCATTCTGTTTAACTTCTGAACATATCAAGAAAATATATTCTTGATAGTTCTATTCTCAGTGATTCTGGTAATTTGACAAATCAAATCGTGCTATAATGTTCTTTCTTGTTTAGAACATTAAATTCATTCAAAACTCCATATCTACGAATTCTGGACCATCACCAGAGATGTCAAATCATAAAAAGAAGAAACGAAGGGACAAAGCTCCAAAAGAAATAGAAAATTTGAGTATAAATCGCAGCAAAATAAGAGAGAGCATTAACTGTGGATGACAATGATTATAGAAAATGGAAGTAGGGATTTCGAAATATAAGAGAAAATATAAAGCCCGATAACAACACGGAGGTTGCAAACCGTGGATATTAATACGAATAGCAATATAAAGACACGATATAATTAAGAATAGCGTCATCCTAAGGTAATATTAAAAGTAAACAGATTCTTCTGGTGGAAGATTGAAAGGAAGGATGACAGGAATGATAATTAGGAAAATATCAAGGATTAGAACTGGATTAAGCATATTTCACAATCTTTTGGATGTATGAAATAAGAAGGAAAGTATAGGAATGGTGAGCATAATGGAACGGAAGAGTTAAATTTATAATGAAAATATCAGACAGAGTAATCGAGGCGGATCACCGTATTTAATTTTAGAGATCTTAATATTCCTTACTCGCCGAAGAATCAAATCCTTTAGATTTCAAAGATTTTCTTTAAATCCCTTGAATTCCGGAATTCAACCCTGACTCTGTCAAAAGTTAAGATGAATCTTTACTTTCCTATTTCACTCTTTGGTGATAGCTTCATTCGTACTCTTCGAATAATCGAATTATTTTATTCCATATTACTCAATAATGATAAAACTCAAATTATCAACTCATATTCGTCATGAAAACATTTTTAATGTTAGCCATGACCACCTCACTCAAATTTCGGGACGAAATTTCTTTAACGGGTAGGTACTGTAATGACCCGGGAATTTCCGACCAAATTTAAACTTAATCTTATCCGATTTCGATACGATAAGCGAAGTCTGTAATGTTAAAGTCTCAAAATCTTTGAACTGTATTCAAGTACATATTTGACCTTTGACCATGCCCGATGATTCACGAAAAATTGTATGTAAATAAATATGTATATATATATATAAATGAAAGTATATATAATAATTAGAAAATAATAAAATAAAATTTAAACATTTAAACTTAATATGTCAATTAAGATATTAAATAATTAAGTTGTAATTAAAACGAATCGATATAAAGATATATGATTTATATATATAATTAACATTTTTATATGTATATTTTAATATATGATTAAAATGTATAAAAGTTAATACTAACTATAATTTATTATGTAATGTATAAATGTATATTAGGTAGATGTGTTACCTACACAATATTATGTAATATTAAAATATAAAATTTTTATTATAAATATAGTTATTATAATAATGTTATTATTATTTTCAATAGTAATATAAATACTAGTGTTATTAATATTGTTCTAAATATATATAATCTATAGATATGTATGTGGTATATGTAAATTGTTAGAGTATTATTATTACTAATATTATTATTAACATTACTAGTATTAGTATTATTATTATTATTATAATTAGTATTATTATTATTATTATTAATATTAATAATATTATTATCATAAATGTTATAGTTATTATTATTATTATCATCAATAATATTACTATTATTGCTAATATGGTATTATAAATTATATTATCTATAATATTGAGGGTATTATTAATATAATTATATTTATAAGATTTATATAGTAATATAGTTATGATTAGTAAGATTAATTATAACTTATAAATATAGATATATGAAAACAGTTATATACTATTATATAAAATAAATACTGATTAATATATATACAACATTACACGTAATATATATTTATATCTTCATAAAAAAAATTTATTTGTTTCTGCCTCTGTACAAAGCGTGACACACCAGGTCAAGGAGTACAACCCTACAACTGACTTTGATAACCATTTTTTTTTATTCACTCATTAAAATCACACCATATAATTTTCATCAGTTACTTGATTAATCATTTGCGTTTTTTTATTTTTATTTTATTTCTTTTCATCCGGCCATAAACCAAACCCATTTAGCCTATATTTTGATTCGAAGCGAATTGACCAAAGGTAGTAATGCAGAAGTTTCCTAATTCATGTCATAAAAATTTCCTCAAATTCTCAATTCTTAACTCGTCATATCGAATTCGAATTTGAAGAGTCAAAGTTTTAAAACCAAAAGTCAACAGATTCGTTCTTCGTAAAATTTGATTTTGTTTTGACGTTTCAAGTTCAATTAACGATTTGGAAAGTTTATATGAGTGATTAGAAACATACTTTATGTTATAACCTTGGCCTAAATCGATCACGAAACCAAAAATCATTTTTTTTAAGAGCTGCGACAGCAGCGACCTGCTTGTTCTTTTATATTTTTTTGTTTTTGTTTTCGTTAATCAAGAACACAAGTTACAGGTTAGTAAACGTTTTCAGGTCTTAAACAAATCAACAAACTCGTTATTATAGTTATTGAATTTGAGCTTGGGTTGTTGATTATAAAGAAGAAGGAGAATAATAAGAACAGAAAACAAGAAAGGGTTAAATAGAATTCGTTTGGGAATATAACCAGAAAAAATGGGCAGTAGCTCGATGGATTAGGGTGTTAGTGTGTATTCGGGAGGTCATGGGTTCGAGGCTCGTTCAGGGCAAATCTTTTTATGACGACTTTTAAAGGTTATATACTTCTATTTTACTTTCTAATTATTATTTATTGGTAATATTAATTATTAGTATTAATTTGATTATTAGTGAAATTGTTATTATTATTACAATTACAAGTATTAATTATCATTATTAACATTATTACGATATTAGTTATAAAAATTGAATATTATTATTATTAGTGTTATTATAAGTATTATATTTATTAATATTAGTATCATACTAAGCATTATTATTACTATAAGCATTATTAATGTTATTATCATTATTAGCTTACCATTTTAGCACTACCATTATTATTATGATTATGATTAGGATCATTATTATTGTTATTATAAAAAATAATACAAGTCATTATTATTTTCACTAATATTTGTATTAATAACATTTTTGTAATTATTAGCACTACTATTATTATTATTATTAACATAAGTAACATTTTTAACAATATCGTTATTATTATTAGTATTATCAATATCAAGAAAGTTATTAATATTAATCAATCATTATTATCAAAACTATCATTTTTGTTACAAATAAATATTTTATACCTAAAATATATTTAATACATATATTATAATTATATTAATAGTTTATATACCTACATATCAAACATAAAAAAAAATTATATAAATACTTATATATAACAAACTAATGATATTTTTTTATATATAATACTAACCATATATATAGATATAGGTATATTAATGTAACTAAATATATAGATATTAAACATTTCAAATATATACACAAACTAAATAAGTATAATATATAATTTAAGATAATATATAAATTTTGTTCGATTATAAATATACGTTTTAATATATATACAAATGATATAGGTCCGTGAATCCGAGGCCAACCCTATGCTTGTTCAATGTCGTTGTATGTATTTTTACTACAAAATACATTAAGTGAGTTTTCATTACTCCCTTTTTATATATATTTTTGGGACTGAGAATACATGCGCTGCTTTTATAAATGCTTTACGGAATAGACACAAGTGATCGAAACTACATTCTATGGTTGAATTATCGAAATCGAATATGCCCCTTTTTATTAAGTCTGGTAATCTAAGAATTAGGGAACAGACACCCTAATTGACGCGAACTCTAAAGATAGATCTATCGGGCCCAACAAGCCCCATCCAAAGAACCGGATGCTTTAGTACTTCGAAATTTATATCATGTCCGAAGGAGGATCCCGGAATGATGGAGATATTCTTATATGTATATTGTGAATGTCGGTTACCAGGTGTTCAATCCATATGAATGATATTTTTGTCTCTATGCATGGGACGTATGTTTATGAGAAATGGAAATATGAAATCTTGTGGTCTATTAAAATTATGAAATGATTACTTATGTTAAACTAATGAACTCACCAAACTTTTGGTTGACACTTTTTTAGTGACCCGAACTTTTCCATGTTTATATATATTAATTGAGATTGATATTTACATGATTAAATGTTTCCAACATGTTAAGCAATCAAACTTGTTAAGACTTGATTAATTGAAATATGTTTCATATAGACAATTGACCACCCAAGTTGACCGGTGATTCACGAACGTTAAAACTTGTAAAAACTATACGATGACATATATATGGTTATATATATAGTTAACATGTTTTTATTATAAGTATGTATCTCATTAGGTATTTTAACAATGAGTTATATACATAAAAATGAGACTATTAATTTAAGAAACTCGAAAACGATATATATAACGATTATCGTTATAACAATGTCTTACTAGGTACATATGAATCATATTAAGATATTGATACACTTGGTTAATTATGTTAAATGATAAGTAAATATATTATTAAGTGTATTAACAATGAAATACATATGTAAAAATAAGACTACTAACTTAATGATTTCGAAACGAGACATATATGTAACGATTATCGTTGTAACGACATTTAACTGTATATACATCATACTGAGATATATTATATATCATAATATCATGATAATATAACAATTTAACATCTCATTTGTTATAATAAACAATGGGTTAACAACATTCAACAAGATCATTAACCTAAAGGTTTCAAAACAACATTTACATGTAACGACTAACGATGACTTAACGACTCAGTTAAAATGTATATACATGTAGTGTTTTAATATGTATTCATACACTTTTGAAAGACTTCAAGACACTTATCAAAATACTTCTACTTAACAAAAATGCTTACAATTACATCCTCGTTCAGTTTCATCAACAATTCTACTCGTATGCACCCGTATTCGTACTCGTACAATACACAGCTTTTAAATGTATGTACTATTGGTATATACACTCCAATGATCAGCTCTTAGCAGCCCATGTGAGTCACCTAACACATGTGGGAACCATCATTTGGCAACTAGCATGAAATATCTCATAAAATTACAAAAATATGAGTAATCATTCATGACTTATTTACATGAAAACAAAATAACATATCCTTTATATCTAATCCATACACCAACGACCAAAAACACCTACAAACACTTTAATTCTTCAATTTTCTTCATCTAATTGATCTCTCTCAAGTTCTATCTTCAAGTTCTAAGTGTTCTTCATATATTTTACAAGTTCTAGTTACATAAAATCAAGAATACTTTCAAGTTTGCTAGCTCACTTCCAATCTTATAAGGTGATCATCCAACCTCAAGAAATCTTTGTTTCTTACAGTAGGTTATCATTCTAATACAAGGTAATAATCATATTCAAACTTTGGTTCAATTTCTATAACTATAACAATCTTATTTCAAGTGATGATCTTACTTGAACTTGTTTTCGTGTCATGATTCTGCTTCAAGAACTTCGAGCCATCCAAGGATCCATTGAAGCTAGATCCATTTTTCTCCTTTCCAGTAGGTTTATCCAAGGAACTTAAGGTAGTAATGATGTTCATAACATCATTCGATTCATACATATAAAGCTATCTTATTCGAAGGTTTAAACTTGTAATCACTAGAACATAGTTTAGTTAATTCTAAACTTGTTCGCAAACAAAAGTTAATCCTTCTAACTTGACTTTTAAAATTAACTACACACATGTTCTATATCTATATGATATGCTAACTTAATGATTTAAAACCTGGAAACATGAAAAACACCGTAAAACCGGATTTACGCCGTCGTAGTAACACCGCGGGCTGTTTTGGGTTAGTTAATTAAAAACTATGATAAACTTTGATTTTAAAGTTGTTATTCTGAGAAAATGATTTTTATTATGAACATGAAACTATATCCAAAAATTATGATTAAACTCAAAGTGGAAGTATGTTTTCTAAAATGGTCATCTAGACGTCGTTCTTTCGACTGAAATGACTACCTTTACAAAAACGACTTGTAACTTATTTTTCCGACTATAAACCTATACTTTTCTGTTTAGATTCATAAAATAGAGTTCAACATGAAACCATAGCAATTTGATTCACTCAAAACGGATTTAAAATGAAGAAGTTATGGGTAAAACAAGATTGGATAATTTTTCTCATTTTAGCTACGTGAAAATTGGTAACAAATCTATTCCAACCATAACTTAATCAACTTGTATTATATATTATGTAATCTTGAGATACCATAGACACGTATACAATGTTTCGACCTATCATGTCGACACATCTATATATATTTCGGAACAACCATAGACACTCTATATGTGAATGTTGGAGTTAGCTATACAGGGTTGAGGTTGATTCCAAAATATATATAGTTTGAGTTGTGATCAATACTGAGATACGTATACACTGGGTCGTGGATTGATTCAAGATAATATTTATCGATTTATTTCTGTACATCTAACTGTGGACAACTAGTTGTAGGTTACTAACGAGGACAGCTGACTTAATAAACTTAAAATATCAAAATATATTAAAAGTGTTGTAAATATATTTTGAACATACTTTGATATATATGTATATATTGTTATAGGTTCGTGAATCAACCAGTGGCCAAGTCTTACTTCCCGACGAAGTAAAAATCTGTGAAAGTGAGTTATAGTCCCACTTTTAAAATCTAATATTTTTGGGATGAGAATACATGCAGGTTTTATAAATGATTTACAAAATAGACACAAGTACGTGAAACTACATTCTATGGTTGAATTATCGAAATCGAATATGCCCCTTTTTATTAAGTCTGGTAATCTAAGAATTAGGGAACAGACACCCTAATTGACGCGAATCCTAAAGATAGATCTATTGGGCCTAACAAACCCCATCCAAAGTACCGGATGCTTTAGTACTTCGAAATTTATATCATATCCGAAGGGTGTCCCGGAATGATGGGGATATTCTTATATATGCATCTTGTTAATGTCGGTTACCAGGTGTTCACCATATGAATGATTTTTATCTCTATGTATGGGATGTGTATTGAAATATGAAATCTTGTGGTCTATTATTATGATTTGATATATATAGGTTAAACCTATAACTCACCAACATTTTTGTTGACGTTTTAAGCATGTTTATTCTCAGGTGATTATTAAGAGCTTCCGCTGTCGCATACTTAAATAAGGACGAGATTTGGAGTCCATGCTTGTATGATATTGTGTAAAAACTGCATTCAAGAAACTTATTTTGTTGTAACATATTTGTATTGTAAACCATTATGTAATGGTCGCGTGTAAACAGGATATTTTAGATTATCATTATTTGATAATCTACATAAAGCTTTTTAAAACCTTTATCTATGAAATAAAGGTTATGGTTTGTTTTAAAAATGAATGCAGTCTTTGAAAAATGTCTCATATAGAGGTCAAAACCTCGCAACGAAATCAATTAATATGGAACGTTTTTAATCAATAAGAACGGGACATTTCAGTTGGTATCCGAGCGTTGGTCTTAGAGAACCAGAAAATTTGCATTAGTGTGTCTTATCGATTTTGTTAGGATGCATTAGTGATTCTGGACTTCGACCGTGTTTTCTTTAAAAATGATTGCTTAACATTTTTGTTGGAAACTATATATTTTTAACATATGAATATTATATGATATATTAATCTCTTAACGCGTTTGATATTATGTGATAGATGTCTACCTCTAGAACAAGTCCCATTGACTCACCTAATAATAATGAAGAGTCAAATGTAAATTGGAATGATTCATGGACTGATTCACAAGTTCCCGAAGAGGAACCAGAAGAAGAGTCGGAACCGGAAGAAGAATCGGAACCGGAAGAAGAATCGGAACCGGATGAAGAAATAGAACCGGTGGGGGAAATAATAAAACGGTTAAGTAAAAGAAAATCCTCAACCAACCGACCAAGGTTAATTATGGTCAATGGTGTTTCCGCTAAGGAAGCAAAATATTGGGAGGATTACCAATTCTCCGATGAATCGGATTCTGACGAGAATTCCGATGATGTTATAGAAATTACCCCAACTGAATTTAAAAAGGCAAAAGAAAATAATAAGGGAAAGGGCATAAAAATAGAGAAATCTAATTTCAATCCCGATGAACTTTATATGTATCGTCAACCCCCGAAGTCCTTAAGTTGTAACAATGACCCGGGAACCTCTAAACCACCAGGTTTTTCTAAACCAATGTGGATAACGACAGCTCGTATTAGGGGAACATCATATATCCCTAGAAACTTGGCAAAACGAACCAAAACCGAAGAAGAAGAAGAAACGAGCGAGTCGGAATAAGATAGTTGTATTCGTGTGGTGTAATATATGTAATATATTGTGCTTATGCTTTATGATATATGTAAAAATTGCTTGTATTAATAAGTATTTTTTTTTATGAATCTAACTCTTGTCTATTTTACAGTTTAAAAACACAAAATGGATAGACAACCCAATATTTTAAGAGACCTACCCGGAGACATGATTGATGAAATCTTGTCTAGAGTCGGCCAGAATTCCTCGGCACAACTATTTAAGGCGAGATCAGTTTGTAAGACATTCGAAGAACGTTCCAAGAATGTCTTGGTTTATAAGAGACTTTCGTTTGAAAGATGGGGGATATCACATTGGGAAACCCATAAGTTACGATGTGTTTACTTTGACGCATATATTGCGGGGAACCCAAATGCTATTTTACGCAACGGGTTAAGAAATTATTTTGACTCAATATATCCGAATATTAGACTTCGTGATTTAGAAAAAGCGGCTAACATGCAACATAAAGAAGCATGTTATGCTTACGGATTAGTAATGTTCGCTTCTCACCAAAGTGAGAACAAGAACATCGGGCTACAACTATTAAACAAAACGTTTCCACAAGTGACGGAGTCGGTAATTGGGGTAAGAAATGAGGTTTTTAGATTATTACGGGACTGTTGGACATTACGTAACCCTCGTCCCTTTGACGACGTTACAACACGCTGTCTTATCAACGGCCATAAAGGTTATGTTGCACAAGACCAAGGATGGGAAGTAGTCCTAGTAAAACCAGAATGCATGACTTGTTTCTGGACGTATGAATTACGTGTCTTTATTGCCTTTGCTGAACGACTTGTGTACTAGCTAGAATTATCTTCACAACTATCTTGTATCAAAGTTATTGTGTGTTATATTTCATGCTTTATGTAAAATAAGCGGTATTGTAAGTTTGTAAAATATTGTATAAAAGTTTGAACGCGAAATATTATTATAATCAGTTTTTCATATAGAATTGTAGTAGTTGAATTGTATATTAGCTACTAAGTATGAACTTAACGGGTAGGTACTACCCGAATTTAAACTTATAAAACGCTAATATGAAGAAAAAGCTTTTATAAATGAGTTCATATTATGCTACGAAATATTATTAACTACTCTTAATATTCTGTATGATTAACTTGTTCCATTTAACTATTTTGAAGGAAATGGCACCGACTACTCGACACACCGTGAATATGAATGAAGAGGAATTCCGTACTTTTCTAGCTTCAAACATAGCCGCAGTACAGGCTGCGCTACATACCAACAATAACCTTGGATCTAGCAGTACAGGAAATCGTGTAGGATGCACCTACAAAGAATTCACTGCCAGCAAACCTTTGGAATTTGATGGAACCGAAGGACCGATCGGATTGAAACGGTGGACCGAGAAGGTCGAATCGGTGTTTGCCATAAGTAAGTGTACTGAAGAGGACAAAGTAAAGTACGCTACGCATACCTTCACAGGTTCTGCGTTAACATGGTGGAATACCTATCTAGAGCAAGTGGGACAAGTCGATGTGTACGCACTACCGTGGTCAGCATTCAAGCACTTGATGAACGAGAAGTACCGTCCCAGAACCGAGGTTAATAAGCTCAAGACAGAACTTAGAGGGTTACGAACCCAAGGATTTGATATTACCACGTACGAAAGACGATTCACAGAATTGTGCCTATTGTGTCCGGGAGCATTCGAAAATGAGGAAGAGAAGATCGACGCGTTTGTGAAAGGATTACCGGAAAGAATCCAAGAAGATATAAGTTCACACGAGCCCGCCTCCATACAACAGGCATGTAGAATGGCTCACAAACTCGTGAACCAAATTGAAGAAAGAATTAAAGAACAGACTGCTGAAGAGGCCAATGTGAAGCAAGTCAAAAGAAAGTGGGAGGAAAACGGTGATAAGAATCACCAATACAACAACAACAGCAATTACAACAATAATCGCAACAATTATCCCAACAATCGCAACATCAATCGCAACTACAACAAACGGCCCAACAACAACAACAACAACAACAACAGCAACTACAACAATCATCCCAACAACAATAATAACCGCAACAACAACAACAATCAGAAGCAGCTATGCCAAAGGTGTGAAAAGAATCACTCGGGGTTCTGCACCAAATTTTGCAACAAGTGTAAAAGAAATGGTCATAGCGTGGCGAAGTGTGAGGTCTACGGACCAGGGGTTAATAGAACGAAAGGAACAAATGGTGTCAGAACGAGTAATGGCGGAGCAAGTAGTGTCGGAGCAAGTTATGCCAATGTAGTTTGTTATAAATGTGGAAAACCGGGCCACATTATTAGAAATTGCCCGAACCAGGAGAACACGAATGGACAAGGCCGCGGAAGAGTTTTCAATATTAATGCGGCAGAGGCACAGGAAGACCCGGAGCTTGTTACGGGTACGTTTCTTATTGACAATTAATCTGCTTACGTTTTATTTGATTCAGGTGCGGATAGAAGCTATATGAGTAGAGATTTTTGTGCTAAATTAAGTTGTCCATTGACGCCTTTGGATAGTAAATTTTTACTCGAATTAGCAAATGGTAAATTAATTTCAGCAGATAATATATGTCGGAATCGAGAAATTAAACTGGTTAGCGAAACATTTAAGATTGATTTGATACCAGTAGAGTTAGGGAGTTTTGATGTGATAATCGGTATGGACTGGTTGAAAGAAGTGAAAGCAGAAATCGTCTGTTACAAAAATGCAATTCGCATTATACGAGAAAAAGGAAAACCCTTAATGGTGTACGGAGAAAAGGGCAACACGAAGCTACATCTTATTAGTAATTTGAAGGCGCAAAAACTAATAAGAAAAGGTTGCTATGCTGTTCTAGCACACGTCGAGAAAGTACAAACTGAAGAAAAGAGCATCAATGATGTTCCCATTGCAAAAGAATTTCCCGATGTATTTCCGAAAGAATTACCGGGATTACCCCCACATCGATCCGTTGAATTTCAAATAGATCTTGTACCAGGAGCTGCACCAATAGCTCGTGCTCCATACAGACTCGCACCCAGCGAGATGAAAGAACTGCAAAGCCAATTACAAGAACTTTTAGAGCGTGGTTTCATTCGACCAAGCACATCACCGTGGGGAGCTCCTGTTTTGTTTGTCAAGAAGAAAGATGGTACATTCAGGTTGTGTATCGACTACCGAGAGTTGAACAAACTTACCATCAAGAACCGCTACCCACTACCGAGAATCGACGACTTATTTGATCAACTACAAGGCTCGTCTGTTTATTCAAAGATTGACTTACGTTCCGGGTATCATCAAATGCGGGTGAAAGAAGATGATATTCCAAAGACTGCTTTCAGAACACGTTACGGTCATTACGAGTTTATGGTCATGCCGTTTGGTTTAACTAATGCACCAGCTGTGTTCATGGACCTTATGAACCGAGTGTGTGGACCATACCTTGACAAGTTTGTCATTGTTTTCATTGACGACATACTTATTTACTCAAAGAATGACCAAGAACACGGTGAACATTTGAGAAAGGTGTTAGAAGTATTGAGGAAAGAAGAATTGTACGCTAAGTTTTCAAAGTGTGCATTTTGGTTGGAAGAAGTTCAATTCCTCGGTCACATAGTGAACAAAGAAGGTATTAAGGTGGATCCGGCAAAGATAGAAACTGTTGAAAAGTGGGAAACCCCGAAAACTCCGAAACACATACGCCAGTTTTTAGGACTAGCTGGTTACTATAGAAGGTTCATCCAAGACTTTTCCAGAATAGCAAAACCCTTGACTGCATTAACGCATAAAGGGAAGAAATTTGAATGGAATGATGAACAAGAGAAAGCGTTTCAGTTATTGAAGAAAAAGCTAACTACGGCACCTATATTGTCATTGCCTGAAGGGAATGATGATTTTGTGATTTATTGTGACGCATCAAAGCAAGGTCTCGGTTGTGTATTAATGCAACGAACGAAGGTGATTGCTTATGCGTCTAGACAATTGAAGATTCACGAACAAAATTATACGACGCATGATTTGGAATTAGGAGCGGTTGTTTTTGCATTAAAGACTTGGAGGCACTACTTATATGGGGTCAAAAGTATTATATATACCGACCACAAAAGTCTTCAACACATATTTAATCAGAAACAACTGAATATGAGGCAGCGTAGGTGGATTGAATTGTTGAATGATTACGACTTTGAGATTCGTTACCACCCGGGGAAGGCAAATGTGGTAGCCGATGCCTTGAGCAGGAAGGACAGAGAACCCATTCGAGTAAAATCTATGAATATAATGATTCATAATAACCTTACTACTCAAATAAAGGAGGCGCAACAAGGAGTTTTAAAAGAGGAAAATTTAAAGGATGAAATACCCAAAGGATCGGAGAAGCATCTTAATATTCGGGAAGACGGAACCCGATATAGGGCTGAAAGGATTTGGGTACCAAAATTTGGAGATATGAGAGAAATGGTACTTAGAGAAGCTCATAAAACCAGATACTCAATACATCCTGGAACGGGGAAGATATACAAGGATCTCAAGAAACATTTTTGGTGGCCGGGTATGAAAGCCGATGTTGCTAAATACGTAGGAGAATGTTTGACGTGTTCTAAGGTCAAAGCTGAGCATCAGAAACCATCAGGTCTACTTCAACAACCCGAAATCCCAGAATGGAAATGGGAAAACATTACCATGGATTTCATCACTAAATTGCCAAGGACTGCAAGTGGTTTTGATACTATTTGGGTAATAGTTGATCGTCTCACCAAATCAGCACACTTCCTACCAATAAGAGAAGATGACAAGATGGAGAAGTTAGCACGACTGTATTTGAAGGAAGTCATATCCAGACATGGAATACCAATCTCTATTATCTCTGATAGGGATGGCAGATTTATTTCAAGATTCTGGCAGACATTACAGCAAGCATTAGGAACTCGTCTAGACATGAGTACTGCCTATCATCCACAAACTGATGGGCAGAGCGAAAGGACGATACAAACGCTTGAAGACATGCTACGAGCATGTGTTATTGATTTCGGAAACAGTTGGGATCGACATCTACCGTTAGCAGAATTTTCCTACAACAACAGCTACCATTCAAGCATTGAGATGGCGCCGTTTGAAGCACTTTATGGTAGAAAGTGCAGGTCTCCGATTTGTTGGAGTGAAGTGGGGGATAGACAGATTACGGGTCCAGAGATTATACAAGAAACTACCGAGAAGATCATCCAAATTCAACAACGGTTGAAAACCGCCCAAAGTCGACAAAAGAGCTACGCTGACATTAAAAGAAAAGATATAGAATTTGAAATTGGAGAGATGGTCATGCTTAAAGTTGTACCTTGGAAAGGCGTTGTTCGATTTGGTAAACGAGGGAAATTAAATCCAAGGTATATTGGACCATTCAAGATTATTGATCGTGTCGGACCAGTAGCTTACCGACTTGAGTTACCTCAACAACTCGCAGCTGTACATAACACTTTCCACGTCTCGAATTTAAAGAAATGTTTTGCTAAAGAAGATCTCACTATTCCGTTAGATGAAATCCAAATCAACGAAAAACTTCAATTCATCAAAGAACCCGTCGAAATAATGGATCGTGAGGTTAAAAGACTTAAGCAAAACAAGATACCAATTGTTAAGGTTCGATGGAATGCTCGTAGAGGACCCGAGTTCACCTGGGAGCATGAAGATCAGATGAAGAAGAAATACCCGCATCTATTTCCAGAAGATTCGTCAACACCTTCAACAGCTTAAAATTTCGGGACGAAATTTATTTAACGGGTAGGTACTGTAGTGACCCGAACTTTTCCATGTTTATATATATTAATTGAGATTGATATTTACATGATTAAATGTTTCCAACATGTTAAGCAATCAAACTTGTTAAGACTTGATTAATTGAAATATGTTTCATATAGACAATTGACCACCCAAGTTGACCGGTGATTCACGAACGTTAAAACTTGTAAAAACTATACTGAAAGGACCCGTTCATATACATTATAAACGATTCACAATAGTTGAT
Organism: Rutidosis leptorrhynchoides; assembly: GCF_046630445.1. Taxonomy (NCBI): domain Eukaryota; kingdom Viridiplantae; phylum Streptophyta; class Magnoliopsida; order Asterales; family Asteraceae; genus Rutidosis; species Rutidosis leptorrhynchoides. The sequence goes on along the minus strand of NC_092333.1, from coordinate 411,888,509 downwards.
TACATCGCGAGGTATTTTGACCTCTATATGATACATTTTACAAACATTGCATTCGTTTTTAAAAGACAAACTTTCTTTACAACGAAAGTTGACGGAATGCACACCATTTCATAATACATCCAACTATAATTGACATAATAATAATCTTGATGAACTCAATGACTCGAATGCAACGTCTTTCAAAATATGCCATGAATGACTCCAAGTAATATCCTTAAAATGAGCTAATGCACAGCGGAAGATTTCTTTAATACCTGAGAATAAACATGCTTTAAAGTGTCAACCAAAAGGTTGGTGAGTTCATAGGTTTATCATAATAATCATTTCAATATATTAATAGACCACAAGATTTCCGTTTATAAATATATGTACACTCGCAAGTGTATAAAAGTATTCTATAAATTGTAGGCACCCGGTAACAAGCCTTAACGTTCATGTTTTACCCTCTGAAGTACACCAGATCAGGTGTGTTTAAAATAACCTCGAAGTACTAAAGCATCCCATAGTCAGGATGGGGTTTGTCAGGCCCAATAGATCTATCTTTAGGATTCGCGCCTACTGTACATAGACAAGTAGTTTAATGTTACCAAGCTAAGGGTATATTTCGGGTTTAAACCCACATAGAATTAGTTTTAGTACTTGTGCCTATTTCGTAAAATATTTATAAAACATCGCATGTATTCTCAGCCCAAAAATATATATAAAAGGGGAGTAATGAAACTCACCATACTGTATTTCGTAGTAAAAATACATATAACGTCATTTAACAAGTGCAAGGTTGGCCTCGGATTCACGAACCTATATTAATTATATATATTTATATGTTGGTCAATATTTGTCTAACAATTTTTGGTCAAGTCATAGTGTACCACAATCCTAATGCTCGAGACTAATATGCAAAAGTCAACAAAAGTCAACTTGACCCAAAATGACTTCTAAAATTTATACGTGTTTATTATATAACTTAACTATAGTCGTTTTATATATTTAAATATATTTATTAGATTTTATAATAATAAAAGTCATTTATTAATAAAAATTTATATTAACGTTTATATATGATAAAATATACTTTTATATATCTTAAGTAGTAAAATTTATAAAGTTCACTTAATATCGTAAAACTATAGTGGTAAGTATTATTAATGTAATTATATTACGCGCGGTGAAAAATATCTTTGTATCCCCTATTTATTTGATAAAATAATATTGATCATAATAATAATAAGTAAAAGTTGTATTATTTTGTAATAATAATTATTATTATTCTATAAAAAAATAACAATATTTATATTTACTAAAAATGTTATTATGATAAAATGATAATACTAACATAATAGTAATAATGATATTTTATAATAACAATGATATTTCTATTTCTATTAAAATAATAACGACGATAGTAATAATAATCATTTTAACAATAATACTAAAATTCAGTTGACTATAACTTCAAATCCGTTCATCGAAACCATTCGATATCTGAATGAAAAGTTCTTAATTTTTCGCTAGCTTTCCAATGACATGCATATCATATACCCCATCTCAGTAGCATATGTATCTAATTCAGGATTCAACAAACCTATCTAAGGACAATATCGAATGTACAAGCATGCATAATCCTATATACTCGAGCACTAGTCAGGGATACACTATTGATATATAAAAGTTAAGTTATGAGTGCTCACGTATCAATATTGAGATTCAATATTGCAGGAAAGTACGTAGACGCAACGGAGATGATAAACACTAGATTGACCTCACGAGCATACCCATGAACCATACCCATCACCTCCATAGTTATAACCTATAATTTTCTTAGCTTCGACTCATTAAAAAAACTATTTTGAAATCACTCGGACATCACTCCGTCGTAATATTTTATGTATACTAATAATATCTTGAAATAATACAGAGCAAGTATATATATATATATATATATATATATATATATATATATATATATATATGTATGTATGTAAATCGATTTAGAGAGTTTAGAGAAATATATTTTCAAGTTTCTATGAAATAATGAAACATATTGAATTCTATTTATAATAGATTTTTGAATTATTAAAGTGAATTATTAAAGTATGAATTATTAAAGTGAATTATTAAAGTATGAATTATTAAAGTGAATTATTAAAGTATGAATTATTAAACTATGAATTATTAAAGTATGAATTATTAAAGTTATTAAAGTGAATTATTAAAGTATGAATTATTAAACTATGAATTATTAAAGTATGAATTATTAAAGTTATTAAAGTGAATTATTAAAGTAAGAATTATTAAAGTGAATTATTAAAGTTAAAGTAAAGCAAAAGTAAAGTAAAGGTAAAGTTAAAGTATAGTAAAAGTATAAAAACTATGTATGTATAATACGCGTATAAATATATATAATATTAATTTAAATCGTTATATATATTTAATGAAATAAAATATAAATATCGTTATATTTATTATACTGGTTAAGTAATGAGTTCTCAAAAGTAATTCTAGATATTTATAAAAGTTATATACGTTTTAATAATAAAGTTCTTTTTAAACTGAAAACATTTTTGTACGTTTGAAAATAGATTAATAGAATATTATGGAAACCAATTCTCCACTAGCTTTTGTCTAACTTTCGTAAATGACGCCTTTTATTTTTATTTATAAATAGCTTTACAAATTATTCCGAATATCGTTAAGAAGAATAGATTTTCTCAAATCATAGTAGACCTCTCAACAGAGACTTTTAATCATAATTCAATGTTTCTGATAATTCAATCATTTAATATATTTTTTTTTAATTTCGTCGATAATCATATTGAAACAAATACGTTCATATAAAGCATTATACGTTTAAATACTTTGTTGACATTTTCAATTTATAACATATACACATATACATACATATTCATATATGTTCATTTAATGGTTCGTGAATCATTGGAATTTGGTCTAGGATTAAATGAATGTATAAACATAGTTTAAAATCCTTGAGATTTAACTTAACAAACATTGCTTATCGTGTCAGAATAATATAAAGATAAAGTTTAAATTTAGTCGGAAATTTCCGGGTCGTCACAGTACCTACCCGTTAAAGAAATTTCGTCCCCGAAATTTGATAGAGGTCGTTATGGCTAACAATGAGAATGTTATTATGACGATTATGAAGTTTTATCATGTCTAAGAAGTATGGATAAAATAATTTGATTACTCAAAGCGTATGAGGGAAGTTATCGTAAATGAAGAAAATAAGATTATAGTGATTCGTCATATCTTTTGACGTCATTACAATTGATCTCCGAATTTAAAGAAAATCTTTGTAATCTATATTGGATTTGATGCTTCGGTGATTAAGGAGATTATGATTCTCTTCGAATTAATACGATAATCCATCATGATTTCTCTGTCGGGTATTTCACTATAAATCCAACTCCTTCGTTTCCTTACAACTCACACCTTCTATTCTTTCTCCCTCAACTCATATTTTAAAGTATTTGTCAATATGCTTCATCCAGTACTGATTCTCGATATACTCCTCACTTTCATATCTGTCGTTCTTCTTTTTCATCTGCCTCCGGAAGAATCTATTTACTTCTAATATACTCTCGGTTTTATAGTGTTTTTATTTCTTCCGTGTCTTTATATTGTTATATGCATCGATATATACGGTTTATAATTTTTGGGTGGTTGTTGGGTTTTATATCTTCGCTTATATTTCAAAGCCTCTGCTTTTGTCTTCTATAATCATTGACATCCACAGTTAATGCTCCCTTCTATTTGCTGCGATTTATACTCCAATTTCTATTTTGGAGTTTTGTCCTTTCGTTTCTTCTTCTTGTGATTAAGTAACGTCTGTAATGGTTCAGTATTCGCAGATATGAATTTTAGAATGAACATAGTTAATGTTCTAAGAAGGAAATGGTAATGGCACGATCTTGATTTGTTAATTTACCAGAATACCCTGAAAAGACCGAATCATCAAGAAAATATATTCTTGATATTTTTATAGATTAAATAGAATACAAGAGTCGTGTAACATGGAACATGATGACGGCATGGTCTGTGAATCGTCATGTCCCATTAGAAACTCAGCATGACTTACTGTAATATAATCACGTTGATCAAGTGTCATTATATTATACTAACTCATGCTTCAGTTCCCAACACTACTTCAAAACATTCATAATTTAAACTCGAAAGTTTATAGAATATAGAAACTAATAGTTTCTTATATGATGTAACACTGATAGCGCAAAGAGATAAATGACTTCAGATAAGATTAGTTGTGAAAATATCTTCAGAAATATCGCAGATATTTATAATGAAAGATATGATAATATCTTAGAATTTCTAATATTGATGGATGATGATGAAGATTTGTCTGTAAAGGTTTAGAATAAAGAGTAAGGTATTCGTTAATGACTTTAGCAGGCACTGAATCATTTGGATTCTTTAAACGCAGATTTATTCTTTATTATTTGTCCACAGCCTCCTTCATAGTCTGTTCAATCCGTTTTCCAGTTCCAAACCTTCTCTTTTTCTCAGCTTTACCACCTTACTATTCTTTGTCATCAAACTTTTTACTGTTAAGATCGTTTACAGTTTTTGATGCTTCGTCAGCATTTCAAGAACTAGTTTGCAGTTCAAAATATTTTTCAGAACTTCACATTCAAAGTATGTAAGTCCAGGAGATAGACGTTTTACTTACACATATAACTGTTGGCGTAGACATGCTGCGAGATTTCAAAATACTGGTTACTGTTTTCTGATGATTCGTATGACAATTCTCGTTACAAGATGCGAATGAGTAAATGATGTGATTTCAATAAATATAATGATTTTTCGAAAAGTCAAAGATAATTGAAGTTGTTGGTAAGTTTATTGCTAAGGTGGCGAGATATGAAAGGTCCCCAGTAACGATGACGAAAGGGCAACGTATCTATCGAGGTTATAATAAGACTAGTCCGACTGAAAAGTCGAAGTTGACTTGCTGGAGTTGTGGCAAAACTGTCTATTTTGAAAAGGAATTGAAAAGTCATTTTAGCTAATAAATGCCAAAGGGTCTGACATGGATACGCGTCGAACTATGACTTTGGCTTCGAGAGCTTTTTAGGTACATAAATGTGGGTAATATGTGGTTGGATCATCATCTCGATTGTTCATTGTTTGAAGTGTCTTCGAAAACTTCGGAGAGTTTAAACACAGTTTGTAATCGTTAATATACATATGATGTTCTAACACAGTTTTGAAGTCAAAGTATAGCTTTGAAAGATGTAGGAATCTAAGAATGATATCTTCTGTTAAATCATGACTTGGATTTTGATTTGTCAAAATCAGAATGCGTAATCAAATTTAGGTGAGAATGGTTGTTTTGATTTCTATACAAGAATGTATATTTTTGTGAGATTTTGGGAGTATAGTTGATGATTTGCTTAAACAGATTCGAAAAATGTAACATATTAATTGTGAATTTATATATCTCTCAGGTATTACCTACCCGTTAAAAAAATTTCACAATTAATATTTTGTACAACAGAATTTTATTACAGTCTTTATGAAAATATATATGTGCATATTTTCTTCAGATGTAACATAGATTTAATGAGTTAATATTAAATTAAAATCATTTGATTTACGGTTGAAACTAGAACTGAATAATCCCTAAAGACTTTAGAAATTACATAACTTTTACGGAGTATTTATTGAATAAAATTGAAATTATGAATTAATACTTCGTTATTTGTTGGTGTTTGTAACCCTTGCACCATATTCTCTAAAGCCACTACTCGAGCGCGAAGCTCGTTGACTTCTTCTATTACACCGGGGTGATTGTCGGTTCGGACGAGCGGATGAATAAAATCTAGAATTTGATGTAGTATATAATCGTGACGAGATACTCTGGAAATGAGAGAGAAAATGGTGTTTCGGACCGGTTCGCCGGTAAGTGCTTCAGGTTCATCGCCAAGAGGGCAATGTGGTGGATGGAAGGGATCACCTTCTTCTTGTCTCCGATTATTGAGGAGGCTACGAACCTATCCCCAATTCATCCAGAATAGATGATGGCTAATTGGTTTATCTATTCCGGTCACGCTGCTTTCGGAGCTTGAGTGGGATTCTATATCGGAATTCGAGGGACTTGAACTAATGACGAATTTCATTTCGTTCGATTGAATAAATGATTTTTCGATATGAAATGATTTTTCGGCTATCGGGTGGTATTCTAATTACATAGAATATCTATATATATAGCGCAAAAGATTTCGTAGATTACAGAGGAAGTTACGGGATATGTGATGTTATGTGAGGTGTATATAAAATAGCTTTATATTTTATTAGGAAAAACTATTAAATACGATACAATTTTACACAAGATATTTATTTATTTATAGAATGGATATACTTAAACCTTGCTACAACACTTATAGGCAGTGTACCTAATCGTACAGTAGTGTAGTTTTTAGTAAGTCCGGTTCGTTCCACAGGGAAATCTTTAAACAAAGCTCAACGCTATATTAGTTTACTTTTATTAAAAATACAAATATATATATAAGTAATATTATTATTATAAATGGGGGTTTTTACCGTTTAATGACCGGTTTGTCGATTTTAAAACTTTAGTCGCAGTTAAAACCTAATGTAAAATATAAAATAAATACAAGACTTAAATTAAAGCGTAAAGTAAATAACGATAATGAAATTGCGAATAATAAAAATGCGATAAAATAAAATTGCGATAATTAAAAAGTACGATAATTAAAAGTGCGATTAAATAACAGTGCGATAATTAGAAGTGCAATTAAATATAAAATAAAGGAAATTAAATATGAAATAAAAGAATTATGCTTATTTAAACTTCCGTAATCATGATGTTTGACGTGTTGATTTTAGTTTTATGCCCATGGGTTAATTGTCCTTTGTCCTGGATTATTTAATATGTCCGTCTGGTTTTTGTCCATAACAGTCCATCAGTCATAAATATAAATTGCAAGTGTCCTTGTCAAATTATTATTATACCCGAAGTTAAATATTCCAACTAATTGGGGATTCGAATTGTAACAAGGTTTTAATACTTTGTTTAATGAATACACCAGGTTATCGACTGCGTGTAAACCAAGGTTTTACTACTTTGCTAACAATTACACCAATTACCCTTGAATGTAATTTCACCCCTGTTTTAATTATTCTAGTGGCTATTAATCCATTCCCGTGTTCGGTTAAATGAACGATTATTCGTACATATAAATACCCCGCCCATCGTGTCCGATCGAGTGTATATGGTAATTTATAGGGACGCCCAATTGTAAATCTTTATATTAACATTAACAAACTTTCATTTAATTAAACAAATATAAAGCCCATTAATAGCCCATAGTCTAATTTCCACAAGTGTCGTTCTTTTGTCCAAACCCCAATTATGGTACAAAGCCCAATTACCCAATTTTAGTAATTAGCCCAACATCATGATTACTTCGTTTTAAATAAGCATAATAATAACTTAGCTACGAGACATTAATATAAAAAGGTTGAACATAACTTACAATGATTAAAAATAGCGTAGCGTTACACGGACAGAATTTCGACTTACACCCTTACAATATTCGCTAACATACCCTTATTATTAGAATTATAATTAAAATTAAAATATAAATTATAAATATATATATATATATATTTTACGATATAGATAGAGAAGAGAGAAAATAGATTATGAAATTTGATCAGAATTCGGTTTGCTTTATAGCCAGAGTTGAATTTTGGGGCTCCGCGACTCGCGGCAAAATCCCCTTCAAACTCCGCGAGTCGCGGAGATAGTATTTACAGCTCAGTCCTTGGAGTTTTCTCTGCCGACGGTTTTATATATATAAATATAATATATATATAATTAATATAAATAATTATATATTATATTATATTTATATACATAGTTAACTTGTAATTTTTAGTCCGTTGCGTCGAGCGTTAAGAGTTGACTCTGGTCCCGGTTCCGGATTTTCGAACGTCCTTGCGTACAATTTTATATTTTGTACTTTGCGTTTTGAATCTTGTACTCTTGTAATTTCGAGACGTTTCTTATCAATAATTGGAACCTTTTTGATTGTCTTTTGTACTTTTGAGCTTTTTGGTCGTTTGCGTCTTCAATTCGTCGAATCTGTCTTTTGTCTTCACCTTTTATTATTTAAACGAATATCACTTGTAAATAGAACAATTGCAACTAAAAGCTTGTCTTTGTTGAGGAATAATGCTATGAAATATATGTTCGTTTTTAGCATTATCAAATATTCCCACACTTGAGCGTTGCTTGTCCTCAAGCAATATCATCTTGAAACACTAGAATCACTTCTTTATTCTTCACACTTTGTACATCAGTGATTTCTATACGGCGGTATAAACAATGGTAGTAATGATATGGTTTACAGTCCCACATGACTATAAAAATTTAGATCCATTAAGGAAATTGGATCTTTATGAAAACATTTGATCTTTTGAAAATTAAATCTAGTTTTTACCCTAGATAAGTTTTCCGGGATAACCCTTTACCGGTGTTTGCAAAATATTTTTGTGGGTTTGGTGGGTTTCAGATTTGAAAATTTTAGCTCAAAACTTGCGGTTTTGTGTCACCCACTTGCTAACCTTGTATTAGGAAAGCAACACGTCCAGTTTACTTGTTCCGTATATTACCTTTCGGCAAACTACCGTCCGGTTGTAAAGGAAAGCGTTGAACAAGCAACTGTTAAGGCAATGTCCCGTGACATGCTTTTGATTATGGTCTATAACGTGTCGGACGCAATTACTATCCTTGGTAGGAGCAATAGTAAAGCTCACCCTTATAATTTGTCGGTTTTGCACAAGGTCCTGTCTTTGACCACTATGCAACCACCGTTCTTACGGTTGACACCCGATTTAGTTCAGGTGAACTAATGAATTCCAGGTGAATTCCTAGGATTTTACGTTCAATGGTAATGAACGCATTGAAAATAGGGTTTTCAGAAAACAAATCGGTTTGTAATTTTGATCAAAATATTTTCTCGTTTAAGCTCGAGTTTAGATATCATCGAATTCCATGAGTTTGTAATTCTCAATCTTTAAGGTCAATCTCTAGGATTGAGTAATATCAGTCTTAAAAGCTGATTTTTAATCTTTAAGGAGATTATCCTTTCTGGGGATCTGATTCATTAGTCTTATCCAGCTAATTTGCATGGTGCCCCCCCATTGTACGAGATAAATCCTTCTCATGGTTAGGATAAATCTGACCACTTGGCGACCCTGTTTAATGCTGAGGTCCGTGGATTTCCTGCTGATTTTAGTGATGACTTTTCTAGATTTTTCGTCAACCTACAGCTGGTCTGGACGACAACTTCATGACCTAAATCAAGAAGCGCGTGTCTTTTTCGGAAGACTTTACTTCCTTTTAATGATGGAATTGATTCATCGTGTAGATCCATCTCTTCTTTTCTTTCATCGGGTAAAACAGTTTAGTTTAGTTCAAAGCAAAAGTATTTTCAGTTATTTGTTACAGATATATGTGACATATGTTTAAAATAACTTGGTAAATTTTCCCACACTTGGCTTTTTATTTTTCTTTTTATCGTCCTCTATTCCATTTTAAATGAATTTTGACATTTTAGTTTGTTTCTTAATTTATGTTCTTTCTGAGATAACAATAATTTCGGTGTTAAAACCTAGTTTTATCGTTCATAAATATGTATAAACATGATTTGAATTCATTTAATTGAAAAAGTTTACTAGAATTGGGTAGCCAGTATATAAGACTAGGGCTGTTCTTTTTTTATCAGAGAGCACTAGATTCTAATACAACTACTGCTTTACTAGTATTTTTAATGGTAACCAAGTGTATAAAGTAAAAAATTTAAAATCCGAAAGAATTTAACCCCTTCACACACTTAAGATCTTGCAATGCCCTCATTTGCAAGAAATCAGTAACAATTTAAATTATTGAGGGTGATTTGTGTGAAAATGATTAAATTTTTACCAAAGTTTCCAAATATATTGGCGTTTGTTTGCTGAATGATAAATGGTGCACATCATTTGTTCATTCCGTCTTGTTGTTATTTCACATATATTTTGCATCTTGTAGTCAAAATTAGTTGCTTTTGCTGAACTTAATGCCAGTCTTTGAAAATGCGTTGTTTTACCCTGTTGTGTACATAAGATAAACTGCAAACATATATACATATTTTTGAAGTTTGGTATATTACCCCACATTCAAAAATTATTAAAATCTAAGAATAAAAGTTAGATAATTATAAAAATGATTACAATATTAACAAAAATATTAAATGTATCAATAATTACAAATTACAAAATAAAAAAAATAATAATAAGTAAACTAAGGATGATATTGGTACCAATAGGGGTTCCAGGCATAACCATAAGTGCTATAGAATGCTTCGGCAGGGTCATACGTAGGATATGGTGGCTGCATCTCTATCGACCAAGGAGGGAAGACGGGTTTCGGTGTAGGAATATAGTTTCTACCTATGTGTTGGCAATGAGCTATGATCTGGTTCTGATGAACTTGCCAATCTTCAAATGCTCTCTGTCTAGCATTTTCGTATTCCTGAGAAGCTATAAACCTATGCATCTCTTGCATCTCATTCCCCCCTCCTACATTACCTTGTTGCTGGTTTCTCTCCACCTGTTGATGTCTACCATGGTATCGTACTGCGGCGTTATTTCGCCTCTTCAAAACTTTCGCACCATGGTATACATTTAATCCTATAGTATCGCGGGGTTCCGGCTCTTCTACTAATAATCCCCCCCGACTTATATCCACACCGAGATATTCACCAATCAAAGTAATAAAAATACCACCTCCTATTATGCTATGTGGTCGCATCCCCCGAACCATAGCGGATAAATAATAACCCACACAATATGGTATACTTACAGCGCTTTGTGGGTCTCGAATACACATATGGTAAAACAAATCTTGTTCATTTACTTTTTCTTTGTTCTTACCCCTTTGTGTAATCGAATTAGCTAAAAACCTATGTATCACTCTTAATTCGGCTCTATCTATATCCAAATAAGAGTAGTTTCCCCCTTTGAAACGGTGATGGCTTGTCATTTGACTCCACACACCGTGTGTATCAAAATTCTCATCTATCTTTCTACCGTTTAGTATCAATCCTCTACAATCGGCAGACGCTAACTCCTCAGGCGTATATATACGTAAAGCCTGAGCCATGTCCAGTAAAGACATGTGGCGCATCGAACCGCCTAACAAAAATCTAATAAAAGAACGATCGGTTAAACTAGCTACCCGATCATTCAACTCTATACTACATAACAACTCTTCACACCATACTTTATATACAGGTCTGCGTATGGTGAATAAACATATCCAGTCATTAAAAGAAGAATTACCATACCTCTGTACAAGTAATTCCCTAATTGGCCCGGCCAATTCTACAGCTTCTAAGGGTCCCCATTCTATGACCCTCGGTACCTCAACAACCTTGGAATGAAGAGTATGCAAACCCCATTGATATTTTGGATAATCTATCCAAAGTCTGTCAAATCTCAGGTTCGGGTGCAACTCTTCCAAATGCATATCGGAAAAGGTCATGACTGGATGAGGTACATCCTGCTTGTAGTAGTTATCTACCTCCTGTTGTTCCAAATTCTCAGCAGGAGCATTGCGGGCTTGGGATGAAGATTCACCCCTTTCATTCTGCAAAACACATCAAACACAAATTTTGTGCATCCAAATATGCATTAGTGTCAGCAAAATCATCAATCAAAATAATTACAATGACATTATCAATTTATATCAAACTTAAGCTTATTTTCACATTTTTATCAAATCTACACTTTTTCAAATAAGCATATACGAAAATTTTCGCCAAGTTCATAAGCATTCAACTCAAATAATATGTCAAAATAATCATTACTAGCAATCAAACAAGTCTCAAATGGCATTATCTTTCAAAAATCAAGTTCATGAATTTTAGACTTGAAAAAGTCCACTTTAATTCTCAAAATCATGTTTAGGCTCAAAGTTTGGATCATTTAACTACCTAGACATGTTACACTACTCAATTTAGCAACAATTCATGACAAAAATCGGCCATAACCTGTTTATATCAAAAAGCCCCAAATTGCTCGAGAACACAAACCCTAGATTACTCAAAATTTGAAGTTTAAGGCTTCTAATCATGTTAAACAGCATCAATCTAGGTTATACAAGCATAATACATAAACAATTTAAGTCTAATTACACTAAAAAGCATCAAAATCAAATTGGGGAAAAAATAGCTCAAGAACACCAAAATTCGGATTAAATGGTGTTTAGGTGTAGAAATTTACCGTTTTTCTTGAGTAATTCTTAGATAGCATCCTTCTCAACATGATTTTAGCAAAAAATTTGGTGATTAACGGTTAAAAATTGGGATTTTTGGGGTGTTTTTGGGTGTATTTTCGGGGTTTTTCGCGTGCAGAATTCGGGTGTTTATGTGTGGGGAGTGAAACTGATCTGTTGTTCAGTTATATTTTTTTCCGGTTTTTAGTCTCTCCGCGAGTCGCGGAGGTTTTGCACTTCAAACTCCGCGAGTCGCGGAGTTTGCTCTTTTTTTTTTTTTTTTTTTTTTTTATAATCATTAACTTATTAAAACAATTAAGTAATTAATTTTAAAATTTTGTTTCCCTTGTTATTTAGGACGAGGTCGTTTCGGATCGATGTCCTAGTCCGTCCTTCGACAAAATTTTAAAATTTGTCTTTTTGTAGCGATTGTTTTAAAAGCTAAGATTTTTGGGTTTTTTTAATGTTTTTGGCATACTTTAAATTAATAAGATTAAAAATAATGATAATAAAAGTTCTCGTCCCTCCCTTGGGTAAAGCAATTTCGGTTCAAAGACCTAGTCTTCAACTTACGACGAATTTTAAAAATCATATTCTTAACTTAATGAGATAAAGTAAATTTTTGTTTTTAAATTCACACAACTTAAATATAAAATTCAAAATTAATATTAAAAATTCACACCAAACTTAAAATTTGAAATGCATAAAATTAAAAATTAATATTTTAAAAATTAAAAATTCATACCAAACTTAATTTAAAAATTTATAAATTCATATCAAACTTATATTATTTTTTTCAAATATTTACAATTTTAAATATATTGTTTTTATAAAGTTTACAATATTAATTTAAGATTTAAATATTAAGATTAAAAATAAAATTAAAAATCTTTTTGTCTTTTTATCCCACTTTAATCAATCAAATATTATCAAAAATATGCGCCCCTCTTTTCGGTAAAGTAATTTCGGTTCCAAGACCTAATTTAACTCATGACGAATTTTTGAAATATTTTGGGTTGATTGATTAAAGATATTTATACCTTAAGAATAAACGTTAAATTTCGCAGTGATGTAATAAATTTTTGAATGATATCAATAATTTCGGTCGCCAAACCTAATTTTATTCAATACCAATTTAATACTTTTTAGCGAACAAATTAGCGTTTATTATCAAAAGGTTAAAAATAAAAAAAATAAAAACTGTACAGACATACATGTGAAATAGATCTTAGTTATATGATCTATTCCATTCATAAGATAGTCGGTTTAATTGGTTTTCCATGGCTCCAAAGGCGTAACCTCGAGCATTCAGTGTCTTTTCTTCTAAACATATGAACGGTCCGTCTCTGCATAAAGTAACAAATTCGGTATTTGAATAGGTTTGATTATTTGAACATTTACCTCCATGTGACCATTTTCCGCATTTGTGACATCGTTCTAGGTGTCGTGCTCTTCTTTTCGCTGCGGATTTTGATTTTCCTTTACCAAATTGTAACTTATTATCTTCGCATCTGGATTCTTTTCTAACTCCGTCCATTCTTTCTCTGATTACTGATACTAATTCACTCGGTAGTATGTCATTATTACGTTTAGTGATCAAAGCGTGTAGCATTAGACCATGGTTTAGTTCACAGGCAGTCTTCATTTCGTAAAAACCTAAAAAAATAAAAATTCAGAATGGGGGGAGAAGACTAGTTCTTTAGGGTCTGCTAGGGAAAGACCATACGTGTTCCATTTTCGAGAACTACACGAAAACAGACAATCTAACTCTAACAGAAATATATATTATCCTTTAAAGACTTGATTCTCCCCACACTTAGTTAGCTGTGGTGTCGAAATTGTGATTAACTTCGTTGTCGACTTCCATCGGACCATGTATGTAATGTTTAACTCTGTGACCATTGACTTTAAATTCAATCCCATTTGAATTTATCAATTCTATCGTTCCGTATGGGAAAACTCTTTTGACTATGAATGGTCCAGACCATCTTGATTTCAATTTTCCAGGAAATAGCTTGAATCGTGAATTGAAAAGAAGAACTCTGTCTCCTTCTTTAAATTCTTTTGAACTTCTGATTCTTTTATCATGCCATTTCTTCATTTTTTCTTTATAGATTAACGAATTTTCGTATGCTTCATGTCTTAATTCTTCTAATTCGTTTAGTTGACTTAATCGTAGACGTCCGGCTTCATGTAAATCAAGATTACATGTCTTCAAAGCCCAAAATGCTTTGTGTTCAATTTCTACTGGAAGATGACATGCTTTTCCATAAACAAGTCTAAAAGGTGTGGTTCCAATTGGAGTTTTGTAGGCTGTTCTAAAAGCCCAGAGTGCATCCTCCAATTTAATGGACCATTCCTTCGAATTTGATCCTACGGTTTTCTCTAGAATACGTTTTAAAGCTCGGTTGGTATTTTCAACTTGTCCACTTGTTTGTGGATGATATGCGGTGGAGATTTTATGAGTTACTCCATATCTTTTAAGAACTTTCTCAAGTTGATTATTACAGAAATGAGTACCCCGATCACTTATTAAAGCTTTCGGTGTTCCAAACCTTGCAAAAAGACGTTTTAAAAAGTTGACTACAACTCGTGCATCGTTAGTTGGGAGAGCTTGTACTTCCGCCCATTTAGATACATAGTCAATGGCTACGAGTATATATAGATTATTATGAGATTTTGGAAATGGACCCATAAAGTCAATACCCCAAATGTCAAATACTTCACATACTTGGATGACATTTTGTGGCATTTCATCACGTTGACTTATTTTTCCGGCCCTTTGACATGCATCACAGGATTTGCAAAGAAGGTGTGCGTCTTTGTAAATTGTAGGCCAATAGAATCCAGCTTCATAAAATTTTCTTGCTGTTAGTTGAGGCCCATAATGCCCTCCTGTTGGTCCTGTGTGACAATGGTTTAAAATTTTACTAGCTTCATCTCCAAATACACATCGGCGTATTATTCCATCGGGACAACTTTTAAACAGATGTGGATCTTCCCAGAAATAGTGTTTTATATCACTGAAGAATTTCTTTCGTCTTTGGTACGATAATCCTTTTTCAAGGAATCCACAAACTAAGTAGTTTGCATAGTCTGCAAACCATGGGATTTCTTTATAATCTATCTTCAATAGATATTCATCAGGAAAGTTGTCTTGTATGGCCGATTCATTTAGAACTTCTAATTCGGGATTTTCAAGACGAGAAAGATGATCAGCGGCGAGATTTTCTGCTCCTCTTTTATCTCGGATTTCAATATCAAACTCTTGTAAGAGTAAGATCCAACGGATTAATCTTGGTTTAGCATCTTGTTTTGAAAATAGGTATCTAAGAGCAGAATGGTCGGTATAGACCACCGTTTTTGCTAGAACGAGATATGATCGAAATTTGTCAAAAGCAAATACAATAGCAAGGAGTTCTTTTTCAGTAGTTGTATAGTTTGTTTGTGCTCCTTGTAATGTCTTACTAGCATAATATATAGGTTGAAATCGTTTTTCAATCCTTTGTCCTAAAACGGCTCCCATTGCAAAATCACTTGCATCGCACATTAGTTCAAATGGTAGATTCCAATTTGGTGTTATCATGATTGGTGCATTAGTGAGTTTTTCTTTAAGAATATTAAAAGATTTGATACATTCATCTGAAAAGATGAATGGCTCATCCTTTTCTAGGAGTTTATTCATAGGAGTGGCAATTTTAGAAAAATCTTTTATGAAACGTCGGTAAAAACCGGCATGCCCTAGAAAACTCCTAACTCCTCTAACATTGGTGGGATGTGGAAGTTTAGCAATTACATCTACTTTAGCTCTATCCACTTCAATCCCTTCTTTTGAAATTTTATGTCCAAGAACGATGCCTTCTTTAACCATGAAATGGCATTTCTCCCAATTAAGTACTAGATTTGATTTTTCTCATCTAATTAGCATTCGTTCCAGATTAACTAGACATGATTTAAATGTATCACCGAAGACTGAAAAGTCATCCATGAATACTTCCATGCATTCTTCTATCATGTCATGAAAAATCGCCATCATACACCTTTGAAAGGTTGCAGGGGCGTTACAAAGTCCAAATGGCATTCTTTTGTAAGCAAAAGTACCATAAGGGCACGTGAATGTGGTTTTCTCTTGATCTTCGGGTGCTATTGGAATTTGAAAATATCCGGAAAATCCATCTAGAAAACAATAGTAACTATTTCCGGCTAATCTTTCCAACATTTGATCTATGAAAGGTAAGGGAAAGTGATCTTTTCTGGTGGCGTCATTTAATTTTCTATAATCAATACATACACGCCATCCTGTTACAGTCCTAGTAGGAATAAGCTCATTTTTCTCATTTGTAATGACAGTCATGCCACCCTTCTTAGGTACGCATTGAATTGGGCTTACCCATGGACTATCAGAAATTGGATATATCAAACCTGCATCTAGCAGTTTAATAATCTCTTTCTTAACTACATCTTGCATATTAGGATTTAGTCTTCGTTGGCGTTGCACATACGTTTTATGACCCTCTTCCATAAGGATTTTATGTGTGCAATACGAAGGACTTATTCCTTTAATATCATGAATCTTCCATGCAATGGCTGGTTTATGAGCTTTCAACACAGAAATGAGTTGTGATTTCTCATTTTCAGTAAGAGAAGACGATATTATTACAGGTAATTCAGATTCACCATGTAAATAAGCGTATTCCAAATGTTTGGAAGTGGCTTTAATTCTAATTTCGGAGGTTCTTCTATCGATGATTTATATCGATATCTGTCTTCTTCTTTTAGCATTTGAATTTCTTCTGTTGTTGGTTCATATCCATTAGCTATAAGTGTAGCTAACATTTCAGCTTCATCAATTGGTTCATTACCTTCTCCTAAAGAACATTCTCCTGTTCCTTGTAATTCTGGAAATTCTTCTAATAATTCTGCATGTGCATCTATAGTTTGAATATAATAACATGTATCATCTGCAGATTGTGGATGTTGCATTGCTCTATCAACTGAAAAGGTAACACTCTCATCCTCTATACTTAGGGTCAGTTTCTTACCGAACACGTCTATCATTGCTTTAGCCGTGTTTAAGAATGGTCTTCCTAATATGAGAGGAACTTGAGAATCTTCTTCCATGTCCAAAACAATAAAATCTACTGGAAATACTAAAGTACCAACTTTAACTAGCATGTTCTCCATTATCCCTCTAGGATATTTTATTGATCTATCGGCTAGTTGTATGCTTATTCTGGTTGGTTTTAATTCTCCAAGGTCTAGTTTAGCGTATAGTGAATACGGCATTAGATTTATACTAGCACCTAAGTCTGCTAATGCTTCTATTGAACTAAGACTACCCAGAAAACATGGAATTGTGAAACTTCCTGGATCAGATAGTTTTTCTGGTATCTTATTCAACAGCACTGCTGAACAATTAGCATTCATAGTAACAGCCGAGAGTTCTTCCATTTTCTTTCTATTTGAGATTAGATCTTTCAAGAATTTAGCATATCTAGGCATTCCTGAAATCACATCAATGAAAGGAAGATTTACATTTATCTGTTTAAACATATCCAAGAATTTGGATTGCTCGGCTTCAAGTTTTTCTTTCTTCATTTTACTCGGATAAGGAAGTGGTGGTTGGTATGGTTTAACATAAGGTTTATCCTTAACTGTGTTATTTTCATTAATCTTTTCAACTACCGGTTCTTTTTCCTTATCTTGATCAGGTTGTGGTTCTTGTGGAGTAGGAATAGTTTCATCAGAAGTTACAGGTATTTCAGGTGGTTTAAGTGTTGTACCACTTCTTGTGGTAATAGCTTTAGCTGTTTCATTTCGTGGGTTAGCATTTGTATCACTAGGTAGACTTCCCGGTTTTCTTTCACCTATTAACCTTGCTAGGTTACTTACTTCTTGTTCCAGATTTTGAATAGAAGCTTGTTGATTTCTAAATGCTTGAGCATTTTGTTCATTGGTTTGTTTCTGAGATGTGAAAAACTGCGTTTGAGTTTCAACTAGCTTCGTCATCATATCTTCTAAATTCGGCTTTTTATCATCGGTTTGTTGTGGTGGTTTGTTTTGAAAATTTGGTCTTTGCTGATTATAAGTATTATTGGATACTTGTTGATTGCTAGGACCTTGTTGGTTGTTGTATGGAATATTTCGGTTATAATTCTGGTTTTGATTGTAAATCGGTCTTGGCGGTTGATAATTATTCTGATAATTATTTCCAGGCCTTTGGTTTATGTATGAAATATTCTCTCTTTGTTCCATTGTTAATTCAATACTGAGACAATCTTTTGTCAAATGTGGTCCTCCACACTGCTCACAACTAATTCGTATTGAGTGAATATCCTTAGTCATCTTTTCCATTCGTCTCTCCACAGCATCTATCTTTGCGGAAATGGAATCTAAGTCATGGCTAGAATCGGCTCTAGCTTCTTTAGATGATCTAATGATATCTTTTTCTTGGTGCCACTCATGTGAGTGGGAAGCAGTGTTATCAATAATTTTGTAAGCATCAGTTTCGGTTTTCTTCATAATAGAACCACTAGCTGCTATATCTATGTCTTTTCTTGTAGTGATGTCGCATCCTCGGTAGAATATTTGTACTATTTGACAGGTGTCTAAACCATGTTGCGGACATCCTCTTAATAACTTTCCATATCTTGTCCACGCCTCATATAGAGTTTCATTTGGCTTTTGTGTGAACGTAACAATTTCAGCTTGAAGTCTTACGGCTTTAGATGCAGGAAAGAATTGTTTAAGAAATTTGTCAATTAAAACATCCCATGTATCAATCGCCCCTTCAGGTAACGATTCCAACCAATCTTTGGCTTCTCCCTTTAAAGTCCAGGGAAATAACATGAGATATATCTATTCATCCTCCACTTCTCGGATTTTAAATAGTGTGCAGATCCTATTAAAGGTACGTAGATGTTCATTTGGATCTTCCTTCGGCGCACCACTAAATTGGCATTGATTAGTCACCATGTGTAGAATTTGTCCTTTGATTTCATAATCTGGCGCATTAATGTCTGGATGAGTAATTGCGTGACCTTGGCCAGTGCGTTTAGCTCTCATTCGGTCTTCCATACTTAAAGGTTCCAGATTCTCCATAATTGAATTTGTTGAATCGGTATCACTAGATGATTCTGATTTAATAGTTTGTTCCTCAACAATCTCTGTTTGAATGATTGGTGGTTCCGGAGGAAAGTTTAATGGTTCAGGATCTATGAACCGTTCCTGAATATTCTCTGGATTCTCAATTGTGAGGTTGGGTTCAAAAAATGGATTATCGGAAATTTGAACTGAAGTACTTGGTTGACTGGATGACGATTCTAAAGAAAAATCAACGGCGGTTATATTTGCTAAATGTCTTGATCTAGTTACAGGTGGTGAACGTACAAAAGGTGATGAACGTCTTGCTCGGTGCATTCACTGAATATCTTATTAGTTTTAAAAAGGAAAGAAAAATTATAATAAGTTATCCAATCAATAGACTTTTCTGATTTTGCCCACGTTTCGAATAGCGAAAAGATGCAGCAGAGGGGCAGGATTCGTTTGGTCTCAATATAATTGAGGACTGTTTGGCTCCAATAACCCGGTCCACGTACAAATCCAACTATTACTACGAACCAGAAAATTTTGATGTCTATCAATTTAACCACTTAAAATAAATTTTCGTAATTTTAAGAAATTTAGATAAGAAGTAGAAAAAATTCTAAGTCCTAAAAACTAGAATAGCGAGAAATAAGAGAGAAAAAGAGTTCGTCGCAAAAGGTAGAAAAAGAAAAAAAAATGGTTGAAAAATAAAAGGTGACGGAAAAAAATAAAAGATACTTAAAAATACTTAACTAACCTAACCTTATTACTACAACTAACTTAAAATTATAATCGCAAATTGAAATTACTAATTGGAATGATAATTGGTACATAGTAAAAGGTCTAAAAATATTAAAGCTTACAGGAAAAACTAAATCCCAAATGTAAATAACTTAAAAAGAAACTAAAACTTAAAAAGGCGTCGCAAAATTCTAAAGCACCTAAATCTTAGTCTAAAGAAAAAGCACTTAAGGAATTCTACGGCAAAGCCTAAAAATCTAGGAGTAAAAATAACTATGGCAAAAACTAAGTTTAAAATTAAATATGAGCGAAAAAATACAAATATTACGCTATAGCGATTAAAAAGGTACAAAATATAAAAATATACAAAAAGTTGTAAAAAGTACAATTTTTATAAAAATATTATTTTTATATTATTTATTTAATAAAACTACTAATTTTACAAATTAATAAAACTAATTAATACTAAATAAAACAAATTAAATAAAAAGTAAAAATAAAAATAAAACTAATAATAATAATAATACATAATTAGGTTTAAATAATAATAATAATAATTAATAACCCGTAATTAATGCAGTTTTAGGGCTTCTGTTCGCGTGTCAGAGTGGCTCCGCGAGTTGCGGCAATTAAAGAAGAAAACCCCGCGAGTCGCGGGGTTCAGAAATTCAGTTGACAGCTTTCAATTTTTACGCGTTTTTCTTTATTTTTTTTTTTTATTTATTTTCTGTTTTCTGTTTTTTAATAAATAAAAGATTTTAAAATAAAACTTATATTTTTATAAACTAAAATAAAAATAAAGAGACTTATAAAACTTAAATATTTAACAAAATTTTAAAAATACTTATATTTTTGTTTTTCTTTTTATATTTTTCGAATATTTAAAACGTATTTTTACAAAAACGACTTTTAATAAAAGTAACTAAAAATCTTTTTTTTTTTTATATATATTAGCGTTGCGCTTCCGGCGTTTAAGAGTTTCCCCGGCAGCGGCGCCAAAAATTACTTGATTTTATGCGAGGTGTATATAAAATAGCTTTATATTTTATTAGGAAAAACTATTAAATACGATACAATTTTACACAAGATATTTATTTATTTATAGAATGGATATACTTAAACCTTGCTACAACACTTATAGGCAGTGTACCTAATCGTACAGTAGTGTAATTTTTAGTAAGTCCGGTTCGTTCCACAGGGAAATCTTTAAACAAAGCTCAACGCTATATTAGTTTACTTTTATTAAAAATACAAATATATATATAAGTAATATTATTATTATAAAGGGGGGTTTTTACCGTTTAATGACCGGTTTGTCGATTTTAAAACTTTAGTCGCAGTTAAAACCTAATGTAAAATATAAAATAAATACAAGACTTAAATTAAAGCGTAAAGTAAATAACGATAATGAAATTGTGAATAATAAAAATGCGATAAAATAAAATTGCGATAATTAAAAAGTACGATAATTAAAAGTGCGAGTAAATAACAGTGCGATAATTAGAAGTGCAATTAAATATAAAATAAAGGAAATTAAATATGAAATAAAAGAATTATGCTTATTTAAACTTCCGTAATCATGATGTTTGACGTGTTGATTTTAGTTTTATGCCCATGGGTTAATTGTCCTTTGTCCTGGATTATTTAATATGTCCGTCTGGTTTTTGTCCATAACAGTCCATCAGTCATAAATATAAATTGCAAGTGTCCTTGTCAAATTATTATTATACCCGAAGTTAAATATTCCAACTAATTGGGGATTCGAATTGTAACAAGGTTTTAATACTTTGTTTAATGAATACACCAGGTTATCGACTGCGTGTAAACCAAGGTTTTACTACTTTGCTAACAATTACACCAATTACCCTTGAATGTAATTTCACCCCTGTTTTAATTATTCTAGTGGCTATTAATCCATTCCCGTGTCCGGTTAAATGAACGATTATTCGTACATATAAATACCCCGCCCATCGTGTCCGATCGAGTGTATATGGTAATTTATAGGGACGCCCAATTGTAAATCTTTATATTAACATTAACAAACTTTCATTTAATTAAACAAATATAAAGCCCATTAATAGCCCATAGTCTAATTTCCACAAGTGTCGTTCTTTTGTCCAAACCCCAATTATGGTACAAAGCCCAATTACCCAATTTTAGTAATTAGCCCAACATCATGATTACTTCGTTTTAAATAAGCATAATAATAACTTAGCTACGAGACATTAATATAAAAAGGTTGAACATAACTTACAATGATTAAAAATAGCGTAGCGTTACACGGACAGAATTTCGACTTACACCCTTACAATATTCGCTAACATACCCTTATTATTAGAATTATAATTAAAATTAAAATATAAATTATAAATATATATATATATTTTACGATATAGATAGAGAAGAGAGAAAATAGATTATGAAATTTGATCAGAATTCGGTTTGCTTTATAGCCAGAGTTGAATTTTGGGGCTCCGCGACTCGCGGCAAAATCCCCTTCAAACTCCGCGAGTCGCGGAGATAGTATTTACAGCTCAGTCCTTGGAGTTTTCTCTGCCGACGGTTTTATATATATAAATATAATATATATATAATTAATATAATTAATTATATATTATATTATATTTATATACATAGTTAACTTGTAATTTTTAGTCCGTTGCGTCGAGCGTTAAGAGTTGACTCTGGTCCCGGTTCCGGATTTTCGAACGTCCTTGCGTACAATTTTATATTTTGTACTTTGCGTTTTGAATCTTGTACTCTTGTAATTTCGAGACGTTTCTTATCAATAATTGGAACCTTTTTGATTGTCTTTTGTACTTTTGAGCTTTTTGGTCGTTTGCGTCTTCAATTCGTCGAATATGTCTTTTGTCTTCACCTTTTATTATTTAAACGAATATCACTTGTAAATAGAACAATTGCAACTAAAAGCTTGTCTTTGTTGAGGAATAATGCTATGAAATATATGTTCGTTTTTAGCATTATCAATATGTCAGGCAAAGTTTACAGTAACAGATACGCTAAGATATGGATTAGCAGATACGCTAAGATATGAATTTTGTCTATACACTATTCATGCAATCAATGCAGTAAGACGTGTCTACACTAAGAATGATAAGCAGGCAATTTTCGACAAAAATGATAAGCAAAACTTTTGACATGCAGACACGGTCGAAGTCCAGGCTCACTAATGCATCCTAACGACTATCAGTTAGACACACTAATGCAGACCGGGTTCGCTAAGACCACCGCTCTGATACCAACTGAAAGGACCCGTTCATATACATTATAAACGATTCACAATAGTTGATTACATCGCGAGGTATTTTGACCTCTATATGATACATTTTACAAACATTGCATTCGTTTTTAAAAGACAAACTTTCTTTACAACGAAAGTTGACAGAATGCACACCATTTCATAATACATCCAACTATAATTGACATAATAATAATCTTGATGAACTCAATGACTCGAATGCAACGTCTTTCAAAATATGCCATGAATGACTCCAAGTAATATCCTTAAAATGAGCTAATGCACAGCGGAAGATTTCTTTAATACCTGAGAATAAACATGCTTTAAAGTGTCAACCAAAAGGTTGGTGAGTTCATAGGTTTATCATAATAATCATTTCAATATATTAATAGACCACAAGATTTCCGTTTATAAATATATGTACACTCGCAAGTGTATAAAAGTATTCTATAAATTGTAGGCACCCGGTAACAAGCCTTAACGTTCATGTTTTACCCTCTGAAGTACACCAGATCAGGTGTGTTTAAAATAACCTCGAAGTACTAAAGCATCCCATAGTCAGGATGGGGTTTGTCAGGCCCAATAGATCTATCTTTAAGATTCGCGCCTACTGTACATAGACAAGTAGTTTAATGTTACCAAGCTAAGGGTATATTTCGGGTTTAAACCCACATAGAATTAGTTTTAGTACTTGTGCCTATTTCGTAAAATATTTATAAAACAGCGCATGTATTCTCAGCCCAAAAATATATATAAAAGGGGAGTAATGAAACTCACCATACTGTATTTCGTAGTAAAAATACATATAACGTCATTTAACAAGTGCAAGGTTGGCCTCGGATTCACGAACCTATATTAATTATATATATTTATATGTTGGTCAATATTTGTCTAACAATTTTTGGTCAAGTCATAGTGTACCACAATCCTAATGCTCGAGACTAATATGCAAAAGTCAACAAAAGTCAACTTGACCCAAAATGACTTCTAAAATTTATACGTGTTTATTATATAACTTAACTATAGTCGTTTTATATATTTAAATATATTTATTAGATTTTATAATAATAAAAGTCATTTATTAATAAAAATTTATATTAACGTTTATATATGATAAAATATACTTTTATATATCTTAAGTAGTAAAATTTATAAAGTTCACTTAATATCGTAAAACTATAGTGGTAAGTATTATTAATGTAATTATATTACGCGTGGTGAAAAATATCTTTGTATCCCCTATTTATTTGATAAAATAATATTGATCATAATAATAATAAGTAAAAGTTGTATTATTTTGTAATAATAATTATTATTATTCTATAAAAAAAATAACAATATTTATATTTACTAAAAATGTTATTATGATAAAATGATAATACTAACATAATAGTAATAATGATATTTTATAATAACAATGATATTTCTAATTCTATTAAAATAATAACGACGATAGTAATAATAATCATTTTAACAATAATACTAAAATTCAGTTGACTATAACTTCAAATCCGTTCATCGAAACCATTCGATATCTGAATGAAAAGTTCTTAATTTTTCGCTAGCTTTCCAATGACATGCATATCATATACCCCATCTCAGTAGCATATGTATCTAATTCAGGATTCAACAAACCTATCTAAGGACAATATCGAATGTACAAGCATGCATAATCCTATATACTCGAGCACTAGTCAGGGATACACTATTGATATATAAAAGTTAAGTTATGAGTGCTCACGTATCAATATTGAGATTCAATATTGCAGGAAAGTACGTAGACGCAACGGAGATGATAAACACTAGATTGACCTCACGAGCATACCCATGAACCATACCCATCACCTCCATAGTTATAACCTATAATTTTCTTAGCTTCGACTCATTAAAAAAACTATTTTGAAATCACTCGGACATCACTCCGTCGTAATATTTTATGTATACTAATAATATCTTGAAATAATACAGAGCAAGTATATATATATATATATATATATATATATATATATATATATATATATATATATATATATATATATATATATATATATATATATATATATGTATGTAAATCGATTGAGAGAGTTTAGAGAAATATATTTTCAAGTTTCTATGAAATAATGAAACATATTGAATTCTATTTATAATAGATTTTTGAATTATTAAAGTGAATTATTAAAGTATGAATTATTAAAGTGAATTATTAAAGTATGAATTATTAAAGTGAATTATTAAAGTATGAATTATTAAACTATGAATTATTAAAGTATGAATTATTAAAGTTATTAAAGTGAATTATTAAAGTATGAATTATTAAACTATGAATTATTAAAGTATGAATTATTAAAGTTATTAAAGTGAATTATTAAAGTATGAATTATTAAAGTGAATTATTAAAGTTAAAGTAAAGTAAAAGTAAAGTAAAGGTAAAGTTAAAGTATAGTAAAAGTATAAAAACTATGTATGTATAATACGCGTATAAATATATATAATATTAATTTAAATCGTTATATATATTTAATGAAATAAAATATAAATATCGTTATATTTATTATACTGGTTAAGTAATGAGTTCTCAAAAGTAATTCTAGATATTTATAAAAGTTATATACGTTTTAATAATAAAGTTCTTTTTAAACTGAAAACATTTTTGTACGTTTGAAAATAGATTAATAGAATATTATGGAAACCAATTCTCCACTAGCTTTTGTCTAACTTTCGTAAATGACGCCTTTTATTTTTATTTATAAATAGCTTTACAAATTATTCCGAATATCGTTAAGAAGAATAGATTTTCTCAAATCATAGTAGACCTCTCAACAGAGACTTTTAATCATAATTCAATGTTTCTGATAATTCAATCATTTAATATTTTTTTTTTAATTTCGTCGATAATCATATTGAAACAAATACGTTCATATAAAGCATTATACGTTTAAATACTTTGTTGACATTTTCAATTTATAACATATACACATATACATACATATTCATATATGTTCATTTAATGGTTCGTGAATCATTGGAATTTGGTCGAGGATTAAATGAATGTATAAACATAGTTTAAAATCCTTGAGATTTAACTTAACAAACATTGCTTATCGTGTCAGAATAATATAAAGATAAAGTTTAAATTTAGTCGAAAATTTCCGGGTCGTCACATATACGATGACATATATATGGTTATATATATAGTTAACATGTTTTTATTATAAGTATGTATCTCATTAGGTATTTTAACAATGAGTTATATACATAAAAATGAGACTATTAATTTAAGAAACTCGAAAACGATATATATAACGATTATCGTTATAACAACGTCTTACTAGGTACATATGAATCATATTAAGATATTGATACACTTGGTTAATTATGTTAAATGATAAGTAAATATATTATTAAGTGTATTAACAATGAAATACATATGTAAAAATAAGACTACTAACTTAATGATTTCGAAACGAGACATATATGTAACAATTATCGTTGTAACGACATTTAACTGTATATACATCATACTGAGATATATTATATATCATAATATCATGATAATATAACAATTTAACATCTCATTTGTTATAATAAACAATGGGTTAACAACATTCAACAAGATCATTAACCTAAAGGTTTCAAAATAACATTTACATGTAACGACTAACGATGACTTAACGACTCAGTTAAAATGTATATACATGTAGTATTTTAATATGTATTCATACACTTTTGAAAGACTTCAAGACACTTATCAAAATACTTCTACTTAACAAAAATGCTTACAATTACATCCTCGTTCAGTTTCATCAACAATTCTACTCGTATGCACCCGTATTCGTACTCGTACAATACACAGCTTTTAAATGTATGTACTATTGGTATATACACTCCAATGATCAGCTCTTAGCAGCCCATGTGAGTCACCTAACACATGTGGGAACCATCATTTGGCAACTAGCATGAAATATCTCATAAAATTACAAAAATATGAGTAATCATTCATGACTTATTTACATGAAAACAAAATAACATATCCTTTATATCTAATCCATACACCAACGACCAAAAACACCTACAAACACTTTCATTCTTCAATTTTCTTCATCTAATTGATCTCTCTCAAGTTCTATCTTCAAGTTCTAAGTGTTCTTCATATATTTTACAAGTTCTAGTTACATAAAATCAAGAATACTTTCAAGTTTGCTAGCTCACTTCCAATCTTATAAGGTGATCATCCAACCTCAAGAAATCTTTGTTTCTTACAGTAGGTTATCATTCTAATACAAGGTAATAATCATATTCAAACTTTGGTTCAATTTCTATAACTATAACAATCTTATTTCAAGTGATGATCTTACTTGAACTTGTTTTCGTGTCATGATTCTGCTTCAAGAACTTCGAGCCATCCAAGGATCCATTGAAGCTAGATCCATTTTTCTCTTTTCCAGTAGGTTTATCCAAGGAACTTAAGGTAGTAATGATGTTCATAACATCATTCGATTCATACATATAAAGCTATCTTATTCGAAGGTTTAAACTTGTAATCACTAGAACATAGTTTAGTTAATTCTAAACTTGTTCGCAAACAAAAGTTAATCCTTCTAACTTGACTTTTAAAATTAACTACACACATGTTCTATATCTATATGATATGCTAACTTAATGATTTAAAACCTGGAAACATGAAAAACACCGTAAAACCGGATTTACGCCGTCGTAGTAACACCGCGGGCTGTTTTGGGTTAGTTAATTAAAAACTATGATAAACTTTGATTTTAAAGTTGTTATTCTGAGAAAATGATTTTTATTATGAACATGAAACTATATCCAAAAATTATGATTAAACTCAAAGTGGAAGTATGTTTTCTAAAATGGTCATCTAGACGTCGTTCTTTCGACTAAAATGACTACCTTTACAAAAACGACTTGTAACTTATTTTTTAGACTATAAACCTATACTTTTCTGTTTAGATTCATAAAATAGAGTTCAACATGAAACCATAGCAAGTTGATTCACTCAAAACGGATTTAAAATGAAGAAGTTATGGGTAAAACAAGATTGGATAATTTTTCTCATTTTAGCTACGTGAAAATTGGTAACAAATCTATTCCAACCATAACTTAATCAACTTGTATTATATATTATGTAATCTTGAGATACCATAGACACGTATACAATGTTTCGACCTATCATGTCGACACATCTATA
Organism: Rutidosis leptorrhynchoides; assembly: GCF_046630445.1. Taxonomy (NCBI): domain Eukaryota; kingdom Viridiplantae; phylum Streptophyta; class Magnoliopsida; order Asterales; family Asteraceae; genus Rutidosis; species Rutidosis leptorrhynchoides. The sequence goes on along the minus strand of NC_092333.1, from coordinate 411,859,901 downwards.
TATATTTCGGAACAACCATAGACACTCTATATGTGAATGTTGGAGTTAGCTATACAGGGTTGAGGTTGATTCCAAAATATATATAGTTTGAGTTGTGATCAATACTGAGATACGTATACACTGGGTCGTGGATTGATTCAAGATAATATTTATCGATTTATTTCTGTACATCTAACTGTGGACAACTAGTTGTAGGTTACTAACGAGGACAGCTGACTTAATAAACTTAAAACATCAAAATATATTAAAAGTGTTGTAAATATATTTTGAACATACTTTGATATATATGTATATATTGTTATAGGTTCGTGAATCAACCAGTGGCCAAGTCTTACTTCCCGACGAAGTAAAAATCTGTGAAAGTGAGTTATAGTCCCACTTTTAAAATCTAATATTTTTGGGATGAGAATACATGCAGGTTTTATAAATGATTTACAAAATAGACACAAGTACGTGAAACTACATTCTATGGTTGAATTATCGAAATCGAATATGCCCCTTTTTATTAAGTCTGGTAATCTAAGAATTAGGGAACAGACACCCTAATTGACGCGAATCCTAAAGATAGATCTATTGGGCCTAACAAACCCCATCCAAAGTACCGGATGCTTTAGTACTTCGAAATTTATATCATATCCGAAGGGTGTCCCGGAATGATGGGGATATTCTTATATATGCATCTTGTTAATGTCGGTTACCAGGTGTTCACCATATGAATGATTTTTATCTCTATGTATGGGATGTGTATTGAAATATGAAATCTTGTGGTCTATTATTATGATTTGATATATATAGGTTAAACCTATAACTCACCAACATTTTTGTTGACGTTTTAAGCATGTTTATTCTCAGGTGATTATTAAGAGCTTCCGCTGTCGCATACTTAAATAAGGACGAGATTTGGAGTCCATGCTTGTATGATATTGTGTAAAAACTGCATTCAAGAAACTTATTTTGTTGTAACATATTTGTATTGTAAACCATTATGTAATGGTCGCGTGTAAACAGGATATTTTAGATTATCATTATTTGATAATCTACATAAAGCTTTTTAAAACCTTTATCTATGAAATAAAGGTTATGGTTTGTTTTAAAAATGAATGCAGTCTTTGAAAAATGTCTCATATAGAGGTCAAAACCTCGCAACGAAATCAATTAATATGGAACGTTTTTAATCAATAAGAACGGGACATTTCAACTTTAAAGCATGTTTATTCTCAGGTATGAAAGAAATCTTCCGCTGTGCATTAGCTCATATTAGAGACATTATTTGGAGTCATTCATGGCATATTTCAAAAGATGTTGCATTCGAGTCGTTGAGTTCATCAAGATTATTATTAAGTCAATAATAGTTAGATGTATTATGAAATGGTATGCATGCCGTTAACTTTCAATGTAATGAAAGATTGTCTTTTCAAAAACGATTGCAATGTTTGTAAATGTATCATATAGAGGTCAAGTACCTCGCGATGTAATCAACTGTTGTGAATTGTTTATAATCGATATGGACTTCGTCCGGATGGATTAGGACGGGTCTCTACAAAAAGTACACTTGGCGAGTGCGTATATTTATGAAGTATTAAACACCCGTTAAATGCTAGCGCTACTAGCCCGAGTGGGGATGTCAAACCCTATGGATCCATATCTAAGATTCGCGTTCACCGGTTCAAAGACCAATGACTAAACGTTACCGAGCTAAGGGAAAAGTTTATGCCGTTGTATAACCCACACATATAATAAGTTTAAGTACTCGTGCCTAGTATGTAAAACGTAAAATGCGCATGTATTCTCAGTTCCCAAAATAGTTAAAGTAAAAAGGGATGCTATAACTCACAGTGGAAAGTAGTAAAGTCGGTACGTGGGATAGGTAAGCAAGTGGTTAGTCCGAAAGGTCCTCAACCTAAGTCAAAAGTTACTTAGTCAGTAAATCGTTCCCAAAGGTTTAAAAGTATGTAAATTAGGTCTTAATACGTATAGCTTCAAGTGTACAACTCGTTGATGTGTTTGTATCATCTTAACCATGTTTTGACCATAATAACACTAGTGTAGGTCTAAGATATGTAGCACAACTCAATTAAGGGTTGTAAGTAGTTAGATGAATCAAAGTTACATCAAGATCTTAGATCCGACACATACATGAGTTTTAATAGTAATATTAAGCTACAAACTTGAAAGTAAACTAAATAAACAAGATCTTAAGTTGTAGAACTTAGATATTAGCTAGATCTTAAAGATCCTAGACTAGAAAGTCTAGATCTAGTGTTCTTAAGTTAGATCCTAAGTTATAGAACTTGGATCTTCACTTTAATGAAACTATAAGTTATGAAACTTAGATTTTCAACTAGTAAAATGTATATAAGCTTATAAGCTCTTGTTTACAACAAATTTGGAAGACCATAAGCTATAGAAACTTAGATCCAACACAAGTGTATGAAGTTATAACTAGAAAGTTATACTTCCATGTTCTTGAACTTACAAAGTTAACTTTTAGTTTCAAGAAATATGAGGATACTTCTGCTTCATTTGATCCTCCCGTTCCAAGGTAAACTCAGGTCCACGTTTGGAATTCCATCGTACTCGGACGATCGGAATCTTGTTGTGTTTCAAAGTTTTGACCTCACGGTCCATAATTTCGACAGGCTCTTCCACGAAGTGGAGATTGTCATCAATTGTAAGTTCCTCCAATGGTATGACATGTTCCGGTTCAGCAAGACACTTCTTCAAATTCGATACATGAAAGGTAGGATGAACTGAGCTCAATTGAGTTGGAAGATCCAAACGGTAAGCAACGGGTCTAACACGCTCCAAGATTTCAAAAGGATCAATGTATCGTGGGTTTAACTTCCCACGTTTTCCAAAAAGGATTACACCTTTCCAAGGTGCGACCTTCAACATTACACGATCACCCATGTTGAATTCAAAGTCCTTACGTTTATGGTAGGCATAACTCTTTTGGCGATCACGGGCTATCTTAAGTCTCGCTTGAATTTGGACAATATTCTTAGTTGTTTCATGGACTATCTCGGGTCCGGTGATTTGCGTTTCGCCTACTTCGGCCCAACAAATAGGAGATCGGCATTTGCGGCCATACAACGCTTCAAAAGGTGTGGCATTAATACTCGAATGATAACTGTTGTTGTAAGAGAACTCGGCTAGCGGCAGATGCCTTTCCCAAGCTTTTCCGAAATCAATGACACAAGCACGCAACCTGTCCTCCAAAGTCTAAATTGTGCGTTCGCTTTATCCGTCGGTCTGCGGGTGATATGCAGTACTCATGTCGAGACGAGTTCCCAAGGCTTCTTGCAAAGAAGGCCAAAATCTGGAAGCAAAATGGGGATCGCGATCTGAGATAATCGATAAGGGCACACCATGATGAGATACAACCTCTTTTATGTATAGTTGAGCGAGTCTCTCCATCGTATCCATTTCCTTCATGGCTAAAAAGTGTGAAGATTTAGTAAGACGGTCAACAATAACCCAGATGGTATCGTATCCGCCCACCGTCTTTGGTAACTTCGTAATGAAATCCATTGTTATCCTTTACCACTTCCATTGCGGGATTTTTGGTTGTTGAAGTAACCCAGAAGGCCTCTGATGTTCGGCCTAACTTTCGAGCAAGTCAAACACTTCCCAACATAAGTTGCAACGTCCTTCTTAAGATTAGGCCACCAGTACCGTTCCTTGAGATCGTGGTACATTTTACCGGCTCCTGGATGAATCGAATATCTCGACTTGTGGGCTTCATCTAATATAAGGCTCTGTAGATCTCCATAACGAGGTACCCAAATTCTTCCGGCATAGCATCGGAGTCCAGTTTCCTTAACCTCGAATTTAGAGATGAGAATGTTTAAGTATTCATGAGATATATTCTCCTCCTTGAGAGCCTCATCTTGGGCTGCTCGGATCTGGCTATTGAGGTTTGAATGAATGGTGATGTTCAGAGCCCGAACACGAAGAGGTGCCATCCTCTCCTTTCGGCTCAAAGCGTCATCTACAACATTGGCCTTGCCAGGGTGATAACGAAGTTCACAATCATAGTCGTTCAGCGTCTCGATCCATCGACGCTGTCTCATATTCAGTTGCTTCTGATCAAAGATGTGTTGGAGGCTTTTATGATCGGTGAAAATAGTGCTCTTTGTTCCATAAAGATTATGTCTCCACAGTTTTAATGCAAAGACAACGGCTCCAAGCTCGAGATCGTGCGTGGTGTAATTTTGTTCGTGATTCTTCAGTTGTCGGGAGGCGTAAGCGATAACCTTTGTGCGTTGCATCAGTACACAACCAAACCCACTTTTCGACGCATCGCAATAAACGACGAAATTGTCACTGCCTTCAGGAAGTGATAAGATAGGTGCGGTGGTTAACTTATTTTTCAAGGTTTGAAATGCAGATTCTTGTTCGGGTTCCCAAATGAACTTATTCCCTTTGTGAGTCATCGCGGTCAAAGGATGCGCAATCAGAGAGAAACCTTCAATAAATCTTTGGTATTAACTGGCGAGGCCTAAAAATTGGCGGATATGAGTCGGAGTAGTGGGGGTTTCCCACTTGATTATAGCTTCAATCTTTGCAGGATCAACTTTGATACCTTGATCACTCACAACGTGACCCAGAAATTAGACTTCCTTCAACCAAAACTCACACTTGGAGAATTTTGCATAAAGTTGCTCTTGTCTCAAGAGTTCCAACACTAGACGAAGATGGTGTTCATGTTCTTCTTCACTTTTGGAGTAGATGAGGATATCATCTATGAAGACGATAACGAACTTATCCAGGTATGTCTTGCATACACGATTCATGAGGTCCATGAATACGGCAGGTGCGTTGGTTAAACCGAATGGCATCACGAGAAACTCATAATGACCATAACGAGTTCTGAATGCAGTCTTCATCACATCGCTCTCTTTCACCCTCAACTGGTGATAACCGGATCGTAAATCGATCTTAGAGTAAACACTTGATCCTTGTAGTTGATCAAAAAGATCGTCAATTCGGGGAAGAGGATACCGATTCTTGATCGTCAATTTGTTGAGTTCACGGTAGTCGATACACATGCGGAAGGATCCGTCCTTCTTCTTCACAAATAAAACAAGTACGCCCCATGGCGAGAAACTTGGTTGGATAAATCCACGGTCTAGCAGTTCTTGTAATTGGCTCTGCAACTCTTGCATCTCGGAAGGTGCGAGTCGATAAGGTGCGCGAGCTACAGGTGCAGCTCCTGACACTAAATCGATCTGAAACTCTACTGCTCTTGGTGGCGGTAATCCAGGTAATTCTTCCAGAAAGACATCGGAAAATTCGTTCACAATTAGTACATCACCCACGCTCTTCACTTCGGTTTCTAACGCTTTCACATGTGCTAAAACAGCAAGGCGTCCTTTCTTCATGATCTTTTGCGCTTTCATGCAACTAATGAGATTCTGTTTCGAGCTACATCTCTCTCCGTAAATAATCAGTGGCTCACTGTCTCCGTGTGGTATACGAAGAGCTATATCTTCACAGATAATGTCATCCCTTAACTTGGTCAACCAGTCCATACCGACAATAACATCAAAGATTCCCAACTTAATGGGTATCAAGTCAATCTCTAAATCCACACCAGCTATGTTGATAATAGCTCCTTGGCTAATTTGGTCTACTTTTTCAAGTTTTCCATTGGCTACCTCTACAAGCATACTCTCCTTTAAAGGAACTAACGACCAATTTATCTTAGAGCAAAAGTGTCTACATACATAACTTCTATCAGCACCAGTATCAAATAGGACAAAAGCTAATAGATTGTTGATAGTGAATATACCTGTAACCAAGTCGGGGTTCTCACGGGCATCCCTTACGTTTACATTGAAAGCTCTGCCATGCGGTGGTCCACCGTCCTTTCGCTTGTTGGGACATTCATTTCTGAAGTGGCCCATTTGTCCGCATTCATAGCACTTCCTCGGTCCAGTAGGGTTTGTCTTCACATTCAGGGTGGTGATCTTGCGGTCTTTGCCAATATGACCAGTCCTTTTACATTTTTCGCAGACCACGTTGCAGTACCCGGTGTAATGCTTGTAGCATCTCTTGCACTGCGGCAGACTACCCTTGTAGTTAGAGTTCAAGCTAGTGTTCGGGTTGGGGTTCCTCCCATCGTTGTAACTCTTAGCGGGGGTTTGATCATAGGCTCTCCCCTTGTTGTTGTCCCACTTAGGCTTCTCACTGCTAACCCCCAATTCGGATTTTGCCTTTTCCGGTTCATCGCTGAAAATTTGGTTCATTAAGGTGTGCGCCATGCTCATTGCTTCCGGGAAATCACCCGGCTTTGAAGACGTGACATTTCCCTTAATGGTCTTAGGAAGTCCCCACAAGTACCTTTCCATTCGCTTAAACTCCGGGGTAACCATCGTGGGATACATCAGAGCTAATTCCAGATACCTACGGTTGTAACCATCAAGATCGTTTCCCACAACCTTCAACTGCCAAAACTCGGCCTCCATTTTATGTATCTCTGTCCTGGGGCAATACTCCTCAATCATAGCCCCTTTAAATTCTTCCCACGGAGTGGCATAAGCCTCATCAATACCCTTGGCCTGAGCAAATGTGTTCCCCCAGGTTAGTGCGCCGTCCGACAGCGTACATGAGGCATACTTTGTTTTGTTCATCTCTGAGCAGTTCCTTACACGGAACACAGATTCTAATTTCTTAAACCACCTAGTGAGACCAACTGGCCCCTCAGTACCACTAAAGTTGTGGGGCTTGCAGCTTTGGAATTCCTTATAAGTACACCCATTACGAATGGGCTGGTTAACTGGTGGGGCTTGGGGGTTCATTTCCGCTAAAGCTGCGGCTACTCGTTCAGTGATCATTTCTTCGATCTGTGCTGCTGTGGGCGTTGATCTTCCGTTGGCCATTGATGTTCTAAATAAAATTTTTGACTCAAGTCAAAATCCAGTATTCAATAAATAATAATACGGTATATGGTAACCAACATGGGATCAACACAACACATGTTAATTAAGTAACGCAAATAGATTCAGATACCACAAAATCATCATACAGTAATGTAAATAGAACACCATACAAAAGTTAAACAACCCAAAGTTCCATTCATTAATAAAAAGTTGCATACATTTGCATAAGATTCGTACAATACATGAGTGAAACATGAAACTACAAACGGGATTACATAAAGAAATCTAATACAAAAGCCCTATGGTAACGGTGGGTAAAGGATGTCCATTATGTGGGACATCTGGTCCTCGAGCTCAGTTACCCGAGCACGGAGGATATCAACCTCCCTCGTCAGTTCCTCGACAGAGGGAGAGGCTGGTGGAGCAGGCGGTGCTGATGGTGCAGGTGCTGATGGTGCAGGTGATGCTGGTGGAGCTGGTGGTGCAGACGGTCCAGCACCAGAAGTAGATGCTGCGTAACGGGGAGCCTTACGTATGAATGGATCAGCAGGATACGGCACAAGCCGCTTACGGGTGGTAACTCTAACCTTCAGTCCACGTGCATTAACGAACGACCTACCTCCATTAACCCCTGGAATAACAGTACCGTCAAAACGATACCGCTTCTTCGGTGGGGTAGAGCGTGGCTGCACGGGTGCCTCCTCAGGGTCCTCGTCGGAATCATCGTCGGAATCCTCGTCGCTGGAATCGTCGGATGATGAGTCGTTAGATGATGAGTCGTCAGAATCATCGGAAGGTAGATGTGCTCGGCCAGTAGTCATCAGTCAGTATCTGCCGGGTGGAATCGGCACAATACGTCCATCAGGAAGGCGTCTAGCCCAATGATTATGCTAATTATGGAACGGAATGTCCCCATATTCCCCAGGAATCACAGCACCACCGGAATGGTGTTGTGGCTCCGAGGGTCCTGGGATGAGTGGAGCTGGAATCTTCGGTGGATCCTCATGTCCGTATGAGATGATCACTGGGTCGGGTGTGTGGCTACTGGCTCGAGAGGACGAAGTGCCAGAGTCGCTGGAGGGTAAAGAGGACGGGATCTGTCTGTCGGCAGCAGTAGCAGGCGAGGTGGCGGATGAGTCTGAGTCGCTCTCCAAAATGATAATGGGCGGGATATCCGATATCTGAACAAGGAAAAATAACTTTTTCCATGTCAGTAAGTCATAAAGCAAGCACGTATTAGGCAAAGTAACTACGACAGTCTAGATCATCTATAACAGTAAGTAGCATGGCAATAACGACAAGTATCATGCAATCGAAAGCAGGTAATAGCATGCAGTTGTGAAAGCAACTAACAATATACGGCTTATAGCAGTAAAAGTAAACAGCAGCATGCAATAAGTTCCGCATAAACAAGTAAACTAGCAAGTTGTATATTAGTCCTATTAGTGAATCCTACTCGGTCCGGTCTAGGCTCACTAATGCAACCTAATTCCCTACAACCAATGCTCTGATACCCAATGTGACGCCCCGTACAAAACCATCGTGTACGGATCATCAACAACAGGATCATTACAAGGTCAACACTATATGTTGTTTTAAAATAAGTTTGCATTCATATGAAAATGTGACGTCATAACCAACGCCAAATGTTTAACAACCGGTAGTGTGCTTCTACAAATAGAAAGCGATAATAATAGTACGTGACCCATAGGTCGTTCCAAATACATTGTTAAAAAGTAATAAAGTTTGAATGCAAATAAACGTTTCATGCGAAGACATCTCTAATAAGCGTAGCGGGAGTCTACAAAGCATGGCAACTACAGCGGAAGCAATCAAACCTTAAGCGCCTGAGAAAAACATGCTTAAAAACGTCAACACAAAGGTTGGTGAGCTATAGTTTAAGTATAACAGTAATGTAAGGTAGGCCACGAGATTTCAGTGTTTCAAAACAGTATGAAAAGTATATGTATAACCGTGGGCACTTGGTAACTAACTTAACATAAATAACACCCCCTAAAAGTACACTTGGCGAGTGCGTATGTTTATGAAGTATTAAACACCCGTTAAATGCTAGCGCTACTAGCCCGAGTGGGGATGTCAAACCCTATGGATCCATATCTAAGATTCGCGTTCATCGGTTCAAAGACCAATGACTAAACCTTACCGAGCTAAGGGGAAGTTTATGCCGTTGTATAACCCACACATATAATAATTTTAAGTACTCGTGCCTAGTATGTAAAACGTAAAATGCGCATGTATTCTCAGTTCCCAAAATATTTAAAGTAAAAAGGGATGCTATAACTCACAGTGGAAAGTAGTAAAGTCGGTACGCGGGATAGGTAAGCAAGTGGTTGGTCCGAAAGGTCCTCAACCTAAGTCAAAAGTTACTAAGTTAGTAAATCATTCCCAAAGGTTTAAAAGTATGTAAATTAGGTCTTAAGTACCATCATCATTCATCATTAAACAAAAAGTGTAAAGTAAGTTTTAAGTCAAGACTAGGGTCTGAAACAATGGCTGACTTCATTCAGTCGCCATGACCTCTATACAAACTGAAATGGGGTGAGACCAGTGGCCATGGCTCCGTATATGAGTTCCCTAGAGGAGGACCAATTTCTAGAACCAAAATCGTCTTTGTTTGACCGTGGCGACGGTTTAAGTGCGAGTAGGTCAGAAATTTCAGCACAACGTTAAAAGGGTGTAGTGACTTTCAGATGGCCATAAATCCTAAACCGTAACTCGGATTAAGACGAGGCCTAAATGGAAAATTATCTAATCGAACCGAACTAGCTGGAAATCAACTTTTCCAGTAGCCCAGGTTAGTGATCAGTTCCAGAAACAGTAAGTAAATGTGTTCCGGTGGGTTCTTGGTGCTTGATGCTCATCACGGTTCTCATCCTTGATGCGTATAGCTTCAAGTGTACAACTCGTTGATGTTTTTGCATCATCTTAACCAAGTTTTGACCATCATAAAACTAGTGTAGGTCTAAGATATGTAGAACAACTCAATTAAGGGTTGTAAGTAGTTAGATAAACCAAAGTTACATCAAGATCTTAGATCCGACACATACATGAGTTCTAATAGTAATATTAAGCTACAAACTTGAAAGTAAACTAAATAAACAAGATCTTAAGTTGTAGAACTTAGATCTTAGCTAGATATTAAAGATCCTAGACTAGAAAGTCTAGATCTAGTGTTCTTAAGTTAGATCCTAAGTTATAGAACTTGGATCTTCACTTTAATGAAACCATAAGTTATGAAACTTATATTTTTAACTAGTAAAATGTATATAAGCTTATAAGCTCTTGTTTACAACAAATTTGGAAGACCATAAGCTATAGAAACTTAGATCCAACACAAGTGTATGAAGTTATAACTAGAAAGTTATACTTCCATGTTCTTGAACTTACAAAGTTAACTTTTAGTTTCAAGAAATATGAGATCAAGATTAACTAGTAATACTTGACCAAATTAACAACATCACAACTTTAAAGTACTTACAAAAGAAAGAATTAAACTAAAGTACAAGTATTATGTTCATATTTGTTTCATACTTAGGAAGATTCAAATCAAAGTTTGGATCTTTGGATTTAAGTCTACAAAACATGAACACAAGTATGATTATGAAACTTATGAACTTTAAATCTTGAAAACATTTAAATGTAGAACCATAAACTAACAAGTGTAGGTTCTTGTTCTTGGTTCTTCATCAAATAAAAGATTGAAGAAAGTAAGATTCATGGAGATGCAAACTAGGAAGTTTGATCTTTAACAACAACAAACAATAATCAAGTAAACAACAAACAAAGAACAAGTAATTTGATGATGATGGTGGCGGTTTTATGAAGGAAAAAGAAAGGAAAGTAAAGCTTGTTACTTACAAAGTTTGAGAGAAAAATGAGAGAAAAGAGAAGTAAGTTTGAAGTGTGTGTAAAAGTGAAAGAATACAAGTGAATAAGTAATTAAAAAAATTTGAACTCTCCCTCCTAGCTAGCTTGGCTGACGGTTTGGGGTGTCCTAAAGAGGCAAGGTCAAAAGAAATCTTTCATGCATGGGGAGGTGGTGTGAGCTTGAAGAAGTAATAAAGTTAAATGGTATGGGAAAGAGGTGTAAGTATACATGTAACAAGTCTTTACATATCACTAATTAATCTAGTTTATCATTAATGAAATACTTGCATAATAATGGGCTAATTAGTCCATTAAGAAAGTAGGGTGGGCTTCCAAGTCCATGTCCATTAATAAAGGTCCAAATCCAAGTATGTAACAATTAATTAAATAAAGCCCAAGTAATTAACTACTTACACTAGTTAATTAAAAATGATTAATAATAATTAATCATGAACGTGAATAATATTCAAAATATTATTCGTGTAAAGTACGTGTGTCACAAAGACAAGTCGGGCCATGAAAAGTTAAATACGGTAACAAGTAACACGTATAAGAACACGTTTATTAAAACACAAGCATTAATAATAAATTATTAATAATTAAACGTTGGAAAATCCAGGGTCATTACAGATTGGAATTTTACAATCCTACTGTAGTGACCCGTCCTAATCCATCTGGACGAAGTCTTCAACAGTTGATCCCATTGCGAGGTTCTGACCTCTATATGCCATAAATGACTCCATGTAATATGAGCAAATGCACAGCGGAAGATTTCTTTCATACCTGAGAATAAACATGCTTTCAAGTGTCAACCAAAAGGTTGGTGAGTTCATAAGTTTATCTTAAAACAATAAAATTTATCATTTTGATAGACCACAAAATTTAAATGTTGCATGGTACAAATGGGCCCGAATCCTATACCCACCTGTAATGTACATGCTATATTTTTTAAATACAGTACACCTTTCTCGTGTATGAAATCATCTTTCATAAATCTTAGTAACCGTACACATATCTTGTGCACAAAAATAACATACACATAACCTGTGTATAAAATCATTCTCTCGATACATAACATTCATATCAATTGGTGGCAATTATCATGTCCACATAATTCAATGGTGGCAATTATCATGTCCACATAATTCAACGGTGGCAATTATCATGTCCACATAATTCAACGGTGGCAATTATCATGTCCACATAATTCAATAATAATCCGCAGAACTTCTGTCTGCATAATAATTCATTCGAGGAATGTTTTGCTTGTGTCTATCTCGTCAAACATTTATAAAAGCATTTCATGTATTCGCAGTTCAAAATATATTTCAAAAGCATTTAATAAAGCAGTTGTAAAAACAGCGCATGTATTCTCAGTCCCAAAAATGTAAAGAGTAAAAGGGTTCAAATGAAACGCACCTAATGTATTTTGTAGTAAAAATACATAGAACGACATTGAACAAGCATAGGGTTGGCCTCGGATTCACGAACCTATATTATTCATATATCTATTAAAGCATATTCTTGTAATCGAACAAGTTTAGATATTATTATTAATTGTTATTTCAGTAACTTGTATGTTTCATTAATAATTAAATTAACTATACTTTATTTTATATACATTAGATAAATAATTAGTATTTATTATGAAAATATTAATGTTGTTATGTGATATGTTTTAAAAATATTCTTATATAGTTATTTATTTGGTAAAATAATATCAAAAATAATAAATAAAAATTTGTATCTTTTTATGATAATAATAATATCATTAAAAGTAATTAGATTTAGTAATGATACTGATATTAATAGTTTTGATAATAATACTAAAAATAAAAGTAATATTAGTAATAATAATCTTAATAGAAAAGATAATAATGATAAGGTAAAATGTTAGTTTTCATAAAAATAATATTTTAAACAATAATGGTACTTTTAATAAAACTGGTGATTTTAATAGAAATTTTAATAGTCATATTAATCATAACAATACTATATATTTTAATAGTAATAATAATAATGATAATAATAATATTAGTTATACTAAAAATCTTATTTCTAATATTAGTAATAATCATAATTACTTAATAACAATCAATAATAATAATAATAATAACAATAATAATAATAATAATGAAATAATAAATATAAGAGTATTAGTAATAACTACCTCAAAGGAGTAGCCCTAAAAAAAATGCCCAAGTCCGGGTTTGAACCCGCGACATCCCGCTAACCCAATAACATCCTTAATCATTATCCTTCTTCTTCTTTTTCAAAAAAAATAAATGCTCGAGCCAAGGCTCGAACTCAAGACCTCTCGGTCAAGCACAATAACACCAAATCACTGATCCACTATTTTGTTTCTGAGTCAATTAGGATTTTAAATCCTTTAAACTAGTTTCTGTCATAATTATAACCCATGAATCCAACATCAGCGATTGACATCATTCCCATATCATCACTATAATTATTTATCATTATCAACTCTTATTCTAATCATCATCGAACTCAATATCATCACATCGTTTGTTAACATCAAATCAAACGGGCATCATCATCCTTAATTCGTTTCAACTTAATAACATCATCTTATATTATACTCTTGTTGCGTATCATATGACTAATGTGTGTGTTTGTGTTGACATCGGACAAGAACCAGGAGGCAGGAGCATAATTCGATGGGTTTACAAATGTGGCCCAAGTTGTCTCAAAAATTTACGGCCCATTTTAATAGCCCAACATATAAAGAGTCCAAGTTGTAAAAAAAATCTCGGTTGTTAAATGTTAATCAAATTGCAGCTGTAGCTTTTGCAAGTGGCGTTGCAAGTTGAGAAAAAAAAAATAGTTTAACTAGTATCATTCTTACTATATCATCATCAATTCGTTTAGCAACCATGTAGCACCTTTATCAATTCAACTTGCTATCACTTTCATCATTTTCTTTATATTATCAACTCATCTTCATTAAAAAATAATAATAGCGGATAATGAGTTAATTTGTGCAAGGTGTCGTACCATGTTGTCTTGCTACTTTCTTTTCACAGTCCCAAGCTAGCTTCGATTCGTCTTTATTATTATTATTATTATTATTATTATTATTATTTTAGTAGTGTACTAACGACACGACCTCAGGTTTAGTGCTACTGTACTACATATTAACTGCAGCAAGGGTTGTCTTGATGTAAGGTGGCGGTTACAGAAACAACATAAAATACAAGGTGGTGGCGATGTGGGTTATGGTTGATGATGTATAGTGATGAGTTCTTGGTTGTCTAGTGGTGTGGGTTTAACGATGTGGGTGTTCTTGAAGGTGATGGATGGTGATCAAAAACACAAGTGGTGATCGATGGAAAGAGGATGGAGTGGTGGTGGTCGTTCCGGATTGAAGATAGTGGTCGTGGGTTTGTAGGTTGAAGATGGTATTGGTAGTGAGGGTGGTGATTTGATCCCTGAACCAAAACAAAAATAATACGTAGAGTGGTGGTTTGTTATGGTGTGGTCCTCTTCCTCGACAGAAATAGCAAAGACGAGTAAGATTACTTGTTTGTTGATAATAGTTGTAAGGTGGTCATTAAATGGATTTAGTGGTGTTTTTGGGGTGAGCTGATCGAACAGAAACGTTGAGTAAAGAAGCAGTACACGACTACAAAATATAGTTTCAGGTTGTTTTTGTTGGGTGTTTGTAGGGTGATCGAGCGAGGTGGTTTATGGTGAGTTCAAAATAGAAGAGAGAGAGATGTGAGTCGTTTGAGAAAGTGATATTGTTGTTCACTAAATAAATTATAAACCATATAAATAATATTTGTCTATACATATAAACACATTTTATTATATCGTAAGTTATTTATATATTTAATTAAATCATATATTATTTAAAAAATTTATTTTAATTAATTTATATATTTATGTATATATTTTTAAATATATAATTCTCTATTTACAAATAGTCGTTCGTGAATTGTCGAGAGCAGTCGAAGGTCAATTGATTACATGGATATAGTTTTCAAAACTTTCGAGACTCAACATTACAGATTTTGCTTATCGTGTCGGGAACATATAAAGATTAAAGTTTAAATTTGATCGGAAATTTCCGGGTCATCACAGTACCTACCCGTTAAAGAAATTTCTTCCCGAAATTTGATCGAGGTCGTCATGGCTAACTATAAAAATGTTTTCATGATGAATATGAGTTGATAAATTGAGTTTTATCGTCATTGAGTAATATAGATAAAACAATTTGATTACGCGAAGAGTATACGTGAAGCTATCGCAAGAGAGTGAAATGAGTAAATGTATATTCATTTTAACCGATGACGCAGTTATGATTAATTTCCGAAATTCATGAGATTTAAAGAAAATCTTCGTAATAAGATTTGATTTTTCGGCGATTAATGAAATTAGGATCTTCTTTGATTAAATGCAATAATTTGTTTCAATTGCTCTGTCAGATATTTCACTATAAATCCACCTTCTTCGTTTCTTTATTTCCATAACTCACACCTTATATTCTTTCTCCCTCAACTCATACTTTAAAGCATTCATCAATATGCTCCATCCCATTCTGATCCTTGATATACTCTTAACTTTCATATCTGTTATTATTATCTTTCATCTGTCATCAGAAGAATCTATTCACTTCTACTATTACCTTGGGGTTATAGTAATTTTTAATTCTCCCGTGCCTTTTCATGGCAATACGTATTGATATGCACGATTTGTAATTTATGTGTTGTTGTCGAGCTTTATATTTTCTTTTATTACTCGGAGCTCTTTGCCTTTTTATTCTCTTCTCGACTCTAAGTACTACAAGTAATGGTCCAGAATTCGTAGGTATGGAGTTTCGAATGAACATGACTAATGTTCTACGAGAGAGATTGTTATAGCACGATCTTGGTTGGTTAAATTACCAGGATTCAAGGAAAAAGATAGAACTATCAAGCAGATATATTCTTGATATGTTTGGAGATTAGATAGAATGTAAGAGTCATGTAACATGGCACATGATGATGGTACTGTGAATCATCACGCTTCATTAGAAACTCAGCATGACTTACTGTAATATAATCACGTTGATCAAGTGTCATTATATTATACTAACTCATGCATCAGTTTCCAACACTACTTCAAAAACATTCATATTTTAAATTCGAAGGTTCGCAGAATATAGAAACTAAAACAGATTCCTTTTATGATATAATACGGATAGCGCAAAGAGATAATTAATATCGAACGAGAATATTTGTGAAGATATCTTTAGAAATATTGAGGATATTAATAAAGAAATGTGCGATGATATCTTAGGATTTCAGAATCAAATTGTGATGAAGAAATTCATTCACGATGATTTAGAGTGGATAAGGAGTAAGGTATTCTCTAGAGATTTCATTAGAAACAGAATCATCTGGATTCTTTATGTACAAGTTTTGTCCTTGTAATTTGTTCAGAGTCTTCTTCATGGTTTGCTCAATCCGGTTTTCAGTTCCTACTTTTCTGAGCTTTTCCAATATACTATTTGTTATCATCAAACTTTTGATGGTTAAAGTCGTTTACAGTTTTTTTGCTGCTTCATTTAGCTTTTTCAGAATTCAGAGTATTGATTCGTAGACTGGGTATTTTTCAGAATTTCAGAATGGAAGATCAAAATTCTAAGAGATAAATGTTATATGTATACATATAACTGTTGATGTAGAAATGCTATGAGATTCCAAATACTGATTGCTGATTTCCTGTAATTGGTATGGCAATTCTCGTTATAAGATATGGATGAGTATATGGTAAGGTTTTAATGAACAATCATAATGGTTTTTCGGAGAGACTTAAGTCAATGAGTAATGAAGTTGCTGGTAAGTTTAATGCTAATGTGGTGGAATATAAATGGTTCCCCGATAACAATGATGAAGGAGTAATCGTGATAATACGGTTTATTCGAATGAAAAACTTGAAGTTGATTTGCTGAAGCTGTCACAAAATTGGCTAATTTGAAAAGAAATTGCGTTGTTATTTTCAGAAATAACAATGCCGAGGAAGCTAGCACAGATACGTGTTAAACATTTATACAGGTTCCGAGAATTTTTCAGGTGCATAACTATATGCATAAATCTTTCCTTCCGTAGATGAAGTGCGGTTGGTTCATCTTCTCGATTGAGGTATTTTCAAGAATTATGAAAGGTTTGAACGCAAATTGGAATCGTCAAGATACAAATGAGGTTTAAGATGAAATCAAGTGGCAAACTTGAAGTATTGTTTAGTTTCATATGTTATAATCAATATTTTAATTCATTTTAATTGTCCACTGTCGGTAGTCCTCAGTTGATTAGTCCACAGTTAGCTAGGAACAGGTAGCTAGGATTTTGTTAGCGTGGATTCTTAACAAAATTTCTCATAGTTAATTTGTTTGTTTCTAACAAATTTTATTCCGTCAAATGTTTTTTTTTCATTATGCCACTTGTTAGATTCTGATAGGTCAAAATCCAATTATGAAAGTTGAATGGAAATGGTTATTCTGTGGTGATCGGATTCATATATCTGTGGATGTAAGTAGGATAGGAAATGACTATTGAATCAAATTTGAAGAATGTATAGTGTAACTTATTAAAGTGAAATCTAAATATTCCTCGGGTGTTACCTACCCGTTAAAATATTTTCATCATTAACAGTTTGTACGAAAGAATTTTTAATCACAATCTTTATGAAAATATATATACATATATATTTTCTTCAGATATAATCATGGATTTAATGAGTCAATATAATATTAGACTCATTTGATCTTCGGTTTGAGCTAGAATAAGTAATCTCTAAAACTATTAGGAACCACATATTCTTCGCAGATTATTAATGAAGTTATGGATCAATACTTCATCGTTAATTATTAGGATCCACATATTCTTCACAGAATATTAATGAAGTTATGGTTCAATACTTCATCGTTAATTATTAGGATCCACATATTCTTCGCAGAATATTAATGAAGTTATGGTTCAATACTTCATTGTTAATTGCTGTTGGTACTCCTTGGTATCCATGGTGTGTATGATGTTGATGTTCGTGGAACAGATTGTGATGTTGAGGTGTGGGATGCGGATGTTGCTGTTGGTGATGGTGGTACTGTTGATGTTGCTGAAGCTGGTAAGTTTTGCACCATATTCTCCACATTGATTACTCGAGCGCGAAGTTCGTTGACTTCTTATATTATTCCAGGATGATTGTCGGTCGTAACAAATGAATGAATAAGGTTTAAAATTTTAGATAGAATCTTATCGTGGCGAGGTATTCAGGAAATTAGTATGAAAATGGTGTTTCTAATAGGTTCACCGGTAAGTGCTTCAGGTTCTTTGCCAAGAGGGAAGTTTGGTTGATGAAAGGATCGCTTTTTCCTCGTCTCCATTAATTGAGTCGACTACGAACTCCTCAGATGAATTAGGATGGATGATTGATTGATTCATTCTGGTGACGCTGCTTCCGGAGCTGAAGTGGGACTCCATATCGGAATCCGAGGGACTTGAACTAGTGGTGAGTTCCATTGCGTACGATTGAATAAAGGATTTTTTCGATATGAAATGATTTTCGGGTATCGGATGATATTCTAATTACATAGAATATCTATATATATAGAACAAAAGATTTCGTAGATTACGGAGGAATTTACGAAATATATCAGGCAAAGTTTATGGTAACAGACACGCTGAGATATGGATTAGCAGATACGCTAAGATATAAATTTTGTCTATACACTATTCATGCAGTCAATGCAGTAAGATGTGTTTAGACTAATAATGATAAGCAGGTAATTTTCGACAAATGGTGGTAAGCAAAAACTTTTGACATGCAGACCAGGTTCAAGTCCAGACTCATTAATATAACCTAACCACTACTAGGTCAAAGTCCAGACTTCACTAATGCATCCTAACAACTACCCGTTAGACACACTAATGCAGACCTGGTTTGCTAAGACCACCTCTCTGATACCACCTGTAGTGACCCGTCCTAATCCATCTGGATGAAGTCTTCAACAGTTGATCCCATTGCGAGGTTCTGACCTCTATATGCCATAAATGACTCCATGTAATATGAGCAAATGCACAGCGGAAGATTTCTTTCATACCTGAGAATAAACATGCTTTCAAGTGTCAACCAAAAGGTTGGTGAGTTCATAAGTTTATCTTAAAACAATAAAATTCATCATTTTTATAGACCACAAAATTTAAATGTTGCATGGTACAAATGGGCCCGAATCCTATACCCACCTGTAATGTACATGCTATATTTTTTAAATACAGTACACCTTTCTCGTGTATGAAATCATCTTTCATAAATCTTAGTAACCGTACACATATCTTGTGCACAAAAATAACATACACATAACCTGTGTATAAAATCATTCTCTCGATACATAACATTCATATCAATTGGTGGCAATTATCATGTCCACATAATTCAATGGTGGCAATTATCATGTCCACATAATTCAACGGTGGCAATTATCATGTCCACATAATTCAACGGTGGCAATTATCATGTCCACATAATTCAATAATAATCCGCAGAACTTCTATCTGCATAATAATTCATTCGAGGAATGTTTTGCTTGTTTCTATCTCGTCAAACATTTATAAAAGCATTTCATGTATTCGCAGTTCAAAATATATTTCAAAAGCATTTAATAAAGCAGTTGTAAAAACAGCGCATGTATTCTCAGTCCCAAAAATGTAAAGAGTAAAAGGGTTCAAATGAAACTCACCTAATGTATTTTGTAGTAAAAATACATAGAACGACATTGAACAAGCATAGGGTTGGCCTCGGATTCACGAACCTATATTATTCATATATCTATTAAAGCATATTCTTGTAATCGAACAAGTTTAGATATTATTATTAATTGTTATTTCAGTAACTTGTATGTTTCATTAATAATTAAATTAACTATACTTTATTTTATATATATTAGATAAATAATTAGTATTTATTATTAAAATATTAATGTTGTTATGTGATATGTTTTAAAAATATTCTTATATAGTTATTTATTTGGTAAAATAATATCAAAAATAATAAATAAAAATTTGTATCTTTTTATGATAATAATAATATCATTAAAAGTAATTAGATTTAGTAATGATACTGATATTAATAGTTTTGATAATAATACTAAAAATAAAAGTAATATTAGTAATAATAATCTTAATAGAAAAGATAATAATGATAAGATAAAATGTTAGTTTTCATAAAAATAATATTTTAAACAATAATGGTACTTTTAATAAAACTGGTGATTTTAATAGAAATTTTAATAGTCATATTAATCATAACAATACTATATATTTTAATAGTAATAATAATAATGATAATAATAATATTAGTTATACTAAAAATCTTATTTCTAATATTAGTAATAATCATAATTACTTAATAACAATCAATAATAATAATAATAACAATAATAATAATAATAATAATAATAATAATAATAATAATAATAATAATAATAATAATAATAATAATAATAATAATAATAATAATAATAATAATAATGAAATAATAAATATAAGAGTATTAGTAATATCTACCTCAAAGGAGTAGCCCTAAAAAAAATGCCCAAGTCCGGGTTTGAACCCGCGACATCCCGCTAACCCAATAACATCCTTAATCATTATCCTTCTTCTTCTTTTTCAAAAAAAATAAATGCTCGAGCCAAGGCTCGAACTCAAGACCTCTCGGTCAAGCACAATAACACCAAACCACTTATCCACTATTTTGTTTCTGAGTCAATTAGGATTTTAAATCCTTTAAACTAGTTTCTGTCATAATTATAACCCATGAATCCAACATCAGCGATTGACATCATTCCCATATCATCACTATAATTATTTATCATTATCAACTCTTATTCTAATCATCATCGAACTCAATATCATCACATCATTTGTTAACATCAAATCAAACGGGCATCATCATCCTTAATTCGTTTCAACTTAATTACATCATCTTATATTATACTCTTGTTGCGTATCATATAACTAATGTGTGTGTTTGCGTTGACATCGGACAAGAACCAGGAGGCAGGAGCATAATTCGATGGGTTTACAAATGTGGCCCAAGTTGTCTCAAAAATTTACGGCCCATTTTAATAGCCCAACATATAAAGAGTCCAAGTTGTAAAAAAAATCTCGGTTGTTAAATGTTAATCAAATTGCAGCTGTAGCTTTTGCAAGTGGCTTTGCAAGTTGAGAAAAAAAAATAGTTTAACTAGTATCATTCTTACTATATCATCATCAATTCGTTTAGCAACCATGTAGCACCTTTATCAATTCAACTTGCTATCACTTTCATCATTTTCTTTATATTATCAACTCATCTTCATTAAAAAATAATAATAGCGGATAATGAGTTAATTTGTGCAAGGTGTCGTACCATGTTGTCTTGCTACTTTCTTTTCACAGTCCCAAGCTAGCTTCGATTCGTCTTTATTATTATTATTTTTTTTAGTAGTGTACCAACGACACGACCTCAGGTTTAGTGCTACTGTACTACATATTAACTGCAGTGAGGGTTGTCTTGATGTAAGGTGGCAGTTACAGAAACAACATAAAATACAAGGTGGTGGCGATGTGGGTTATGGTTGATGATGGATAGTGATGAGTTCTTGGTTGTCTAGTGGTGTGGGTTTAACGATGTGGGTGTTCTTGAAGGTGATGGATGGTGATCAAAAACACAAGTGTGATCGATGGAAAGAGGATGGAGTGGTGATGGTCGTTCCCGGTTGAAGATAGTGGTCGTGGGTTTGTAGGTTGAAGATGGTATTGGTAGTGAGGGTGGTGATTTGATCCCTGAACCAAAACAAAAATAATACGTAGAGTGGTGGTTTATTATGGTGTGGTCCTCTTCCTCGACAGAAATAGCAAAGACGAGTAAGATTACTTGTTTGTTGATAATAGTTGTAAGGTGGTCAATAAATGGGTTTAGTGGTGTTTTTGGGCTGAGCTGATCGAACAGAAACCTTGAGTAAAGAAGCAGTACACGACTACAAAATATAGTTTCAGGTTGTTTTTGTTGGGTGTTTGTAGGGTGATCGAGCGAGGTGGTTTATGGTGAGTTCAAAATAGAAGAGAGAGATGTGAGTTGTTTGAGAATGCTTGAAGAAAGAAAGTAATACACAGAGTAAAAGTGGGTGTTCAATATGTGATCTCTTAATCTATCTATAGGTATATATTTATTATATGTGTTAGTGGGTTACATAAAGCATCAATCAAACACAGTATATAATTGAATTAGCCGCCTATTAAGTTTGTCAGTTTGTTTATCGACATCTATTTAATTTATGGATATTATATCATGTTCTGAGGTTAATTAGTAATGGATAAAAGTTCCCCGAAAAATCCTCAATTTTTAAATTAATTCTATTTATTTTTCAGGTCATTAAATGTTTGAAACTTGATCAAAAAGATTCGTCTAATGTTTATTCTTACTTCCAGGTAGTATGTACGGAGTATTATTATTCAAAGTCAGAAGATAAATATATTTTTATTAAACCTAGAATTTATGTAACTTATTAATGGACCAACGTTCATTTTTAGATCCTCTAAACATTTGTATTAAACTTGTTTAATAAAGATCGAATCACAAATGAGTGATATTCTCGTTCACTAAATAAATTATAAACCATATAAATAATATTTGTCTATACATATAAACACATTTTATTATATCGTAAGTTATTTATATATTTAATTAAATCATATATTATTTAAAAATTTTATTTTAATTAATTTATATATTTATGTATATATTTTTAAATATATAATTCTCTATTTACAAATAGTTGTTCGTGAATTGTCGAGAGCAGTCGAAGGTCAATTGATTACATGAATATAGTTTTCAAAACTTTCGAGACTCAACATTACAGATTTTGCTTATCGTGTCGGGAACATATAAAGATTTAAAGTTTAAATTTGATCGGAAATTTCTGGGTCATCACACCTACCAGTCAAATTGATGGCGATCTTCTTGAGAAACATGTTGTTGCCGACACTTCTATACATGATGTGGTCAACACATGTGTTGAAGATCACCGTTTTAACATTTGTGTAAATATAAAAAAGATGTTTTTTGGTTTTCTTATGTGACGACCCGGAAATTTCTGACCAAATTTAAACTTAATCTTTATATAATTTCGGCAAGATAAGCAAAGTCTGTTAGGTTGAGTCACAAAATTTTGAACAGTTCAATTGATCATCGACCGTTCTCGACGATTCACGAACAACTATTTGTAAATAGATATGTATATATTTAAATCAATATATATATATATATATATATATATATATATATATATATATATATATATATATATATATATATATATATATATATATATATATGATTTGAAATATAATTTATGATGTAATTGTTAGAAATTAATTATGTAAAAATAATAATTATTATTTAAAACATATCTATATACAAATAAAGTATATTAAAAATAAATATTAAATAATTGTAATCTCATTGATGTTCTGATTAATATTAAACAAGTTAAGTTCAAACTGATATTATTTTAAAATAAACGGTGATTCGAAAATGAGTTCTATAAATTTGAGGCTTATTAAAGATATATTTAGGAACCATTTGTTGAATTTTAAAACTTTTCATATTTTACTTGGGGTTGGGAGTGAATAATTAATGTAATTTTTATTTAATAGTTAATGCTTGAATTTTATATCATAATGACCAAAATAATTAAATATAGTTAATTTAAAAATATGAGATTTTTCTGAACACTTTTATTCGCCACTAATTATCAACGGTGTACGAAACCCAGTCCGTGATATAGTGTCGGCAGAGTAATACTTATTAACACCCGTGATTGAATTATTATAACACTGTTTTTGTTTTCAACTTATGTCCACTTCCACTTGATTTATTAAATTAGAATTACTGTTTAATATATTGAAATCATTTATGTTTCAGTACTTGTTTCTTTCAAGTGTTATATACATATGCATATATACATACAATGCATTTAAGAACTTACACACATAATATAACCATCGATTATTATCACTAAACCCACTACCATCAATCCCCCATACAACCATGACCATCCTAGCAACCATCATTTCGCCATCACCACCTCCTACCATAAACCACCAACACATTTTCCACCGGATACCATCTACGGCTACAACACCATCGAGCCATTTTCACCATCGAGAACCACCACCCATATCCGCCACCCTTACCAACCATTAAACTATCACCATCACCGGTCACCATCTTCAACCCCTACCATGACAACCACCACCACCGTGAATCACTGCTACTCATTGCTCATTTTCTGTTTCAGTTGCAAACAGACCACACAAACAAAAACCATGGAACCTGCTACTACTATTCCTACTTTAGTTTACGGTTACAACGAAGAACTAGGTTGATGATGCCATAGCTTGATGAAGACTGTTGCATCGGTATTTATATTTTTTTTCGCTAACAGTACCCAACACCAAAACCTTTTATATGTTGAATAAGATGAATTGATTCAAAGATGTTACATAAAATGATGATAATGAATATGATAATTACGGTAATGATAGATATAGGATACGGGTTAATGATTTTATGCTATGTTAAGATGATGATGAAGACGGTAGAGAACGATGATGGTCACGATGATGTTATTATGATAATGATAATTAGGTTAGTGACACTAATAATAATACCATAAAGATAATGATATGTAATAGATGATCGATGATTATGATATTGAAGCCGATGATGATAATATGATGATGATGGTAGTGACTAGCGATGTGAATTACAATGTATGATGAGGAGATTGATGATGATTAAGATAATACTGAAGATGATGAAGTGAAAATAAGGATTTAAGGATGATAATGATCATACTTGATATATGATGAATGTTATGATTATGATCATGGTAGGATTATGATCACTGATAAATACGAACGTTTAATTTTAGAAGAAGGAGAAGAAGAATCGAATAGATATAGGGTATACATATTTATTTCTGTGAGTTTAAAACAGAAATGATATGATAGCATAATGGATGGTGTGTCTGTTTGCATTTAATGAGTGGTCTTGGGTTCGAATCTAGGCGCCCTCATATTTTTTTCAAAAACAAAGCAGCTACACATGGTTACACGTATTGGGTTTCATATATTTAAAGAAGTTGGGCCAAGATTTAAGGCTCTGTTGGGTTAAGTACATTCTATTAGGCCGAGATAGTAACAGGTTAAATATAAATGGATAGTAATAAATTTTGAGAAATAGTGAGTAGCTCAATGGTTAAGGGTGTTGTTGGGTATGCGAGAGGTCGCGGGTTCGAGCCCGGGCGAGGGCAGTTATTTTTTGGCTTATTCTTGTGAGGTAGCATTCCTTTTATTATTATTATTATTATTATTATTATTATTATTATTATTATTATTATTATTATTATTATTATTATTATTATTATTATTATTATTATATTATTGTTATTATTACCGTTATTATCACTAGTAGTAAACTGTTATCATATAGCATTATTATTACCATTATCATTATTTTGACCATTATTACTTAAAGTATCATTATTTTAAGTATCATTATTTTAATCTATTATTATCATTATTATTATTACAACAAATAAAATGATTGTTACTATTATCAAAATTAGTATTTTCATTATTAAAACTAATTATTATTATTATTATTATTAACATTATTTTAGTATTAGTAAAGTCATGATTTTAATAAACCAAAAGTTAATATACCAAATACATATATAATAACTATATAAATATTACATTACTAATTTAAATAAGTAATTTATAATTAAAATATACAAACGAGTTTGATTATTATTACATGATAATTATATGTGTTAATATATAAATAAATGATATAGGTTCGTGAATCCGAGGCCAACCCTGCATTGTTCAATGTCGTCATATGTATTTTTACTACAAAATACAGTATTGTTAGTTTCATTTGCTCCCTTTTTAAATGCTTTTGCAATATATATTTTTGGGACTGAGAATACATGCGCTAGTTTTATAACTGTTTACGAAATAGACACAAGTAATTAAAACTACATTATATGGTTGAATGGATCGAAGCCGAATATGCCCCTTTTAGCTTGGTAGCCTAAGAATTAGGGAACATCACTAATTTTGAGAATTAGTGCACCCCTAATTGACGCGAATCCTAAAGGTAGATCTACGTGAACTAACAACCCCCATTCTAGAATTTGGAATGCTTTAGTACTTCGATTTTATCATGTCCGATGGGTGTCTGGGAATGATGGGGATATTCTATATGCATCTTGTAAATGTCGATTACCAGGTGTTCAATCCATATGAATGATTTTTATGCAGATTGCATGTTATTGAAAAATGGAAATATGAAATCTTGTGGTCTATTAAAATTATGGAAATGGTTGATTATGATAAACTAATGAACTCACCAACCTTTTGGTTGACACTTGAAAGCATGTTTATTCTCAGGTATGAAAGAAATCTTCCGCTGTGCATTTGCTCATTTTAGAGATATTACTTGGAGTCATTCATGACATATTTCAAAAGACGTTGCATTCGAGTCGTTGAGTTTATCAAGATTATTATTAAGTTAATTATAGTTGGATATATTATGAAATGATATGCATGCCGTCAACTTTCGATGTAATGAAAGTTTGTCTTTTAAAAACGAATGCAATATTTGTAAAATGTATCATATAGAGGTCAAGTACCTCACGATGTAACCAAATGTAATGTATTCGTCTAGGTGAATTTGGATGGGTCACGACATGTGGTATCAGAGCTGGTTTAACGCCGTTGGTGCGGGTTAGTCGTAAAGGAGGTTCTCACAGTGTGACTTGTGGTGAAGCATTGGCTCTTACTCCTTGCGATCCCTTACGAAGGTTGGCAGTAGCCGAGGGGCAGGCCCTAAAATCAGTATCTAAGGTACACTCAGTGGTAACCAGGCGGTTAGCTGGGAAGGAACTGGGTGGGATGGTAGTTTTCCCCACTGTATTCACATGTGGTATCAGAGCGGTGGTCTTAGTGAACCAGGTCTTGCATTAGTGTGTCTAACTGATAGTTGTTTAGATGCATTAGTGAGTCTGGACTTCGATCGTGTCTGCATGTCAAAAGTTTTGCTTATCATTTCTAGTCGGAAATCATCTGCTTATTATCCTTAGAAAATTACCTACTTATCATTTTAGTCTAGACACGTCTTACTGCAGTTAGTGCATCGCTAGTGTATAGACAAAATTCATATCTTAGCGTATCTGTTACTATAGACTTTACCTAACAGCTTCCGTAGATTCATCCGTAACTTATGGGATTTTAGTATTATATATGCATATGTAAATTATGTATTGCAGGGTACTAATCTACATCCTATAATCTATTTCTTATCGAAAATTCTTCATCTGAACGTACGAGATGAATCCCTCAACCAGTTCGAATTCCTAGGATTCCGACAGCTATTCCGATATGGAGTTTCACCTAAGTTCTGAAAGCAGTGTCACCAGAATGAATCAACCAATCATCCATCCCCAATTATTCTGATGAGTTTGTAGTCGACTTAATCAATGGAGACGCGAAGAAGGCGATCCTTTTCACCAACCGAATTTACCTCTTGGCGATAAACCTGAAGCATTTATCAGCGAACCAGTCTGAAACACTATTTTTGCCCTCATTTCCCAAATATCTCACCACGATTATATTCTATCTAAAATTCTAAACCTTATTCATCCGCTCGTCCCGACCGACAATCATCCCGGAATAATGGAAGAAGTCAACGAGCTTCGCGCTCGAGAAATCAACTTGGAAAACGTGGTGCAAAATGTACCAGCTTCCACAACACCACCGGCGCCAACAGTACCACCAACAACCCAAGTTTTAACATCACATTCCTCAACATCGTAATCTATACCTCGAGCATAATATTCATTCTACATTTTGTTCTACATCGGTTATCTTCGTTCTTCATGATGATTATGTAATCTCTAATATTTTAGAGATTATATATTCTTGTTCTAGCGGTAAATCAAATGAGTTTAATATCATATAAACTCATTAAATCCATGATTACATCTGAAGAAAATATATATTGGTATGTATATTTTCATAAAGATTGTAACTAAAAATTCTTTTGTACAAACTGTTAATGGTGTAAATATTTTCACGGGTAGGTAATACCCGAGGAATATTTAGATATCACATTAATAAGTTACATTGTACATTCTTCGAATCTGATTCAACGTTCACTTACTATCCTACTTACATCCATAGATATACGAATCCGTTCACCACAGAATAACAATTTTCATTCAATTTCATATTTGGATTTTGACTTATCAGAATCCAACAAGTGGCATAATGAAGAAAACATTGGACAAAGTAAAATTTGTTAGAAACAAACAAATTAACTATGAGAAATTTTGTTACGAATCCTAGCTAACTGTTCCTAGCTAACTGTTAATTCCATATTACATTTATTTATCGCAATTTAATTATCGCAATTTATTTATCGCAATTTAAATTCTCGCAATTTTATTTATTGTCATTTAATTTATGTTATTTATTTTACGCACTTTTAATATCGAGACACATATACAAGGTTTTGACATATCATATCGACGCATCTATATATATTATTTGGAATAACTATAGACACTCTATATGCAGTAATGCTTGAGTTAGCTATACATGGTTGAGGTTGATTCTACAATAATATATATACTTTGAGTTGTGATCGAGTCTGAGACATGTACACGGGTCACGATACGTATTAATTAATTCGAATATTATATATTAAGCTATATATGAATTATTGGACTGTTAACTATGGACTATCAACTGTGGACTAATAACATTGGACAATTAAAATAAATTAAAATACTGATTATAACATATGAAACTAAACAATTCTTCAAGCTTGCCACTTGATTTCATCTTAAACCTCATTTGTATCTTGATGATTACAATCTGTGTTCAAACCTTTCATGATTCTTGAAAACACCTCAATCGAGATGATGAACCAACCACACTTCATCTACGAAAGAAAAGATAGATGAATATAGTTATGCACCTGAAAAACTCTCAGAAACTGAGTAAACGTTTAACACAAAGCTGTGCTAATTCCTTCAGCGTTATTATAAACAAAAAAAAAAAAACTTTGCAAATTCTGTTCGAGATAGCCATATTTGTCACAGCTCCAGCAAATCAACTTGGACTTTTCGTTCGAAACAATCTTATTATAACTTTGATATATATGCGTGCTCTTTATTGTTACCGGGGAACCTTTTATATTCTACCGTGTTACCATCAGCGTTTAATCATCTAAAAACACAATTCTCCTGAAATCACCTCGGATTGATAACCGATGATTCAGATATCGTAGCATTTAATGCAGAGGAAACAGAAAAAAATTGTAGATGGTCTAAACAGCCAAAAGTTTGATGATAAAGAAGGGAGTATTAGGAACGCTCGATAGAAAATTTGGTACTGAAAAACAGATTGAACAAACCATGAAGGAGACCAAGGCCAAATACAAGGACCATACCATATATTCAAAGAATCCAGGTAATTCTGGATCCGATGAAACCTTCAACGAATATCTTGCTCCGTACTCATGTTAAAATCTTGCAGAAAATCTTTCTTCATCAACCATTAAATTAGAAATTTCGAAATATCATCATAAATATCTTCAATATTTCTGAAGATATTTTCATAAATATTCTCGTCCGAAATTATTTATCTTTTCGTGCTATCTATATTACATCATAAAGGAAACTACTTTAGCTTCTAAATTTCTTTAAAAATTCGAGTTTGAATTATGAATGATTTTGAAGTAGTGTTAGAAATTGATGCATGAGTTAGTATAATATAATGACACTTGATCAACGTGATTATATTACAGTAAGTCATGCTTAGTTTCTAATGGGACGTGATGATTCACAGATCATAACGTCATCATGTGCCATGTTACATGACTCGTACATTCTGTTTCACCTTCGAACATATCAATAAAATGTATTATTGATAGTTTTATCCTCAGTGAATCTAGTAATTTGACAAGTCAAATCATGAGAATACGTTCCTTCGTGCTTAGAATGTTATAATCATTCGAAACTCCATACATATGAATTCTGGACCATTACTCGCTTTACTAGAGGTCGAGAAGAGAATAAAAAGACAAAGAGCTCCGAAACATAAGGGAAGATATAAAACTCGACAACAACACAAAAATTACAAACCGTGGATATTAATACGAATAGCAATATAAAGACACGGTAGAATTAAGAATAGTATCACCCCAAGGTAATAATAGAAGTAATCAGATTCTTCTGGTGGAAGATTAAAAAGAAGGATGACAGAAATGATAATTAGGAAAATATCAAGGATTAGAACTGGATGAAGCATTTTCACAATCTTTTAGAAATAAGAATTAAGAAAGAAAGTATAGGAGTGATGAATATAATGGAACGGAATGGTTTAATTTATAATGAAAATATCAGACGTAGCAAGCAAGACAGATGACCACATTTAATTAAAAGATCCTAATTTCCTTAAATTCCGAAGACTCGGATCTTATTTAGATTTTGAAGATTTCCTTAATCCCTTGAATTCCGGAAATTCAACCAAGACAACGTCAAAAGTTAAGACGAGCTTTATTTTCTAGATTCACTCTTTAAGTGATAGCTTCATTCGTACGCTTCGAGAAATCAAATTGTTTTATCCTTATTACTCAATGGTGATAAAAATTTATTTATCAACTCATATACGTCAGGAAAACATTTTTATTGTTAACCATGACCACCTCGATCAAATTTCGAGATAAAATTTTTTTAACGGGTGGGTACTGTGACGACCCGGAAATTTCCGACCAAATTTAAACTTAATCTTTATATAATTTTGGCAAGATAAGCAAAGTCTGTTAGGTTGAGTCACAAAATTTTGAACTGTTCAATTGACCATCGACCGTTCTTGACGATTCACGAACAACTATTTGTAAATAGATATGTATATATTTAAATCAATATATATATATATATATATATATATATATATATATATATATATATATATATATATATATATATATATATATATATATATATATATATATATATATATATATATATATATATATATATATATATATATATATATATGATTTGAAATATAATTTATGATGTAATTGTTAGAAATTAATTATGTAAAAATAATAATTATTATTTAAAACATATCTATATACAAATAAAGTATATTAAAAATAAATATTAAATAATTGTAATACTCATTGACGTTCCGATTAATATTAAACAAGTTAAATTTAAACTGATATTATTTTAAAATAAACGGTGATCCGAAAATGAGTTCTATAAATTTTAGGCTTATTAAAGATATATTTAGGTTCCATTTGTTGAATTTTAAAACTTTTCATATTTTACTTGGGGTTGGGAGTAAATAATTAATGTAATTTTTATTTAATAGTTAATGCTTGAATTTTATATCATAATAACCAAAATAAATAAATATAGTTAATTTAAAAATATGAGATTTTTCTGAACACTTTTATTCGCCACTAATTATCAACGGTGTACGAAACCCAGTTCGTGATATAGTGTCGGCAGAGTAATACTTATTAACACCCGTGATTGAATTATTATAACACTGTTTTTGTTTTCAACTTATGTCCACTTCCACTTGATTTATTAAATTAGAATTACTGTTAAATATATTGAAATCATTTATGTTTCTGTACTAAATGTTCATATTTTCATCTCATCTATAATGTTCGTGAACAAAGTTTTTTCAAAAAAAGAAGAAAAAAAAACAGTTTTTGCTTCCCCCCGCTTCCCCCCGAATGGTTACTTCCCTCTTGATCCTACCACTTATTATTATTATTATTATTATTATTATTATTATTATTATTATTATTATTATTATTATTATTATTATTATTATTATTATTATTATTAAATATTAATTATAATTATAATTAATACTACTGTTATTTGTTTTTTGTAGGGGATCCACTAGTGAAAATTCCAGTGGACTTGTATGATTTTATTGTGGGTTAAGCATAGGAAACGTTTAAATGAAAACTTGGAAAATAAAGAGGAGTTCATATACGAAAATAAGGAGTTCATATACCGTCTGCTTCATGTTGAAGAACTTATTGAGAGTCTTAGTATGTATGTATGTCATAACCCGACCTTAACCATAAGGACGAATACAATAACATATGATTTCATCGCGAGGTATTGACCTCTATATGCGACGTTTTTCAAAAACTGCATTCGTTTTTACAATACAAACCATAACTTTTATTACAAATACAAGGTTTAAACAAGATAATAATGATTATCGTTTAGCGATAATCTTAGACTTACAAACTTTACATGTGATAATAACAATACGACTTCCAACATATTTTACATTACAAATCCTCCGATATGCAGTTTTATTTTTGACACAAATATACATACTCAAGATCATGTTTAAATTCAACATGTTGTAGCGGAAGCTTTTAGTTATCACCTGAGAATAAACATGCTTAAAATATCAACATAAAGTTGGTGAGATATAGGTTTAATGTCGGCAGCGTTATAAATATAGACCACAAGATTTCATATATAAACGTTTTAATAAAAATATTCTAAGTTGTTGAGCACTTGATAACCATACTTAACATTTAATCAACGTCGCATATTCCCTTTATTATGAAATCTTACTACACCGTACCAAGTGTAGTCACCGAAACGAAGTACTGTGCAACCGTTGAATACTGGTCGTCCAGTCCGGTTGGGGTTGTCAGGCCCGATAGATCTATCAACAGGATTCGCGTTTACAATACCGCATGTAAATAGTAGTTACCAAGTTACAGGGAGATATGCCAGTGGTACAACTCAACGTAGAATATATAATTTTAATCACTTGTGTCCATAACGTAAATCATAAAATGCATGTATTCTCATCCCGAAATATTTAGAGTTTAAAAGTGGGACTATATACTCACCTTTGCCTTGAAGGTATTTAACTCGACTTGGTCTTCGATAGATATCACGAACCTAACCATATATATAATATATCAACATATTTTCTTTTCAAGTAATCATTACATATATATACTTATAATACTTTTAATATTTTCTTAGCCTGTAGTTAGCAGTCTGTTGTTAATGGTCCACAATTAGTTGCTCAATAAAATAAATAAAAACCCCATCGTATTCGTATTGATCAGAATTAATCTCGACCCATGGTACCATGTTGTCAAATAACGTGTTGCGTACATAAAGTACCGTGTTGTCAGATGACGTGTTGCGTACAATCATGAGGTCTTATGATTAATCTTCTCGTGTTGTTTACGGGTGGTCCTGAAATATATGAAATCAAATCATAAGTAAATATATATTAAATATTATGTTAATTAGCCAAGATATGATTAATCCAATTTTGCCATAATATGATATATTACAGGTTTTGAAGTGTTTTAAAAATCAAATTAGAAGGATCTATTTAGTTTGCGAACAGGTTTGAAATCATTCAAACTATGTTCTTGTTGTTAAAAATTTTATAACACAAAATAAGATAGCTATATAAATATGAATCGAATAAGATTATGAATAAGGTTACTACCTCAAGTTACTTGGATAAAGCTACTGGAAAAGATAGAAAATAATCTTGATCAAACTTTCTTATAATGATTATAGGTTGTTCATGAAGCTAGTTCTTCATGAGTATTTGCTGAGATTGTGAAGAACACTTAGAGTTCCTAAGAGTGTGTTTTTGGTTAGATAAAGATGGTTGTAAGAATAAAATCAAAAACCAAGGTGATGGTGATACTTATAGGACAGTCTGGTTGTTGAGGGAACAAGGACAAATTTTTGTGTTGAATTTTTGAGTAATAATGTATGCTAGCTTACAAATAAGATTCCCTCTTATCCGCCAGGGGTTGCCACCCCTTGGACCCCGCTTATCGGGGGCGCTACCTCCGAACCCCCGTCATAATCAAGATAAGTTCAAACAAGTGTGCATTCCACACTTCCCCAAACTTGTTCGATATTTATCAAGATTATTTTGGTTACAAATTAATCCCATTACACTTAAATCATATTGGTGACATAAATCACAACACATTATAGATTGTAAGTATATATGTCAAAGAACGTTACATATAGTTGTCATTTTGAAAACTTAAGTGTAACGTCCTCCCGATAGGGTCTGGAAGAAACGTTACTAATATCAAATAAACCAACATATTATAATACGAGAACAATACTAAATGAGAAAATTTAACTTTATTGAGTACGCAGCGGAAAATGAAATGTCGTTACAATAATGGAAATAACGATAAAGTAATTGTTCATATGCAGAAGTAATAAATGTGATATCTCTTGATCCTAAGTCCAAGTAGCATCACATAAGTAGTAGATAAGAAAGCTTGAATCAAACAGCACCTGAGACAAAACATGCTAAAGTGTCAACCAAAAAGGTTGAGTGAAGTTCATAGGTTTAACAAAAGTAGTTATCGTTGTTTTTAGACCACAAGATTTAGTTGTAAAGTTGATCTCCCGCAGGATCAAAAAGTAGATCTCGCAGATCCAAAAGTTATGCCAGTGCGTGATATTTAGACTAAACGTTCAAGTTTGCCCCATGACAAGTTGTGTCTGTCCTTGTCGGTTTAAATTTCATTATCAAGTAATACAAAGACTGAGTCAAATGTATCGGGGACGTTACTCCCGATAGGCCTACCCCCAATAAATAAGCATGCCGCAGCACTTAAAAATATCACTGTAGGGACTTAGTCGGACATAGCCGGGTATAGCATAGTTTTAACAGTTGGTACTGATATTTAGACTAGACTTTCAAGTTTACCCCGTGTCAAGTTATCGTTTATACTTGTCGGTTGGGGGCTTGCTGGTCATAGCCCAACATATCACAGTTTAATAGTAGATACGTGTAAGTACTGATATTTAGACTAGACTTTCAAGTTTACCCCGTAACAAGTTATCGTTTATACTTATCGGTTGGGGGCTAGCTGGTCATAGCCCAACATATCACAGTTTAATAGTTAATACGTGTAAAACAGTTATAAAAGTTGTGCATGTATTCTCACCCCAAAAGTTATAAAACACTTATGAAACAGTAAAAAATGGGGCTATGAATTCACGTATATAAATATTGTAAAACAGTTATTAAAATATTGCATGTTAAAAATTTAAAAGCAAGCATGTGTCTCACCCCATAGTTTCAAAACAGTAATGAAATAGTAAAAAGTGGGGCTATGAAATTCACGTATATAAATATTGTAAAACAGTTATTAAAATATTGCATGTTAAAAATTTAAAAGCAAGCATGTGTCTCACCCCATAGTTTCAAAACAGTAATGAAATAGTAAAAAGTGGGGCTATGAAATTCACCTTAGTAAGTAGAGAGAGAGTTATTCCTCGGAATAAAGAGTTGAACGAGTGAGCAGGAAAGTCAACCTATTGACATTTAAGAGTAGTTAAGTGTTTTGCCCATGTTTAAGTTTAAGTATGTGTTTAAGTATAGTTTGTTTTACTAAGTTTCTATTCCTAGTAAGTTACTATTTTTATAAAGTTTCCATTTTTAGAAAGTTTCTTATTTTACTAAGTTTCTATGACTAGAGAGTTTCTACTTTTATGAGTGTTTTTCATTTTAGGATACTTGCCGTATTAGATAAGCTTCCAATCACCCCTTTCCCTTCGAATGGCTAATTTAGATCTAGGGGCTTGAGCCATAGGACCCTTTAAATCGGAAATCCAAACCCTCTGCCTAGAATCTCGTAGAAACCATTCGTCAAGAAAGTTCGAAGATCTATACATCTCTAATACATATCCCAAAATGTTTTTGTGCTACAATATAAGTAGTAGGTTATAGGTGCTAGTAATAGTAATAGTGTATACATGTTAAGTACTAGTATAAGTAGTATTAGGGTTTAAGGTTTTAATATGTATATGTATATATAATTCGTATATATACATAAAAATATTTTTTTTTTTACATGTATATATGAATATATAAATCTAGGAGTGTTTATGTATATACTTATGAATAACAAGTTTATAATATGAATATGAATTAACAAAGATTAAAGTTTATGTAAATAGTTTAGGGTTTATGTTATACCTTTGAAGATTCAAGATAATTAACAAAGAAAAGATGAACACGATGAAGATGGAAGATCAAAGCCTTGAAAATCTTGAAGAACTCCTTGAAGATTCTTGAAGAACACGAAGAACAAGCTTGAAGATCCGAATACCACAAGAGAGGGAGAGGGAGAGATTGTTTTTGAGAGAGAATTTTGGTGTGATTTGTGAATGAGAAACTAGGTGTTTATATAGTGCAAGTATTAGAGTGTTAGTCAACATAAGGATGTTCTAATTAATGATTTTATTTTGTTTTATAATTTTTAGTCAACAATAGGTGGTACTAGTTTATAATTAGTCAACATAAGGATGTACTAGTTTACACTTTATTTTTAGTCAACATAAGGATGTAAGATTTTTTTAGTCTCATTATTATTACTATTATTATTATTATTATTTTTATATTTACTACATGATAAGTATTATTTTCTTTTTACTAATTCATGACTTGTATATATTTAGTTCCCAATTGTTTTATTATTTATATAAATGTCACTTTTTATTTATTACTTATAGGTTATTAGTTATAATATTACATAAATGCATAAATTTTAATTAGCAGTGAGTGTCGACTAACAGTTTATTATTTTCATCTTTTATTAACTTGTCAATTTTTGTATAAAGTTAATTAATATGTTTTCTAACTCTTAACACTTAACAATTGTTGATTAAAGTTTAATCATTAAGTTTTAATTATATTGTTTGGGCTTTTAATATTGGAAAAATATAGAATGGAAAAATGAGGGTCGTTATAGTTCCTCCCCGTTATTGAAAACTTCGTCCCGAAGTTTTTAGGTAGTTACCTCGTTTGCATCAGCAGTTGAGAAGAGATGGGGATATTTCCGTTTCATATGGTCTTTGCGTTCCCAGGTATATTCGGGGCCTCTACGCGAATTCCAACGGACTTTAACGATAGGTATATTGCTTTTACGCGTTTGTTTGACCTCTCCTTCCATGATTTCTATAGGTTATTCAACGAAGTGCATTTTATTATTAATGCGAAGATCATTCAAAATGATGATGTTATACAAGTCATTTCAGTAAATTGGATACATGAAATGTGTTATGAATAGTATTGAACTCATTTAAAACCTTGAGCATTTTATGCCACAATATTAGGGCAGACAAACAAAGAGGAGTTCGTGAAAATCACAGTCATGAAATTTGATAGAGATCTTCATTGTTTACAACAAGAATATTTTAATGATGAATATAAGTTGAAAAATAAAGTTTTATCACTATTGAATAATATGGATAAAACGATTCGTTTATAGGAAGAGTATAAATGAAGCTATCATAAAAGAGTGAAATGAGAAAATTAAATGTTCGCCTTAACTTTTGACGTAGTCACGATTGATTTCCGGAATTCAAGGAATTAAAGGAAATCTTCGTAATCTATAAGATTTGATTCTCCGGTATTTACGAAATTTTGAGATTTGTTTGATTAAATGCGGTGATTTGCCTCGATTGATGTGTTTGGAATTTTGCTATAAATTAGCTTCTTTCGTTTCATTATCTTCACCACTTCTATACTTTCTTTCTCAATTCAAACTTCCAAAAGATTAAGAAAATGCTTAATCCAGTTCTGATCCTGGTTACTATATTGACCATCTATGCAGTCATTCTTCTTTTTCTTTTACCGCCAGAGGAATCTGTTTACTTCTACTATGCTCTTGGGGTTATAGTGTTTTTAATTATCCCGTGTCTTTATATTGCTATACGCATTGATATACACGGTTTGTAATTTCGGAGTCGTTATCGGGCTTTATATTTTCCCTTATATGTCGGAGCTTTATGCTTTTGTTTCTTCTTCCCGACTTTAAGTCAAGCGAGTAATGGTCCAGAATTCATAGGTATGAAGTTTCGAATGATCATAATATATAAAGTAGAAAGGAAAGGTAATATCACGATTTGATTTGTCATATTACCAGAATATCCGGAAAAGACCGAATCATCAAGAAAAATATTTTCTTGATATGTTTAGAGGTTAAATAGAATGTAAGAGTCGTGTAACATGGAAAATGATGATTATAAAATCTATGAATCATCATCTTCCATTAAAAACTTAGCATGAATTACTGTAATATAATCACATTGGCCTGACGTCATTATATTATACTAACTCATGCTTCAATTCCCAACACTTCTTCAAAGCATTTATAATTTAAACTCGAATTTTACAGAATATAGAAACTAAAACAGTTTCCTTTATAAAGATATCGCAAAGAGATACTTAATTGCGGACATGAATCGTTATGAAGATATCTTTCGAAATATAGAGGATATTTATGATGATATTTTGGAATTTCTAAGTTCGAAAGTTGATGAAGAAAAATTTTCCGCAAGCTTTTAACATGACTTCGGAGCAAGATATTCTCTAAAGATTTCACCGGATCCAAAATTACCTGGATTCTTTGAATATAGGGTTTGGCCCTTGTGTTTGTCCTTGGTCTCCTCCATGGTTAGCTCAATCCGTTTTTCAGTTCCAAATTTTCTTTTGAGCTTTTCCAACGTACCATTCTTTATTATCAAACTGTTGGCCCTTAAGACCATCTACAATTTTTCTGTTTCCTCTGCATTTAATGCAGCCATATTTGAATCATCGGTTATCAATCCGAAATGGTTTCAAGAAATTTCATTTTTAGATGATTAAACGCTGATTGCGATCGTCAAGATTCAAAGGATGTTTTCAAGAATTTTAAATTTGAAGTGTTTAAGCGTAAGATGCATCCATCAATGGATCTAACGGTTGACGAAGAAATGTTGTGATTTTCAAAAGTAAGGAATGGTAAGTTCGGTGGTTTGATTTGATAATTCATCATAGAATACGAATGAATATAATTCATGAATGTAGTGATCTTTAGGAAGATAACACTTGCTAAAGCTTTACTTAAGTTCCGATATGTCAAAATCAGAGTATGTAACTGAATTTGTATGAAAATGGTTTTTCTTTGGTGAACATATACATATATCATGTGAATGTAAGTAGTATAGTTAACAACTGCTGAATCAGAATGGAAGAATGTACAATGTAACATATTTATATGAGATATGAATATCTCTCGGGTTTTACCTACCCGTTAAAATATTTTTTACAATTAACAGTTTGTACAAAAGAGAAGATATACGTTCATATATGTATTCTTCAGGTGTAATCATGGTTTTAATGAGCTAATATAATATTAAACTCATTTGATTTGCTGTTGAAACGAGAATAAATTATCTCCAAAACCTTAGAGATTTCATAATTGTCGTGAAATATTTCGCTAATGAAGTTATGAATTAATACTTCATCGTTCATTATTATTGATATACTTCGGTATATGATGTTGGTGCTCTTGGAATTCTTGTGAAATTCATAAGGCACTAATGATATTTTCTAGAAAGTTTCGAGTACATCGAAAATTAAAGTATACAATCAATCATGTATTTGAGTAATACACTTGGTTTATTACGAAATGGAGTTTATTGTATTGAAGCAATGATTAACGATTGTTAAGTTATTAACAAAAGATGTACATCATAGCATATTGTGATATGAATTAACCATGTAGTACATACTAGTTAAGATTCACACGTAATAGCTTAGTACGAAAAGATTTATTATTGTTCCAATCCATATATATAAAGTATACATATGTAATTCTTCAGGAAGAATGAGTCAATACATCTTAACTCATTATTAATAATATTCCTTGGTATCTATGGGGCGTATGATGTTGATGTTTGAGGTACTGAGTGTGATGTTGAGGTGTGGAATGCGGATGTTGTCGTTGGTGAAGCTGGTGATGTTGGTGGTGATGTTGGTGGTGATGCCGATGGTACTGGTGGTACTGGTTATGCTGCTGGTGCTGCTGCTGGTGTTCGTAGGTTTCGCACCATATTCTCCAGAGCCACTACTCGAGCGCGAAGCTCGTTGACTTCTTCTATTATTCCGGGATGATTGGCGGTTCGGACAAGTGGATGAATAAGATCTAAAATTTTAGATATTATATATTCGTGACTGGATATCCTGGAAATGAGGGTGAAAATAGTGTTTCGAACGGGTTCGCCGGTAAGTGCTTCAGGTTCTTCACCAAGAGGTGAATTCGGTTGGTGGAAGGGATCACCTTCTTCTTGTCTCCATTGATTAAGTTTACTACGAACCCATCCCCAATTCATCCAAAATAGATGATGGCTGATTGGTTGGTTCATTCCGGTTACGCTGCCATTGGAGCTCGAAGAGTTCGAGGAATCCATATTATGTGTTTAGAATTAGGGTTTTTGATATGAGATTAGTGTTGAATACTGGATGATATATTCGTCTCCTCGAATACGTGTATATAGCAAAAAGATTTCCGTAATTTACGGAGGGAATTTAGGAAAAGTGTTAGACAAAATCTATTGGGATAGATACGATAAGATATAATAAGATATGATGTGCCTATACTTTAATAATGGCAGTATGACGTGTCGAGATCATAAAGTGATAAGTATGTAATCTAATAATCTTTTGATTAAAGACTTTCAATTCGTATACTGTGATAACCCAATGACATTTTTCGATTCATAAACCGATGCATAAAGGCATAAGGCATATAGGTACGTGATATAACAGGGAGTTATATACGTTTGTGTGTGAGTAGTAACAATTATAAGAGTTTCAAAATCATGGATAATATTTCATGTAATACATATGTAATACACATAACCATGATAGATGACTTATGAATGTCAAGAATTTCTGAAATCATTGTGTCGCATTTAGATGCGGTGGTGTAATTGGATAGTACTCAGGAAAGTGAGCAGAGTTCTTAGATTAGCTCGTCATTCTAAGATAAGTAAAGTTTATAAAGTATAGTGTAGCATTTAACAGTTAAAGGCAACAATTAAAGGCACTATGGTCAAGAAAAGTTGTAGTCCTACATTAGGAAAG
The DNA here is from genome assembly GCF_046630445.1 of Rutidosis leptorrhynchoides. Classification (NCBI taxonomy): domain Eukaryota; kingdom Viridiplantae; phylum Streptophyta; class Magnoliopsida; order Asterales; family Asteraceae; genus Rutidosis; species Rutidosis leptorrhynchoides. The sequence goes on along the minus strand of NC_092333.1, from coordinate 411,819,031 downwards.
AGACTTTGATTAGAATCTTTAAGTTAAGTTTGGTAAAGCATGATTGTTAAGATTATAAGGCAATCCTAAGTGCTTTAAGTGTAAGGCAGGAAAGGTTATAGTTTCCTAGATTGCTAAGGCACCCTAGCTAGCAAGTAAGGCACACATAAAAATGCAATCCTGGTTCTCTATAACAGCCTGGTTATGCTCTGATACCAATCTGTAACGTCCTCCCGATAGGGTCTGGAAGAAACGTTACTAATATCAAATAAACCAACATATTATAATACGAGAACAATACTAAATGAGAAAATTTAACTTTATTGAGTACGCAGCGGAAAATGAAATGTCGTTACAATAATGGAAATAACGATAAAGTAATTGTTCATATGCAGAAGTAATAAATGTGATATCTCTTGATCCTAAGTCCAAGTAGCATCACATAAGTAGTAGATAAGAAAGCTTGAATCAAACAGCACCTGAGACAAAACATGCTAAAGTGTCAACCAAAAAGGTTGAGTGAAGTTCATAGGTTTAACAAAAGTAGTTATCGTTGTTTTTAGACCACAAGATTTAGTTGTAAAGTTGATCTCCCGCAGGATCAAAAAGTAGATCTCGCAGATCCAAAAGTTATGCCAGTGCGTGATATTTAGACTAAACGTTCAAGTTTGCCCCATGACAAGTTGTGTCTGTCCTTGTCGGTTTAAATTTCATTATCAAGTAATACAAAGACTGAGTCAAATGTATCGGGGACGTTACTCCCGATAGGCCTACCCCCAATAAATAAGCATGCCGCAGCACTTAAAAATATCACTGTAGGGACTTAGTCGGACATAGCCGGGTATAGCATAGTTTTAACAGTTGGTACTGATATTTAGACTAGACTTTCAAGTTTACCCCGTGTCAAGTTATCGTTTATACTTGTCGGTTGGGGGCTTGCTGGTCATAGCCCAACATATCACAGTTTAATAGTAGATACGTGTAAGTACTGATATTTAGACTAGACTTTCAAGTTTACCCCGTAACAAGTTATCGTTTATACTTATCGGTTGGGGGCTAGCTGGTCATAGCCCAACATATCACAGTTTAATAGTTAATACGTGTAAAACAGTTATAAAAGTTGTGCATGTATTCTCACCCCAAAAGTTATAAAACACTTATGAAACAGTAAAAAATGGGGCTATGAATTCACGTATATAAATATTGTAAAACAGTTATTAAAATATTGCATGTTAAAAATTTAAAAGCAAGCATGTGTCTCACCCCATAGTTTCAAAACAGTAATGAAATAGTAAAAAGTGGGGCTATGAAATTCACGTATATAAATATTGTAAAACAGTTATTAAAATATTGCATGTTAAAAATTTAAAAGCAAGCATGTGTCTCACCCCATAGTTTCAAAACAGTAATGAAATAGTAAAAAGTGGGGCTATGAAATTCACCTTAGTAAGTAGAGAGAGAGTTATTCCTCGGAATAAAGAGTTGAACGAGTGAGCAGGAAAGTCAACCTATTGACATTTAAGAGTAGTTAAGTGTTTTGCCCATGTTTAAGTTTAAGTATGTGTTTAAGTATAGTTTGTTTTACTAAGTTTCTATTCCTAGTAAGTTACTATTTTTATAAAGTTTCCATTTTTAGAAAGTTTCTTATTTTACTAAGTTTCTATGACTAGAGAGTTTCTACTTTTATGAGTGTTTTTCATTTTAGGATACTTGCCGTATTAGATAAGCTTCCAATCACCCCTTTCCCTTCGAATGGCTAATTTAGATCTAGGGGCTTGAGCCATAGGACCCTTTAAATCGGAAATCCAAACCCTCTGCCTAGAATCTCGTAGAAACCATTCGTCAAGAAAGTTCGAAGATCTATACATCTCTAATACATATCCCAAAATGTTTTTGTGCTACAATATAAGTAGTAGGTTATAGGTGCTAGTAATAGTAATAGTGTATACATGTTAAGTACTAGTATAAGTAGTATTAGGGTTTAAGGTTTTAATATGTATATGTATATATAATTCGTATATATACATAAAAATATTTTTTTTTTTACATGTATATATGAATATATAAATCTAGGAGTGTTTATGTATATACTTATGAATAACAAGTTTATAATATGAATATGAATTAACAAAGATTAAAGTTTATGTAAATAGTTTAGGGTTTATGTTATACCTTTGAAGATTCAAGATAATTAACAAAGAAAAGATGAACACGATGAAGATGGAAGATCAAAGCCTTGAAAATCTTGAAGAACTCCTTGAAGATTCTTGAAGAACACGAAGAACAAGCTTGAAGATCCGAATACCACAAGAGAGGGAGAGGGAGAGATTGTTTTTGAGAGAGAATTTTGGTGTGATTTGTGAATGAGAAACTAGGTGTTTATATAGTGCAAGTATTAGAGTGTTAGTCAACATAAGGATGTTCTAATTAATGATTTTATTTTGTTTTATAATTTTTAGTCAACAATAGGTGGTACTAGTTTATAATTAGTCAACATAAGGATGTACTAGTTTACACTTTATTTTTAGTCAACATAAGGATGTAAGATTTTTTTAGTCTCATTATTATTACTATTATTATTATTATTATTTTTATATTTACTACATGATAAGTATTATTTTCTTTTTACTAATTCATGACTTGTATATATTTAGTTCCCAATTGTTTTATTATTTATATAAATGTCACTTTTTATTTATTACTTATAGGTTATTAGTTATAATATTACATAAATGCATAAATTTTAATTAGCAGTGAGTGTCGACTAACAGTTTATTATTTTCATCTTTTATTAACTTGTCAATTTTTGTACAAAGTTAATTAATATGTTTTCTAACTCTTAACACTTAACAATTGTTGATTAAAGTTTAATCATTAAGTTTTAATTATATTGTTTGGGCTTTTAATATTGGAAAAATATAGAATGGAAAAATGAGGGTCGTTATATTAAGTTAGTGGTCTCAAAGTATACTTATAACTCATTGTTGTTAGTTCGCAATGAAATGTTAAACCATCCTTAAATCATGTTAAATATGTATAGATATGGTCATATACATAATCGTATAATTATCGTGTGTTATATAGTTCGTGATATCATCAGTCAAATTGGACGGTCAAACGTTGTGTAAAACTCTTTTCAAAAATATAAGTCTCAACAGTTTGGATTGCTTATCATGTTGGTAAGGTTTAATTTATGTAAATATTAATCTCATAAGTATAGAACGATCGTAAAATTCCGGGTCGTTACAATGTATGTATAAATATATAAATATATATATATATATATACCACGTAAATGGAAATAGTATGTTTCAGTTGAGGCTCTTTTTTTCTTGCTAAAGCTAGATTATATATAGTGTTCAACAATTAAATGTTTATATTTGTAAGTAGTCATACAAAATTACCCTTTTCTAGCAGTAACCCAAACATCACAATCACTCTAGTAGACAACAACCGTTTTGTCCCGCTGGAAAGTAAGGATACTGTTTCTTATAAGAAGATGAATGGTATGATTCTCTATTATTTTTGCCATTGGGTTAATATTAATAATGATAATCTTGTTGCCTGCTGAAAATATAAATTAATAACTGATGACATATATAACTTGGTTGGTAAACCAGAGCCTCCGAGGAAGCTTCCAGAAACATCTGGCATTCCCTTGACTGAGGGAGAGAAAGACATCTGGCTGAGTTTCATAGAGTCCGATAAGGGGACGGTATGCCTAAGATTCACATCTTAGTGTTGCAAAAAATGGTCGAGACGTCCGTGTTAGGAAGAGGGGATCGCCTGGACATTGGGAGATACAAATTTGAGAGAAAAACAACTCTATTACTCACAAGAATAGATTTACAGAGTATTACAAAACTCTTAAAAAAAATTCTCAAAACTCACACACACTATCTAGGTTGTGATTACACTTCTCTGAGTGATTTGGGATGATTTACGACTGAGGTTTGCACCTCTGTTTATAGTAAAAATTATATGGCGGCGGTGGAATGGTGTGAACGGAGAAGGTTGGCGGCCGTCATCGTTATCAACTTTGCTACTTCCATATGAGTTGTCAAGGTTGCCTACTTTGAATATCTAGAAGGTGGGCTTCTATATTGTAGGCTGGAAATCTTCAATTCTCCCCCTCCAACCGAATCCACAAACATTCCAGTTATGTCTTTGCATAACTCCAACTTCTCTCGAGTCACCACCTTTGTTAACATATCCGCAGGATTCTCCTTTGTATGGATCTTCACTAGTCTCAACAGTTGTCGATCAATTACCTCGCGTATCCAATGATAGCGAATATCAATATGTTTTGTACGGGAATGGTACATGGAATTCTTGCTCAAATCTAGAGCACTCTGACTGTCACAATGTACCTTGTACACCTTTTGCTTGATTCCAAATTCTTGGAGATAACGCTTTAACCACAACATTTCTTTTCCAGCTTCTGCGGCAGCAATATACTCTGCTTCAGTTGTGGATAATGCAACACACTTTTGTAGTCTTGACTGCCATGAAACAACTCCTCCTGCAAAAGTGTAAATGAATCCTGAAGTAGATTTCCTACTATCAGGATCTCCGGCCATATCCGCATCTGTATAGCCTTCCAAGATTGGATCAGCTCCCCCGTAACAAAGACATAGATTCGTTGTACCCTTAAGATATCTGAGAATCCATTTTACCGCATTCCAATGCTCTTTCCCGGGGTTCGAGAGAAAACGACTCACTGTTCCCACTGCGTGAGAAATATCGGGCCTTGTACACACCATTGCATACATCAAACTTCCAACTGCTGAAGATTATGGTACTGAAGACATCTCCCCGATCTCTTCCTTGGATGAGGGACAAGAACTCTTGCTTAACTTGAAATGGTTGGCTAATGGAATGCTAACAGGTTTGGCATTGTTCATATTGAAACGTGAAAGCACTCGTTCAATATACTTCTCCTGAGATAGCCATAACCTTTTATTCTTCCTGTCTCAGGTTATCTGCATTCCCAAAATCTGTTGAGCTTGTCCTAAGTCTTTCATGTCAAAAGACTTAGAGAGTTCCTTCTTCAGCTGGTTGATCTTCGTTGCATCTTTCCCTATGATCAAAATATCGTCTACATATAGTAGAAGAGCAACGAAATCTCCTTTAGAAAACTTCTGAATGTAGACACACTCATCTGCTGCAGTTTTCTTGTACCCGTGACTCACCATGCACGAGTCAAACTTCTTGTACCACTGCCTAGGTGCCTGCTTCAAACCATATAAACTTTTCTTCAACTTGAATACGAGGTTATCTCCTGAAACCTCAAAACCTTCCGGCTGCTCCATGTAAATTTCTTCATGTAAATCTCCATGAAGAAAAGCTGTCTTTACATCCATCTGTTCAAGCTCCAAGTTCATACTTGCGACCAATCCAAGTATGACTCTAATTGAAGTCATCTTGACTACTGGTGAAAATATCTCGTCAAAATCAATTCCTTTCTTCTGTTGGAATCCTTTGACTACAAGTCGTGCTTTGTATTTCACCACTTTTCCACTACCATCCTTTTTCAGCTTGAACACCCATTTATTTTTCAGTGCCTTCTTCCCGCGTGAAAGTTCTATAATCTCATAAGTTTGATTTTTCTGCAGAGAATCCATCTCATCCTGCATTGCGAGCAACCATTTTTCTTTATCCTTATGAGTTACTGCTTCATGAAAACTCTCCAGTTCTCCATCTTCAGTAAGTAGAAGGTACTCGAATTCTGGATATCTACTCGATGGAATCCGACCTCGTTCAAATCTACGAACTTCTGGAACATTCTGAGGAGATCCACCATCATCTTGACCTTGTGATGGTGTTGGAACATCTGGCAGATGGGGTTGTGGCTCCCCCTGCTCAGCACCATCATTTTCTCCATAATCTTCTACTTCTGGCATTTCTTCTTGCACTGAATATTCATTTCTCATGAATGAATCTATTGTTGCTTCTGGCACCTGAGCAGCAACATTTGTCTTCTGAGATATTGTGGGCTTTTCAATATCTTCTATTGTCTGTCTTTCATGGAACGCCACGTCCCTACTTCTGATCACCTTTTTCTCCTTTGGATCCCATAATCTGTATCCAAATTCTTCATCTCCATAGCCTATGAATATGCATGGAGTAGTCTTTACATCCAGCTTCTGCCTGAGCTCCTTGGATACATGTGCGTACGCCAAACATCCAAATACTCTTAAGTGAGAGTATGATGGATCCTTTCCAGACCAAAGTTTCTCCGGAACTTCAAAATTCAGTGGTACTGATGGAGATCGGTTGATCAAGTAACATGCGGCTCTGACTGCTTCTCCCCAGAATGGCTTTGGCAGCTTAGCCATACTGAGCATGCTCCGAACACGTTCCATGATTGTTCGGTTCATTCTTTCTGCTATACCATTGTGTTGAGGGGTACGTGGAACTGTCTTCTCATGTCGGATGCCATATGATCTGCAATAGGCATCGAACTTCCTGGAAGAGTATTCACCACCGTTGTCGGATCGAAGACAATTTAACTTTTTTCCTGTCTCACGTTCTACCATGACATGAAACTGTTTGAAGTAATCGAACACCTGGTCCTTCGTCCACAAGAAATATACCCACACCTTTCGAGAAGCATCATCGATAAACGTCAGAAAGTATCGATTGCCGCCAATTGATTCAACCTCCAAGGGACCGCAAACATCAGAGTGTACCAGACTGAGTAACTCGGATCTTCTCGTTGAAGAGGAATTAAACGAGACTCTATGTTGCTTACCAAACAGACAATGATTGCAAGGATTTAGTGCAGCGTCCTTGTCTACATTGATAAGCTCTTTCTTTATTAGGGTAGACAACCCTTTTTCACTCATGTGACCGAGTCTCTGGTGCCATAAATTTTGTGACGCCTTTTTTTCTGCAACATTAAGGTCGTCTGTACAGATCTTCACATGAGTTTTGTATAGTGTGCCACAAATGTATCCTCGAGCGACTATCATAGCGCCTCTTGACAATTTCCATGTGCCTCTACTGAAATGACTATCATAGCCCTGTTTTTCAAGAGCTACTCCAGAAAGTAGATTCAGCCGAAGATCTGGCACATGGCAGACATCCTTCAGAGTGATTGTGCTCCCGGAACTTGTCTTTATCGTGACATCACCAATTCCGACAATCTTAGCGGAACTGGAATTTCCCATTTTCACAGCTCCAAAGTCACCAGCTTTGTATGTTGTGAAGTATTCCTTGTATGGAGTCACGTGGTAGGATGCTGCAGTATCTACCACCCATTCCGTGTCTTCTCCTCATGAGACGTGAAGGCATGCCTCATCATGGGTTGAACAATAAGCTACATCACCAGTGATAGTAACTAATTGATGTAGTAGCGGAGTGTATATAAAATACTATTAAATTTTACAAGAAAATACTATTAAATACGATACAATTTTACACAAGATATTTATTTATTTATAGAATGGATATACTTAAACCTTGCTACAACACTTATAGGCAGTGTACCTAATCGTACAGTAGTGTAGTTTTTAGTAAGTCCGGTTCGTTCCACAGGGAAAATCTTTAAACAAAGCTTAACGCTATATTAGTTTACTTTTATAAAAATACAAATATATATATATAAGTAATATTATTATTATAAAGGGGGGTTTTTACCGTTTAATGACCGGTTTGTCGATTTTAAAACTTTAGTCGCAGTTAAAACCAAATGTAAAATATTAAAAATAAATACAAGACTTAAATTAAAGCGTAAAGTAAATAACGATAATGAAATTGCGAATAATAAGAGTGCGATAAAATAAAATTGCGATAATTAAAAAATACGATAATTAAAAGTGCAATTAAATATAATAACAATAAATAAAAGTGCTATAATTAGAAGTGCAATTAAATATAAAATAAAGGAAATTAAATATGAAATAAAAGAATTATGCTTATTTAAACTTCCGTAATCATGATGTTTGACGTGTTGATTTTAGTTTTATGCCCATGGGTTAATTGTCCTTTGTCCTGGATTATTTAATATGTCCGTCTGGTTTTTGTCCAAAACAGTCCATCAGTCATAAATATAAAGTGCGAGTGTCCTCGTCAAATTATCCTTATACCCGAAGTTAAATATTCCAACTAATTGGGGACTTAAACTATAACAAGATTTTAATACTTTGTTTAATAATTACACCAGGATGTCGACTGAGTGTAACCCAAGGTTTTAATATTTTGTTATCAATTATGCCAAGTGTCCTTTTACATAATTTCACCCCTGTTTTAATTATTCTAGTGGCTATTAATCCATTCCCGTGTCCGGTTAAATGAACGATTATTCGTACATATAAATACCCCGCCCATCGTGTCCGATCGAGTGTATATGGTAATTTATAGGGACGCCCAATTGTAAATCTTTATATTAACATTAACAAACTATCATTTAGTTAAACAAATATAAATCCCATTAATAGCCCATAGTCTAATTTCCACAAGTGTCGTTCTTTTGTCCAAACCCCAATTATGGTACAAAGCCCAATTACCCAATTTTAGTAATTAGCCCAACATCATGATTACTTCGTTTTAAATAAGCATAATAATAACTTAGCTACGAGACATTAAATTAAAAGGGTTGAACATAACTTACAATGATTAAAAATAGCGTAGCGTTACACGGACAGAATTTCGACTTACACCCTTACAACATTTGCTAACATACCCTTATTATTAGAATTAAAATTAAAATTAAAATTAAAATATAAATTATAAATATAAATATTACGATATAGATAGAGAGATAGATATATGTTATGAAAAATGATCAGAATTCGGTTGGCTTTATAGGGAATTTCAGAATTTGGGGCTCCGCGACTCGCGGCATTTTTTGCCTTAAAACTCCGCGAGTCGCGGAGTTTGAAATTACAGCTCACAAACTTTGGAGTCTTTCTTGCCGACTGTTTATTTTATTTATATAATATATAAATAATTATAAGAATTATTTAAATATTATATTATATTTATGTGCATAGTTGACTTGTAATTTTTAGTCCGTTGCGTCGAGCGTTGAGAGTTGACTCATGTCCCGGTTTCGGGTTTTCGAACGTCCTTGCGTACAATTTAATATCTTGAACTTTGCGTTTTGAATCTGGTACTCTTGTAATTTCGAGACGTTTCTTATCAATAATTGGAACCTCTTTGATTGTCTTTTATACTTTTGAGCTTTTTGGTCGTTTGCGTCTTCAATTCGTCGAATCTGTCTTTTGTCTTCACCTTTTATTATTTAAACGAATATCACTTGTAAATAGAACAATTGCAACTAAAAGCTTGTCTTTCTTGAGGAATAATGCTATGAAATATATGTTCGTTTTTAGCATTATCAAATATTCCCACACTTAAGCGTTGCTTGTCCTCAAGCAATATCGTCTTGAAATACTAGAATCACTTCTTTATTCTTCACACTTTGTACATCAGTGATTTCTATACGGCGGTATAAACAATGGTAGTAACGATATGGTTTACAGTCCCACATGACTATAAAAATTTAGATCCATTAAGGAAATTGGATCTTTATGAAAACATTTGATCTTTTGAAAATTAAATCTAGTTTTTACCCTAGATAAGTTTTCCGGAATAACCCTTTACCGGTGTTTGCAAAATATTTTTGTGGGTTTGGTGGGTTTCAGATTTGAAAATTTTAGCTCAAAACTTGCGGTTTTGTGTCACCCACTTGCTAACCTTGTATTTGGAAAGCAACACGTCCAGTTTACTTGTCCCGTATATTACCTTTCGGTAAACTACCGTTCGGTTGTAAAGGAAAGCGTTGAACAAGCAACTGTTAAGGCAATGTCCCCTGACATGCTTTTAATTATGGTCTATAACGTGTCGGACGCAATTACTATCCTTGGTAGGAGCAATAGTAAAGCTCACCCTTATGATTTTTTTGGTCTGGCACAAGGTCCTGTCTTTGACCACTATGCAACCACCGTTCTTACGGTTGACACCCGATTTAGTTCAGGTGACCTAATGAATTCCAGGTGAATTCCTAGGATTTTACGTTCAATGGTAATGAACGCATTGAAAATAGGGTTTTCAGAAAACAAATCGGTTTGTAATTTTGATCAAAATATTTTCTCGTTCAAGCTCGAGTTTAGATATCATTGAATTCCATGAGTTTGTAATTCTCAATCTTTAAGGTCAATCTCAAGGATTGAGTAATATCAGGCTTAAAAGCTGATTTTTGATCTTTTAAGGAGATTATCCTTTCTGGGGATCTGATTCATTAGTCTTATCCAGCTAATTTGCATGGCGCCCCCCATTTTGCGAGATAAATCCTTCTCATGGTTAGGATAAATCTGACCACTTGGCGACCCTGTTTAATGCTGAGGTCCGTGGATTTCCTGCTGGTTTTAGTGATGACTTTTCTAGATTTTTCGTCAACCTACAGCTGGTCTGGACGACAACTTCCTGACTTAAATCAAGAAGCGCGTTTCTTTTTCGGAAGACTTTACTTCCTTTTAATGATGGAAATGATTCATCGTGTAGATCCATATCTCTTACAGTAAATCAGGTAAAACTTTTTAGTTTAGTTCAAAGCAAAAGTATTTTCAGTTATTTGTACAAAAATATGTGATATATGTTTTGAATAACTTGGAGAATTTTCCCACACTTGGCTTTTATTTTCCTTTTTATTGTCCTCTATTCCATTTTAAATGAATTTTAACATTTTGGTTTGTTTCTCAATTTATGTCCTTTCCGAGGTTACAATAATTTCGGTGTTAAAACCTAGTTTTATCGTTCATAAATATGTATAAACATGATTTTGAGTTCATTTTCATGAAAATTTTGAAAAATTTTACTAGAATTGGGTAGTCAGTATATAAGACTAGGGTTGTTCTTTATTATCAGAGAGCACTAGATTCTAATACAACTACTGCTTTACTAGTATTTTTAATGGTAACCAAGTGTTTAAGATAAAAATTATAAAATCCGAAAGAATTTAACCCCTTCCCACACTTAAGATCTTGCAATGCCCTCATTTGCAAGAAATCAGTAACAATTTAAATTATTGAGGGTGATTTGTGCGAAAATGATTAAATTTTTACCAAAGTTTCCAAATATATTGGCGTTTGTTTGCTGAATGATAAATGGTGCACATCATTTGTTCATTCCGTCTTGTTGTTATTTCACATATATTTTGCATCTTGTCGTCAAAATTAGTTGCTTTTGCTGAACTTAATGCCAGTCTTTGAAAATGCGCTGTTTTACCCTGTTGTGTACATAAGATAAACTGCAAACATATATACATATTTTTGAAGTTTGGTATATTACCCCATATTCAAAAATTATTAAAATCTAAGAATAAAAGTTAGAAAATTATAAAAACTATTACAATATTAACATAAGTATTAAACGTATCAACATTACAAATTACAAAATAAATAAAACTAAGTAGACTAGGGATGATACTGATACCAATAGGGGTTCCATGCATAACCATAGGTGCTATAAAATGCTTCGGCTGGGTTATACGTAGGATACGGTGGTTGCATCTCTATAGACCAGGGAGGGAATATGGGTTTTGGAGTAGGAATATAGTTTCTACCTATATGTTGGCAATGAGCTATGATTTGGTTTTGATGAACTTGCCAATCTTCAAATGCTCTCTGTCTAGCATTTTCGTACTCCTGTGAAGCTATAAACCTTTGCATTTCTTGCATTTCATTTCCCCCTCCTACATTACCTTGCTGTTGGTTTCTCTCAACCTGTGGATGTCTACCATGGTATTGTACTGCGGCATTATTTCACCTCTTCAAAACTTTCGCACCATGGTATACATTTAAACCTATTGTATCGCGGGGTTCTGGTTCTTCGACTAATAATCCCCCCTGACTTATATCCACACCGAGATATTCAGCAATCAAAGTAATAAAAATACCACTTCCTATTATGCTATGCGGTCTCATCCCCCTAACCATAGCTGATAAATAATAACCCATACAATAAGGTATACTTACAGCGCTTTGTGGGTCTCGAATACACATATGGTAAAACAAATCCTGTTCATTTACCTTTTCCTTGTTCTTACCTCTTTGTGTAATCGAATGAGCTAAAAACCTATGAATTACTCTTAATTCAGCTCTATCTATATCCAAATAAGAGTACTTTCCCCCTTTGAATCGGTGATGGCTTGTCATTTGACTCCATACACCATGTGTATCAAAATTTTCATCTATCTTTCTACCATTTAGTATTAACCCTCTACAATCGGCAGATGCTAACTCCTCAGGCGTATATATACGTAAAGCCTGAGCCATGTCTAGTAAAGACATGTGGCGCATCGAACCTCCTAACAAAAATCTAATAAAAGATCGATCGGTTAAACTAGCTACCCGATCATTTAATTCTATACTACACAACAATTCTTCACACCATACTTTATATACAGGTCTACGCATGGTGAATAAACGTACCCAGTCGTCAAAAGTAGAATTACCATACCTCTGTGCAAGTAATTCCCTAATTGGCCCGGCCAATTCTACAGCTTCTAATGGTCCCCATTCTATGACCCTAGGTACCTCAGCAACTTTAGAATGAAGAGTATGCAAACCCCTTTGGTATTTTGGATAATCTATCCAAAGTCTGTCAAATCTCAGGTTCGGGTGCAAATCTTCCAAGTGCATATCAGAAAATGTCATGACTGGATGAGGTATATCTTGCTTGTAGTAGTTATCCACCTCCTGTTGTTCCGCATTCTCAGCAGGAGCATTGTGAGCTTGGGATGAAGATTCACCCCTTTCAGTCTGCAAAACACATCAAACACAATTTTTGTGCATCCAAATATGCATTAGTGTCAGCAAAATCATTAATCAAAATAATTACAATGACATGATCAATTTATATCAAACTTAAGCTCATTTTCATATTTTCATCAAATCTACACTTTTTCAAATAAGCATATACGAAAATGTTCGCCAAGTTCATAAGCATTCAACTCAAATAACATGTCAAAATAATCATTACTAGCAATTAAACAAGTTTCAAATGGCATTATCTTTCAAAAATCAAGTTCATGAATTTTAGACTTGAAAAAGTCCACTTTAATTCTCAAAATCATGTTTAGGCTCAAAGTTTGGATCATTTAACTACCTAAACATGTTACACTACTTAATTTAGCAACAATTCATGACAAAAATCGGCCATAACCTGTTTATATCAAAAAGCCCCAAATTTGCTCAAGAACACAAACCCTAGATTACTCAAAATTTGAATTTTAAGGCTTCTAATCATGTTAAATAGCATCAATCTAAGTTATACAAGCATAATACATAAACAATTTAAGCATAATTACACTAAGCATCAAAATCAAATTGGGGAAAAAATTGCTCAAGAACACTAATTTTTGGATTAAATGGTGTTTAGGTGTAGAAATTTACCGTTTTTCTTGAGTAATTCCTTGATAGCATCCTTCTCAACATGATTTTAGTAAAAGATTTGATGATTAACGGTTAAAAATTGTGATTTTGGGGGTTTTTTCGTGTATTTTCGGCAGTATTTCGCTGTATGTTTGAGTTGTGGTGTGCAACTGAGTTGTTCCAGCTCCTTTTATTTTTTTCTGTAATTCGATCCCTCCGCGAGTCGCGGAGATTTCCCCTTCAAACTCCGCGAGTCGCGGAGTTTGTTTTTTTTTTTTTTTTTTTTTAACATCTTATACTAATTAAAACAATTAAGTAATTAATTTTAAAATTTTGTTTCCCTTGTTATTTAGGACGAGGTCGTTTCGGATCGATGTCCTAGTCCGTCCTTTGACAAAATTTTAAAATTTGTCTTTTTGTAGCGATTGTTTTAAAAGCTAAGATTTTTGAGTTTTTTTATGTTTTTGGCATACTTTAATTCAATAAGATTAAAAATAATGATAATAAAAGTTCTCGTCCCTCCCTCGGGTAAAGCAATTTCGGTTCAAAGACCTAGTCTTCAACTTACGACGAATTTTAAAAATCATATTTTTAACTTAATGAGATAAAGTAAATTTTTGTTTTTAAATTCACACAATTTAAATATAAAATTCAAAATTAATATTAAAAATTCACACCAAACTTAAAATTTGAAATGAATAAAATTAAAAATTCATATTAAAAATTCACACCAAACTTATATTAATTTTTCAAATATTTACAATTTTAAAAATATTGTTTTTACAAAGTTTACAATATTAATTTAAGATTTAAATATTAATTTTAAAAAAACATAGTAAAAATAAAATTAAAAATCTTTTTGGCTTTTTATCCCACTTTAATCAATCAAATATTATCAAAAATATGCGCCCCTCTTTTCGGTAAAGTAATTTCGGTTCCAAGACCTAATTTAACTCATGACGAATTTTTGAAATATTTTGGGTTGATTGATTAAAGATATTTATACCTTAAGAATAAACGTTAAATTTCGCAGTGATGTAATAAATTTTTGAATGATATCAATAATTTCGGTCGCCAAACCTAATTTTATTCAATACCAATTTAATACTTTATAGCGAACAAATTAGCGTTTATTATCAAAAGGTTAAAAATAAAAAAAAAATAAAAATAAAAAACTGTACAAACATACCTGTGAAATAGATTTCTTAGTTATATGATCTATCCCATTCATAAGATAGTCGGTTTAATTGGTTTTCCATGGCTACATAGGCGTAACCTCGAGCATTCAGTGTTTTTTCTTCTAAACATATGAACGGTCCGTCTCTGCATAAAGTAACAAATTCGGTATTTGAATAGGTTTGATTATTTGAACATTTACCTCCATGTGACCATTTTCCGCATTTGTGACATCTTTCTAGGTGTCGTGCTCTTCTTTTCGCTGCGGATTTTGATTTTCCTTTACCAAATTGTAACTTATTATCTTTGCATCTGGATTCTTTTCTAACTCCGTCCATTCTTTCTCTGATTACTGATACTATTTCACTCGGTAGTGTGTCATTATTACGTTTAGTGATCAAAGCGTGTAGTATTAGACCATGGTTTAGTTCACAGGCAGTCTTCATTTTGTAAAAACTTAAAAAAAATAAAAATTCAGAATGGGGGGAGAAGACTAGTTCTTTAGGGTCTGCTAGGGAAAGACCATTCGGGTTCCATTTTCGAGAACTACACGAAAACAGACAATCTAACTCTAACAAAAATACATATTATCCTTTAAAGACTTGATTCTCCCCACACTTAGTTAGCTGTGGTGTCGAAATTGTGATTAACTTCGTTGTCGACTTCCATCGGACTATCTATGTAGTGTTTAACTCTGTGACCATTAACTTTAAATTCAATCCCATTTGAATTTATCAATTCTATCATTCCGTATGGAAAAACTCTTTTAACTATGAATGGTCCAGACCATCTTGATTTCAATTTTCCAGGAAATAGCTTGAATCGTGAATTGAAAAGAAGAACTCTGTCTCCTTCTTTAAATTCTTTTGAACTTCTGATTCTTTTATCATGCCATTTCTTCGTTCTTTCCTTATAGATTAACAAATTATCGTATGCTTCGTGTCTTAATTCTTCTAATTCATTTAGTTGAATTAATCGTAGACGTCCGGCTTCATGTAAATCAAGATTACATGTCTTCAAAGCCCAAAATGCTTTGTGTTCAATTTCTACTGGAAGATGACATGCTTTTCCATAAACAAGTCTAAAAGGTGTGGTTCCAATTGGAGTTTTGTAGGCTGTTCTAAAAGCCCAGAGTGCATCCTCCAATTTAATGGACCATTCCTTCGGCTTTGATCCTATGGTTTTCTCTAGAATACGTTTTAAAGCTCGGTTGGTATTTTCAACTTGTCCACTTGTTTGTGGATGATATGCGGTGGAGATTTTATGAGTTACTCCATATCTTTTAAGAACTTTCTCAAGTTGATTATTACAAAAATGAGTACCCCGATCACTTATTAAAGCTTTCGGTGTTCCAAACCTTGCAAAAAGACGTTTTAAAAAGTTGACTACAACTCGTGCATCATTAGTTGGGAGAGCTTGTGCTTCCGCCCATTTAGATACATAATCAATGGCTACGAGTATATATAGATTATTATGAGATTTTTGAAATGGACCCATAAAGTCAATACCCCAAATGTCAAATACTTCACATACTTGGATGACATTTTGTGGCATTTCATCACGTTGACTTATTTTTCCGGCCCTTTGACAAGCATCACAGGATTTGCAAAGAAGGTGTGCGTCTTTGTAAATTGTAGGCCAATAGAATCCAGCATCATAAACTTTTCTTGCTGTTAGTTGAGGCCCATAATGCCCTCCTGTTGGTCCTGTGTGACAATGGTTTAATATTTTACTAGCTTCATCTCCAAATACACATCGGCGTATTATTCCATCTGGACAAATTTTAAACAAATGTGGATCTTCCCAGAAATAGTGTTTTATATCACTGAAGAATTTCTTTCGTTTTTGGTACGATAATCCTTTTTCAAGGAATCCACAAACTAAGTAGTTTGCATAGTCTGCAAACCATGGAATTTCTTTATAATCTATCTTCAATAGATATTCATCAGGAAAGTTGTCTTTTATGGCCGATTCATTTAGAACTTCTAACTCAGGATTTTCAAGACGAGAAAGATGATCAGCGGCGAGATTTTCTGCTCCTCTTTTATCTCGGATTTCAATATCGAACTCTTGTAAGAGTAAGATCCAACGGATTAATCTTGGTTTAGCATCTTGTTTCGAAAATAGGTATCTAAGAGCAGAATGGTCAGTATAGACCACCGTTTTTGCTAGAACGAGATATGATCGAAATTTGTCAAAAGCAAAGACAATAGCAAGGAGTTCTTTTTTAGTAGTTGTATAGTTCGTTTGTGCTCCTTGTAACGTCTTACTATCATAATATATAGGTTGAAATCGTTTTTCAATCCTTTGTCCTAAAACGACTCCCATTGCAAAATCACTTGCATCGCACATTAGTTCAAATGGTAGATTCCAATTTGGTGTTATCATGATCGGCGCATTAGTGAGTTTCTCTTTAAGAATATTAAAAGATTTGATACACTCATCTGAAAAGATGAATGGAGCATTTTTTTCTAGGAGTTTATTCATAGGAGTGGCAATTTTAGAAAAATCTTTTATGAAACGTCGGTAAAAACCAGCATGCCCTAGAAAACTCCTAACTCCTCTAACATTGGTGGGATGTGGAAGTTTAGCAATTACATCTACTTTAGCTCTATCCACTTCAATTCCTTCTTTTGAAATTTTATGACCAAGAACAATGCCTTCTTTAACCATAAAATGGCATTTCTCCCAATTAAGTACTAGATTTGATTGTTCGCATCTAATAAGCATTCATTCCAGATTAACTAGACATGATTCAAATGTATCACCGAAGACTGAAAAGTCATCCATGAAAACTTCCATGCATTCTTCTATCATGTCGTGAAAAATTGCCATCATACACCTTTGAAAGGTTGCAGGGGCGTTACAAAGTCCAAATGGCATGCGTTTGTAAGCAAAAGTACCATAAGGGCACGTGAATGTGGTTTTCTCTTGATCTTCGGGTGCTATTGGAATTTGAAAATATCCGGAAAATCCATCTAGAAAACAATAGTAACTTTTTTCGGCTAATCTTTCCAACATTTGATCTATGAAAGGTAAGGGAAAGTGATCTTTTCTGGTGGCGTCATTTAATTTTCTATAATCAATACATACACGCCATCCTGTTACAGTCCTAGTAGGAATAAGCTCATTTTTCTCATTTGTAATGACAGTCATGCCACCCTTCTTAGGCACGCATTGAACTGGGCTTACCCATGGACTATCAAAAATTGGATAAATTAGACCTGCATCTAGCAGTTTAATAATCTCTTTCTTAACTACATCTTGCATATTAGGATTTAGTCTTCGTTGGCGTTGCACATACGTTTTATGACCTTCTTCCATAAGGATTTTATGTGTGCAATACGAAGGACTTATTCCTTTAATATCATGAATCTTCCATGCAATGGCTGGTTTATGAGCTTTCAACACAGAAATGAGTTGTGATTTCTCATTTTCAGTAAGAGAAGACGATATTATTACAGGTAATTCAGATTCACCATGTAAATAAGCGTATTCCAAATGGTTTGGAAGTGGCTTTAAATCTAATTTCAGAGGTTCTTCTATCGATGATTTATATCGATATCTGTCTTCTTCTTTTAACATTTGAATTTCTTCTGTTGTTGGTTCATATCCATTAGCTATAAGTGTAGCTAACATTTCAGCTTCATCAATTGGTTCATTACCTTCTCCTAAAGAACATTCTCCTGTTCCTTGTAATTCTGGAAATTCTTCTAATAATTCTGCATGTGCATCTATAGTTTGAATATAATAACATGTATCATCTGCAGATTGTGGTTGTTGCATTGCTCTATCAATTGAAAAGGTAACACTCTCATCCACTATACTTAGGGTCAATTTCTTACCGAACACGTCTATCATTGCTTTAGCCGTGTTAAAGAATGGTCTTCCTAATATGAGAGGAACTTGAGAATCTTCTTCCATGTCCAGAACAACAAAATCTACTGGAAATACTAAAGTACCAACTTTAACTAGCATGTTCTCCATTATCCCTCTAGGATATTTTATTGATCTATCGGCTAGTTGTATGCTTATTCTGGTTGGTTTCAATTCTCCAGGGTTTAGTTTAGCGTATAGTGAATACGGCATTAGATTTATACTAGCACATAAGTCTGCCAATGCTTCTATTGAACTAAGACTACCCAGAAAACATGGAATTGTGAAACTTCCTGGATCAGATAATTTTTCTGGTATTTTATTTAACAGCACTGCTGAACAATTAGCATTCATAGTAACAGCCGAGAGTTCTTCCATTTTCTTTCTATTTGAGATTAGATCTTTCAAGAATTTAGCATATCTAGGCATTCCTGAAATCACATCAATGAAAGGAAGATTTACATTTATCTGTTTAAACATATCCAAGAATTTGGATTGCTCGGCTTCAAGTTTCTCTTTCTTCATTTTACTCGGGTAAGGAAGTGGTGGTTGGTATGGTTTAACATTAGTTTTAGCCTTAACTGTGTTATCTTCATTAAACTTTTCAACTACCGGTTCTTTTTCCTTATCTTGATCAGGTTGTGGTTCTTGTGGAGTAGGAATAGCTTCATCAGAAGTTACAGGTATTTCAGGTGGTTTAAGCGTTGTACCACTTCTTGTGGTAATGGCTTTAGCTGTTTCATTTCGGGGGTTAGCATTTGTATCACTAGGTAAATTTCCCGGTTTTCTTTCACCTATTAACCTTGCTAGGTTACTTACTTCTTGTTCCAGATTTTGAATAGAAGCTTGTTGATTTCTAAATGCTTGAGCATTTTGTTCATTGGTTTGTTTCTGAGATGTGAAAAATTGCGTTTGAGTTTCAACTAGCTTCGTCATCATGTCTTCTAAATTCGGCTTTTTATCATCGGTTTGTTGTGGTGGTTTGTTTTGAAAATTAGGTCTTTGCTGATTGTAAGTATTATTGGATACTTGTTGATTGCTAGGACCTTGTTGGTTATTGTATGGAATATTTCTGTTATAATTCTGGTTTTGATTGTAAATCGGTCTTGGCGGTTGATAATTATTCTGATAATTATTTCCAGGCCTTTGGTTTATGTATGAAATATTCTCTCTTTGTTCCATTGTTAATTCAATACTGAGACAATCTTTTGTCAAATGTGGTCCTCCACACTGCTCACAACTAATTCGTATTGAGTGAATATCTTTAGTCATCTTTTCCATTCGTCTCTCGACAGCATCTATCTTTGCGGAAATGGAATCTAAGTCATGGCTAGAATCGGCTCTAGCTGCTTTAGATGATATAACGATATCTTTTTCTTGGTGCCACTCATGTGAGTGGGAAGCAGTGTTATCAATAATTTTGTAAGCATCAGTTTCAGTTTTCTTCATAATAGAACAACCAGCTGCTATATCTATGTCTTTCCTTGTAGTGATGTCGCATCCTTGGTAGAATATTTGTACTATTTGACAGGTGTCTAAACCATGTTGCGGACATCCTCTTAATAACTTTCCAAATCTAGTCCACGCCTCATATAGAGTTTCATTTGATTTCTGTGTAAACGTAACAATTTCAGCTTGAAGTCTTACAGCTTTAGATGCAGGAAAGAATTGTTTAAGAAATTTTTCAACTAAAACATCCCATGTATCAATCGCCCCTTCAGGTAACGATTCCAACCAATCTTTGGCTTCTCCCTTTAAAGTCCAGGGAAATAACATGAGATATATCTGTTCATCCTCCACTTCTCTTTTTTTAAATAGTGTGCAGATCCTATTAAAGGTACGTAGATGTTCATTTGGATCTTCCTTCGGCGCACCACTAAATTAGCATTGATTAGTCACCATGTGTAGAATTTGTCCTTTAATTTCATAATCTGGTGCATTAATGTCTGGATGAGTAATTGCGTGACCTTGGCCAGTGCGTTTAGCTCTCATTCGGTCTTCCATACTTAAAGGTTCCAGATTCTCCATAATTGAATTTGTTGAATCGGAATCACTAGAGGATTCTGATTTAATGGTTCGTTCCTCAACAATCTCTGTTTGAATGATTGGTGGTTCTGGAGGAAAATTTAATGGTTCAGGATCTACGAATCGTCCTTGAATATTCTCCGGATTCTCAATTGTGAGGTCGGGTTCAAAAAATGGATTATCGGAAATTTGAACTGGAGTACTTGGTCGACTGGATGACGATTCTAAAGAAAAATCAACGGTGGTAATATTTGCTAAATGTCTTGATCTAGTTACAGGTGGTGAACGTACAAAAGGTGGTGAACGTCTTGCTCGGTGCATTCACTGAATATCCTATTAGTTTTTAAAAGGAAAGAAAAATTATAATAAGTTATCCAATCAATAGACTTTTCTGATTTTGCCCACGTTTCGAATAGCCAAAAGATGCAGCAGAGGGGCAGGATTCGTTTGGTCTCAATATAATTGAGGACTGTTTGGCTCCAATAACCCGGTCCACGTACAAATCCAACTATTACTACGAACCAGAAAATTTTGATGTCTATCAATTTAACCACTTAAAATAAATTTTCGTAATTTTAAGAAATTTAGATAAGAAGTAGAATAAAAATCTATGTCCTAAAACTAGAATAGCGAGAAATAAGAAAGAAAAAGAGTTCGTCGAAAAAGGTCGAAAAAGAAAAATGGTTGAAAAATAAAAGGTGACGGAAAAATAAAAGAAACTTATAAAACTAAAAAAAAACAATTGACTAACCTAACCTTATTACTACAACTAACTTAAAATTATAATCGCAAATTGAGATTACTAATTGGAATGATAATTGATACATAGGTAAAAGTCGTCTAAAAATATTAAAGCTTACAGGAAAAACTATATCCCAAATGGAAATAACTTAAAAAGAAACTAAAACTTAAAAAGGCGTCGCAAAATTCTAAAGTACCTAAATCTTAGTTTAAAGAAAAACACTTAAGGGATTTTACGGCAAAGCCTAAAAATCTAGAAGTAAAAATAACTATGGCAAAAACTAAGTTTAAAACTAAATATGAGATAAAAATACAAATATTACGCTAAAACGAATAAAAAGGGACAAAATATAAAAATATACAAAAAGTTGTAAAAAGTACAATTTTTATAAAAATATTATTTTTATATTATTTATTTAATAAAACTATTAATTTTATAATTTAATAAAACTAATTAAACTAAATACATAAATTAATTAAAACTTAAATTAAATACTAAATTAATTAAATATTTAACCCTAAATACAAATTAATTAATAATAATTAATAATACTCCGTATTTAATGCAGATTAGGGTTCTGTCAGGCGCGTGTCAGGGTGGCTCCGCGAGTCGCGGTATTCCAAGCAGCAAACCCCGCGAGTCGCGGAGTTCTAAAATTCAACTCTGGTATAGTTTAAATTGACGCGTTTTTTTTTCCTTTTATATTTTTCTGTTTTAAAATCTAAATATTTATATAATAAAAACTTATATTTAAAAACTAAAATAAAAATAGAACTACTTTATAATTTTATAAATAAAAATCGTAAAACTAGATTTATATATATATTTTATTTTTATTTTTTTTCGGTTTTTTTTATATATTTTAAATAAAAACAAAATACTTAAATAAAACTTATATAAAAATAAAGAAACTTTATAAAACTTAAATATTTAACAAAATCTTAAAAATACTTATATTTTTGTTTTCTTTTTATATTTTCGAATATTTAAAACGTATTTTTATAAAAACGAATTTTAATAAAAGTAAACTAAAAATCTTTTTTTTATTTTTATTAATTAGCGTTGCGCTTCCGGCGTTTAAGAGTTCCCCGGCAGCGGCGTCAAAAATACTTGATGTGGTAGCGGAGTGTATATAAAATACTATTAAATTTTACAAGAAAATACTATTAAATACGATACAATTTTACATAAGATATTTATTTATTTATAGAATGGATATACTTAAACCTTGCTACAACACTTATAGGCAGTGTACCTAATCGTACAGTAGTGTAGTTTTTAGTAAGTCCGAAAATCTTTAAACAAAGCTTAACGCTATATTAGTTTACTTTTATAAAAATACAAATATATATATAAGTAATATTATTATTATAAAGGGGAGTTTTTACCGTTTAATGACCGGTTTGTCGATTTTAAAACTTTAGTCGCAGTTAAAACTAAATGTAAAATATTAAAAATAAATACAAGACTTAAATTAAAGCGTAAAGTAAATAACGATAATGAAATTGCGAATAATAAGAGTGCGATAAAATAAAATTGCGATAATTAAAAAATACGATAATTAAAAGTGCAATTAAATATAATAACAATAAATAAAAGTGCTATAATTAGAAGTGCAATTAAATATAAAATAAAGGAAATTAAATATGAAATAAAAGAATTATGCTTATTTAAACTTCCGTAATCATGATGTTTGACGTGTTGATTTTAGTTTTATGCCCATGGGTTAATTGTCCTTTGTCCTGGATTATTTAATATGTCCGTCTGGTTTTTGTCCAAAACAGTCCATCAGTCATAAATATAAAGTGCGAGTGTCCTTGTCAAATTATCCTTATACCCGAAGTTAAATATTCCAACTAATTGGGGACTTAAACTATAACAAGATTTTAATACTTTGTTTAATAATTACACCAGGATGTCGACTGAGTGTAACCCAAGGGTTTAATATTTTGTTATCAATTATGCCAAGTGTCCTTTTACATAATTTCACCCCTGTTTTAATTATTCTAGTGGCTATTAATCCATTCTCGTGTCCGGTTAAATGAACGATTATTCGTACATATAAATACCCCGCCCATCGTGTCCGATCGAGTGTATATGGTAATTTATAGGGACGCCCAATTGTAAATCTTTATATTAACATTAACAAACTATCATTTAGTTAAACAAATATAAAGCCCATTAATAGCCCATAGTCTAATTTCCACAAGTGTCGTTCTTTTGTCCAAACCCCAATTATGGTACAAAGCCCAATTACCCAATTTTAGTAATTAGCCCAACATCATGATTACTTCGTTTTAAATAAGCATAATAATAACTTAGCTACGAGACATTAAATTAAAAAGGTTGAACATAACTTACAATGATTAAAAATAGCGTAGCGTTACACGAACAGAATTTCGACTTACACCCTTACAACATTTGCAAACATACCCTTATTATTAGAATTAAAATTAAAATTAAAATTAAAATATAAATTATAAATATAAATATTACGATATAGATAGAGAGATAGATATATGTTATGAAAAATGATCAGAATTCGGTTAGCTTTATAGGGAATTTCAGAATTTGGGGCTCCGCGACTCGCGGCATTTTTTGCCTTCAAACTCCGCGAGTCGCGGAGTTTGAAATTACAGCTCACAAACTTTGGAGTCTTTCTTGCCGACGGTTTATTTTATTTATATAATATATAAATAATTATAAGAATTATTTAAATATTATATTATATTTATGTGCATAGTTGACTTGTAATTTTTAGTCCGTTGCGACGAGCGTTGAGAGTTGACTCATGTCCCGGTTTCGGGTTTTCGAACGTCCTTGCGTACAATTTAATATCTTGTACTTTGCGTTTTGAATCTGGTACTCTTGTAATTTCGAGACGTTTCTTATCAATAATTGGAACCTCTTTGATTGTCTTTTGTACTTTTGAGCTTTTTGGTCGTTTGCGTCCTCAATTCGTCGAATCTGTCTTTTGTCTTCACCTTTTATTATTTAAACGAATATCACTTGTAAATAGAACAATTGCAACTAAAAGCTTGTCTTTCTTGAGGAATAATGCTATGAAATATATGTTCGTTTTTAGCATTATCAAATATTCCCACACTTAAGCGTTGCTTGTCCTCAAGCAATATCATCTTGAAATACTAGAATCACTTCTTTATTCTTCACACTTTGTACATCAGTGATTTCTATACGGCGGTATAAACAATGGTAGTAACGATATGGTTTACAGTCCCACATGACTATAAAAATTTAGATCCATTAAGGAAATTGGATCTTTATGAAAACATTTGATCTTTTGAAAATTAAATCTAGTTTTTACCCTAGATAAGTTTTCCGGAATAACCCTTTACCGGTGTTTGCAAAATATTTTTGTGGGTTTGGTGGGTTTCAGATTTGAAAATTTTAGCTCAAAACTTGCGGTTTTGTGTCACCCACTTGCTAACCTTGTATTTGGAAAGCAACACGTCCAGTTTACTTGTCCCGTATATTACCTTTCGGTAAACTACCGCCCGGTTGTAAAGGAAAGCGTTGAACAAGCAACTGCTAAGGTAATGTCCCCTGACATGCTTTTAATTATGGTCTATAACGTGTCGGACGCAATTACTATCCTTGGTAGGAGCAATAGTGAAGCTCACCCTTATGATTTTTTCGGTCTGGCACAAGGTCCTGTCTTTGACCACTATGCAACCACCGTTCTTACGGTTGACACCCGATTTAGTTCAGGTGACCTAATGAATTCCAGGTGAATTCCTACGATTTTACGTTCAATGGTAATAAACGCATTGAAAATAGGGTTTTCAGAAAACAAATCGGTTTGTAATTTTGATCAAAATATTTTCTCGTTCAAGCTCGAGTTTATATATCATTGAATTCCATGAGTTTGTAATTCTCAATCTTTAAGGTCAATCTCAAGGATTGAGTAATATCAGGCTTAAAAGCTGATTTTTGATCTTTTAAGGAGATTATCCTTTCTGGGGATCTGATTCATTAGTCTTATCCAGCTAATTTGCATGGTGCCCCCCATTTTGCGAGATAAATCCTTCTCATGGTTAGGATAAATCTGACCACTTGGCAACCCTGTTTAATGCTGAGGTCCGTGGATTTCCTGCTGGTTTTAGTGATGACTTTTCTAGATTTTTCGTCAACCTACAGCTGGTCTGGACGACAACTTCCTGACTTAAATCAAGAAGCGCGTTTCTTTTTCGGAAGACTTTACTTCCTTTTAATGATGGAATTGATTCATCATGTAGATCCATCTCTCTTACAGTAAATCAGGTAAAACTTTTTAGTTTAGTTCAAAGCAAAAGTATTTTCAGTTATTTGTACAAAAATATGTGATATATGTTTTGAATAACTTGGAGAATTTTCCCACACTTGGCTTTTATTTTCCTTTTTATTGTCCTCTATTCCATTTTAAATGAATTTTAACATTTTGGTTTGTTTCTCAATTTATGTCCTTTCCGAGGTTACAATAATTTCGGTGTTAAAACCTAGTTTTATCGTTCATAAATATGTATAAACATTATTTTGAGTTCATTTTCATGAAAATTTTGAAAAATTTTACTAGAATTGGGTAGTCAGTATATAAGACTAGGGTTGTTCTTTATTATCAGAGAGCACTAGATTCTAATACAACTACTGCTTTACTAGTATTTTTAATGGTAACCAAGTGTTTAAGATAAAAATTATAAAATCCGAAAGAATTTAACCCCTTCCCACACTTAAGATCTTGCAATGCCCTCATTTGCAAGAAATCAGTAACAATTTAAATTATTGAGGGTGATTTGTGCGAAAATGATTAAATTTTTACCAAAGTTTCCAAATATATTGGCATTTGTTTGCTGAATGATAAATGGTGCACATCATTTGTTCATTCCGTCTTGTTGTTATTTCACATATATTTTGCATCTTGTCGTCAAAATTGGTTGCTTTTGCTGAACTTAATGCCAGTCTTTGAAAATGCGCTGTTTTACCCTGTTGTGTACATAAGATAAACTGCAAACATATATACATATTTTTGAAGTTTGGTATATTACCCCATATTCAAAAATTATTAAAATCTAAGAATAAAAGTTAGAAAATTATAAAAACTATTACAATATTAACATAAGTATTAAACGTATCAACATTACAAATTACAAAATAAATAAAACTAAGTAGACTAGGGATGATACTGATACCAATAGGGGTTCCATGCATAACCATAGGTGCTATAAAATGCTTCGGCTGGGTTATACGTAGGATACGGTGGTTACATCTCTATAGACCAGGGAGGGAATATGGGTTTTGGAGTAGGAATATAGTTTCTACCTATATGTTGGCAATGAGCTATGATTTGGTTTTGATGAACTTGCCAATCTTCAAATGCTCTCTGTATAGCATTTTCGTACTCCTGTGAAGCTATAAACCTTTGCATTTCTTGCATTTCATTTCCCCCTCGTACATTACCTTACTGTTGGTTTCTCTCAACCTGTGGATGTCTACCATGGTATTGTACTGCGGCGTTATTTCGCCTCTTCAAAACTTTCGCACCATGGTATATATTTAAACCTATTGTATCGCGGGGTTCTGGTTCTTCGACTAATAATCCCCCCTGACTTATATCCACACCGAGATATTCAGCAATCAAAGTAATAAAAATACCACCTCCTATTATGCTATGCGGTCTCATCCCCCTAACCATAGCTGATAAATAATAACCCACACAATAAGGTATACTTACAGCGCTTTGTGGGTCTCGAATACACATATGGTAAAACAAATCCTGTTCATTTACCTTTTCCTTGTTCTTACCTCTTTGTGTAATCGAATGAGCTAAAAACCTATGAATTACTCTTAATTCAGCTCTATCTATATCCAAATAAGAGTAATTTCCCCCTTTGAATCGGTGATGGCTTGTCATTTGACTCCATACACCATGTGTATCAAAATTTTCATCTATCTTTCTACCATTTAGTATTAACCCTCTACAATCGGCAGATGCTAACTCCTCAGGCGTATATATACGTAAAGCCTGAGCCATGTCTAGTAAAGACATGTGGCGCATCGAACCTCCTAACAAAAATCTAATAAAAGATCGATCGGTTAAACTAGCTACCCGATCATTTAATTCTATACTACACAACAATTCTTTACACCATACTTTATATACAGGTCTACGCATGGTGAATAAACATACCCAGTCGTCAAAAGTAGAATTACCATACCTCTGTGCAAGTAATTCCCTAATTGGTCCGGCCAATTCTACAGCTTCTAATGGTCCCCATTCTATGACCCTAGGTACCTCAACAACTTTAGAATGAAGAGTATGCAAACCCCTTTGGTATTTTGGATAATCTATCTAAAGTCTGTCAAATCTCAGGTTCGGGTGCAAATCTTCCAAGTGCATATCAGAAAATGTCATGACTGGATGAGGTATATCTTGCTTGTAGTAGTTATCCACCTCCTGTTGTTCCGCATTCTCAGCAGGAGCATTGCGAGCTTGGGATGAAGATTCACCCCTTTCAGTCTGCAAAACACATCAAACACAATTTTTGTGCATCCAAATATGCATTAGTGTCAGCAAAATCATTAATCAAAATAATTACAATGAGATGATCAATTTATATCAAACTTAAGCTCATTTTCATATTTTCATCAAATCTACACTTTTTCAAATAAGCATATACGAAAATGTTCGCCAAGTTCATAAGCATTCAACTCAAATAACATGTCAAAATAATCATTACTAGCAATTAAACAAGTTTCAAATGGCATTATCTTTCAAAAATCAAGTTCATGAATTTTAGACTTGAAAAAGTCCACTTTAATTCTCAAAATCATGTTTAGGCTCAAAGTTTGGATCATTTAACTACCTAAACATGTTACACTACTTAATTTAGCAACAATTCATGACAAAAATCGGCCATAACCTGTTTATATCAAAAAGCCCCAAATTTGCTCAAGAACACAAACCCTAGATTACTCAAAATTTGAAGTTTAAGGCTTCTAATCATGTTAAATAGCATCAATCTAAGTTATACAAGCATAATACATAAACAATTTAAGCATAATTACACTAAGCATCAAAATCAAATTGGGGAAAAAATTGCTCAAGAACACTAATTTTCGGATTAAATGGTGTTTAGGTGTAGAAATTTACCGTTTTTCTTGAGTAATTCCTTGATAGCATCCTTCTCAACATGATTTTAGTAAAAGATTTGATGATTAACGGTTAAAAATTGTGATTTTGGGGGTTTTTTCGTGTATTTTCGGCAGTATTTCGCTGTATGTTTGAGTTGTGGTGTGCAACTGAGTTGTTCCAGCTCCTTTTATTTTTTTCTGTAATTCGATCCCTCCGCGAGTCGCGGAGATTTCCCCTTCAAACTTCGCGAGTCGCGGAGTTGGTTTTTTTTTTTTTTTTAACATCTTATACTAATTAAAACAATTAAGTAATTAATTTTAAAATTTTGTTTCCCTTGTTATTTAGGACGAGGTCGTTTCGGATCGATGTCCTAGTCCGTCCTTCGACAAAATTTTAAAATTTGTCTTTTTGTAGCGATTGTTTTAAAAGCTAAGATTTTTGAGTTTTTTAATGTTTTTGGCATACTTTAATTCAATAAGATTAAAATTAATGATAATAAAAGTTCTCGTCCCTCCCTCGGGTAAAGCAATTTCGGTTCAAAGACCTAGTCTTCAACTTACGACGAATTTTAAAAATCATATTTTTAACTTAATGAGATAAAGTAAATTTTTGTTTTTAAATTCACACAATTTAAATATAAATATCAAAATTAATATTAAAAATTCACACCAAACTTAAAATTTGAAATGCATAAAATTAAAAATTCATATTAAAAATTCACACCAAACTTATATTAATTTTTCAAATATTTACAATTTTAAAAATATTGTTTTTACAAAGTTTACAATATTAATTTAAGATTTAAATATTAATTTTAAAAAAAACATGGTAAAAATAAAATTAAAAATATTTTTGGCTTTTTATCCCACTTTAATCAATCAAATATTATCAAAAATATGCGCCCCTCTTTTCGGTAAAGTAATTTCGGTTCCAAGACCTAATTTAACTCATGACGAATTTTTGAAATATTTTGGGTTGATTGATTAAAGATATTTATACCTTAAGAATAAACGTTAAATTTCGCAGTGATGTAATAAATTTTTGAATGATATCAATAATTTCGGTCGCCAAACCTAATTTTATTCAATACCAATTTAATACTTTATAGCGAACAAATTAACGTTTATTATCAAAAGGTTCAAAATAAAAAAAAATAAAAATAAAAACTGTACAGACATACCTGTGAAATAGATTTCTTAGTTATATGATCTATCCCATTCATAAGATAGTCGGTTTAATTGGTTTTCCATGGCTACATAGGCGTAACCTCGAGCATTCAGTGTTTTTTCTTCTAAACATATGAACGGTCCGTCTCTGCATAAAGTAACAAATTCGGTATTTGAATAGGTTTGATTATTTGAACATTTACCTCCATGTGACCATTTTCCGTATTTGTGACATCTTTCTAGGTGTCGTGCTCTTCTTTTCGCTGCGGATTTTGATTTTCCTTTACCAAATTGTAACTTATTATCTTCGCATCTGGATTCTTTTCTAACTCCGTCCATTCTTTCTCTGATTACTGATACTATTTCACTCGGTAGTGTGTCATTATTACGTTTAGTGATCAAAGCGTGTAGCATTAGACCATGGTTTAGTTCACAGGCAGTCTTCATTTTGTAAAAACTTAAAAAAAATAAAAATTCAGAATGGGGGGAGAAGACTAGTTCTTTAGGGTCTGCTAGGGAAAGACCATTCGGGTTCCATTTTCGAGAACTACACGAAAACAGACAATCTAACTCTAACAAAAATACATATTATCCTTTAAAGACTTGATTCTCCCCACACTTAGTTAGCTGTGGTGTCGAAATTGTGATTAACTTCATTGTCGACTTCCATCGGACTATCTATGTAGTGTTTAACTCTGTGACCATTAACTTTAAATTCAATCCCATTTGAATTTATCAATTCTATCATTCCGTATGGAAAAACTCTTTTAACTATGAATGGTCCAGACCATCTTGATTTCAATTTTCCCGGAAATAGCTTGAATCGTGAATTGAAAAGAAGAACTCTGTCTCCTTCTTTAAATTCTTTTGAACTTCTGATTCTTTTATCATGCCATTTCTTCGTTCTTTCCTTATAGATTAACGAATTATCGTATGCTTCGTGTCTTAATTCTTCTAATTCGTTTAGTTGACTTAATCGTAGACGTCCCGCTTCATGTAAATCAAGATTACATGTCTTCAAAGCCCAAAATGCTTTGTGTTCAATTTCTACTGGAAGATGACATGCTTTTCCATAAACAAGTCTAAAAGGTGTGGTTCCAATTGGAGTTTTGTAGGCTGTTCTAAAAGCCCAGAGTGCATCCTCCAATTTAATGGACCATTCCTTCGGATTTGATCCTACGATTTTCTCTAGAATACGTTTTAAAGCTCGGTTGGTATTTTCAACTTGTCCACTTGTTTGTGGATGATATGCGATGGAGATTTTATGAGTTACTCCATATCTTTTAAGAACTTTCTCAAGTTGATTATTACAAAAATGAGTACCCCGATCACTTATTAAAGCTTTCGGTGTTCCAAACCTTGCAAAAAGACGTTTTAAAAAGTTGACTACAACTCGTGCATCATTAGTTGGGAGAGCTTGTGCTTCCGCCCATTTAGATACATAATCAATGGCTACGAGTATATATAGATTATTATGAGATTTTGGAAATGGACCCATAAAGTCAATACCCCAAATGTCAAATACTTCACATACTTGGATGACATTTTGTGGCATTTCATCACGTTGACTTATTTTTCCGGCCCTTTGACAAGCATCACAGGATTTGCAAAGAAGGTGTGCGTCTTTGTAAATTGTAGGCCAATAGAATCCAGCATCATAAACTTTTCTTACTGTTAGTTGAGGCCCATAATGCCCTCCTGTTGGTCCTGTGTGACAATGGTTTAATATTTTACTAGCTTCATCTCCAAATACACATCGGCGTATTATTCCATCTGGACAACTTTTAAACAAATGTGGATCTTCCCAGGAATAGTGTTTTATATCACTGAAGAATTTCTTTCGTTTTTTGTACGATAATCCTTTTTCAAGGAATCCACAAACTAAGTAGTTTGCATAGTCTGCAAACCATGGAATTTCTTTATAATCTATCTTCAATAGATATTCATCAGGAAAGTTGTCTTTTATGGCCGATTCATTTAGAACTTCTAACTCAGGATTTTCAAGACGAGAAAGATGATCAGCGGCGAAATTTTCTGCTCCTCTTTTATCTCGGATTTCAATATTGAACTCTTGTAAGAGTAAGATCCAACGGATTAATCTTGGTTTAGCATCTTGTTTCGAAAATAGGTATCTAAGAGCAGAATGGTCGGTATAGACCACCGTTTTTGCTAGAACGAGATATGATCGAAATTTGTCAAAAGCAGAGACAATAGCAAGGAGTTCTTTTTCAGTAGTTGTATAGTTCGTTTGTGCTCCTTGTAACGTCTTACTAGCATAATATATAGGTTGAAATCATTTTTCAATCCTTTGTCCTAAAACGGCTCTCATTGCAAAATCACTTGCATCGCACATTAGTTCAAATGGTAGATTCCAATTTGGTGTTATCATGATCGGCGCATTAGTGAGTTTCTCTTTAAGAATATTAAAAGATTTGATACACTCATCTGAAAAGATGAATGGAGCATTTTTTTCTAGGAGTTTATTCATAGGAGTGGCAATTTTAGAAAAATCTTTTATGAAACGTCGGTAAAAACCGGCATGCCCTAGAAAACTCCTAACTCCTCTAACATTGGTGGGATGTGGAACTTTAGCAATTAAATCTACTTTAGCTCTATCCACTTCAATTCCTTCTTTTGAAATTTTATGACCAAGAACAATGCCTTCTTTAACCATAAAATGGCATTTCTCCCAATTAAGTACTAGATTTGATTGTTCGCATCTAATAAGCATTCGTTCCAGATTAACTAGACATGTTTCAAATGTATCACCGAAGACTGAAAAGTCATCCATGAAAAATTCCATGCATTCTTCTATCATGTCGTGAAAAATCGCCATCATACACCTTTGAAAGGTTGCAGGGGCGTTACAAAGTCCAAATGGCATGCGTTTGTAAGCAAAAGTACCATAAGGGCACGTGAATGTGGTTTTCTCTTGATCTTCGGGTGCTATTGGAATTTAAAAATATCCGGAAAATCCATCTAGAAAACAATAGTAACTTTTTTCGGCTAATCTTTCCAACATTTGATCTATGAAAGGTAAGGGAAAGTGATCTTTTCTGGTGGCGTCATTTAATTTTCTATAATCAATACATACACGCCATCCTGTTACAGTCCTAGTAGGAATAAGCTCATTTTTCTCATTTGTAATGACAGTCATGCCACCCTTCTTAGGCACGCATTGAACTGGACTTACCCATGGACTATCAAAAATTGGATAAATTAGACTTGCATCTAGCAGTTTAATAATCTCTTTCTTAACTACATCTTGCATATTAGGATTTAGTCTTCGTTGGCGTTGCACATACGTTTTATGACCTTCTTCCATAAGGATTTTATGTGTGCAATACGAAGGACTTATTCCTTTAATATCATGAATCTTCCATGCAATGGCTGGTTTATGAGCTTTCAACACAGAAATGAGTTGTGATTTCTCATTTTCAGTAAGAGAAGACGATATTATTACAGGTAATTCAGATTCACCATGTAAATAAGCGTATTCCAAATGGTTTGGAAGTGGCTTTAAATCTAATTTCAGAGGTTCTTCTATCGATGATTTATATCGATATCTGTCTTCTTCTTTTAACATTTGAATTTCTTCTGTTGTTGGTTTATATCCATTAGCTATAAGTGTAGCTAACGTTTCAGCTTCATCAATTGGTTCATTACCTTCTCCTAAAGAACATTCTCCTGTTCCTTGTAATTCTGGAAATTCTTCTAATAATTCTGCATGTGCATCTATAGTTTGAATATAATAACATGTATCATCTGCAGATTGTGGTTGTTGCATTGCTCTATCAACTGAAAAGGTAACACTCTCATCCTCTATACTTAGGGTCAATTTCTTACCGAACATGTCTATCATTACTTTAGCCGTGTTTAAGAATGGTCTTCCTAATATGAGAGGAACTTGAGAATCTTCTTCCATGTCCAGAACAACAAAATCTACTGGAAATACTAAAGTACCAACTTTAACTAGCATGTTCTCCATTATCCCTCTAGGATATTTTATTGATCTATCGGCTAGTTGTATGCTTATTCTGGTTGGTTTCAATTCTCCAGGGTCTAGTTTAGCGTATAGTGAATACGGCATTAGATTTATACTAGCACCTAAGTCTGCCAATGCTTCTATTGAACTAAGACTACCTAGAAAACATGGAATTGTGAAACTTCCTGGATCAGATAATTTTTCTGGTATTTTATTTAACAGCACTGCTGAACAATTAGCATTCATAGTAACAGCCAAGAGTTCTTCCATTTTCTTTCTATTTGAGATTAGATCTTTCAAGAATTTAGCATATCTAGGCATTCCTGAAATCACATCAATGAAAGGAAGATTTACATTTATCTGTTTAAACATATCCAAGAATTTGGATTGCTCGGCTTCAAGTTTCTCTTTCTTCATTTTACTCGGGTAAGGAAGTGGTGGTTGGTATGGTTTAACATTAGTTTTAGCCTTAACTGTGTTATCTTCATTAACCTTTTCAACTACCGGTTCTTTTTCCTTATCTTGATCAGGTTGTGGTTCTTGTGGAGTAGGAATAGCTTCATCAGAAGTTACAGGTATTTCAGGTGGTTTAAGCGTTGTACCACTTCTTGTGGTAATGGCTTTAGCTGTTTCATTCCGGGGGTTAGCATTTGTATCACTAGGTAAATTTCCCGGTTTTCTTTCACCTATTAACCTTGCTAGGTTACTTACTTCTTGTTCCAGATTTTGAATAGAAGCTTGTTGATTTCTAAATGCTTGAGCATTTTGTTCATTG
Source organism: Rutidosis leptorrhynchoides (assembly GCF_046630445.1). NCBI lineage: Eukaryota > Viridiplantae > Streptophyta > Magnoliopsida > Asterales > Asteraceae > Rutidosis > Rutidosis leptorrhynchoides. Next base: position 411,784,799 of record NC_092333.1, on the reverse strand, counting down.
GTTTGTTTCTGAGATGTGAAAAATTGCGTTTGAGTTTCAACTAGCTTCGTCATCATGTCTTCTAAATTCGGCTTTTTATCATCGGTTTGTTGTGGTGGTTTGTTTTGAAAATTAGGTCTTTGCTGATTGTAAGTATTATTGGATACTTGTTGATTGCTAGGACCTTGTTGGTTGTTGTATGGAATATTTCTGTTATATTTCTGATTTTGATTGTAAATCGGTCTTGGCGGTTGATAATTATTCTGATAATTATTTCCAGGCCTTTGGTTTATGTATGAAATATTCTCTCTTTGTTCCATTGTTAATTCAATACTGAGACAATCTTTTGTCAAATGTGGTCCTCCACACTGCTCACAACTAATTCGTATTGAGTGAATATCTTTAGTCATCTTTTCCATTCGTCTCTCGACAGCATCTATCTTTGCGGAAATGGAATCTAAGTCATGGCTAGAATCGGCTCTAGCTGCTTTAGATGATATAACGATATCTTTTTCTTGGTGCCACTCATGTGAGTGGGAAGCAGTGTTATCAATAATTTTGTAAGCATCAGTTTCAGTTTCCTTCATAATAGAACCACCAGCTGCTATATCTATGTCTTTCCTTGTAGTGATGTCGCATCCTTGGTAGAATATTTTTACTATTTGACAGGTGTCTAAACCATGTTGCGGACATCCTCTTAATAACTTTCCAAATCTAGTCCACGCCTCATATAGAGTTTCATTTGGTTTCTGTGTAAACGTAACAATTTCAGCTTGAAGTCTTACAGCTTTAGATGCAGGAAAGAATTGTTTAAGAAATTTTTCAACTAAAACATCCCATGTATCAATCGCCCCTTCAGGTAACGATTCCAACCAATCTTTGGCTTCTCCCTTTAAAGTCCAGGGAAATAACATGAGATATATCTGTTCATCCTCCACTTCTCTTTTTTTAAATAGTGTGCAGATCCTATTAAAGGTACGTAGATGTTCATTTGGATCTTCCTTCGGCGCACCACTAAATTAGCATTGATTAGTCACCATGTGTAGAATTTGTCCTTTAATTTCATAATCTGGTGCATTAATGTCTGGATGAGTAATTGCGTGACCTTGGCCAGTGCGTTTAGCTCTCATTCGGTCTTCCATACTTAAAGGTTCCAGATTCTCCATAATTGAATTTGTTGAATCGGAATCACTAGAGGATTCTGATTTAATGGTTCGTTCCTCAACAATCTCTGTTTGAATGATTGGTGGTTCTGGAGGAAAATTTAATGGTTCAGGATCTACGAATCGTCCTTGAATATTCTCCGGATTCTCAATTGTGAGGTCGGGTTCAAAAAATGGATTATCGGAAATTTGAACTGGAGTACTTGGTCGACTGGATGACGATTCTAAAGAAAAATCAACGGTGGTAATATTTGCTAAATGTCTTGATCTAGTTACAGGTGGTGAACGTACAAAAGGTGGTGAACGTCTTGCTCGGTGCATTCACTGAATATCCTATTAGTTTTTAAAAGGAAAGAAAAATTATAATAAGTTATCCAATCAATAGACTTTTCTGATTTTGCCCACGTTTCGAATAGCCAAAAGATGCAGCAGAGGGGCAGGATTCGTTTGGTCTCAATATAATTGAGGACTGTTTGGCTCCAATAACCCGGTCCACGTACAAATCCAACTATTACTACGAACCAGAAAATTTTGATGTCTATCAATTTAACCACTTAAAATAAATTTTCGGAATTTTAAGAAATTTAGATAAGAAGTAGAATAAAAATCTATGTCCTAAAACTAGAATAGCGAGAAATAAGAAAGAAAAAGAGTTCGTCGAAAAAGAAAAATGGTTGAAAAATAAAAGGTGACGGAAAAATAAAAGAAACTTATAAAACTAAAAAAAACAATTGACTAACCTAACCTTATTACTACAACTAACTTAAAATTATAATCGCAAATTGAGATTACTAATTGGAATGATAATTGATACATAGGTAAAAGTCGTCTAAAAATATTAAAGCTTACAGGAAAAACTATATCCCAAATGGAAATAACTTAAAAAGAAACTAAAACTTAAAAAGGCATCGCAAAATTCTAAAGTACCTAAATCTTAGTCTAAAGAAAAACACTTAAGGGATTTTACGGCAAAGCCTAAAAATCTAGAAGTAAAAATAACTATGGCAAAAACTAAGTTTAAAACTAAATATGAGCTAAAAATACAAATATTACGCTAAAACGAATAAAAAGGGACAAAATATAAAAATATACAAAAAGTTTTAAAAAGTACAATTTTTATAAAAATATTATTTTTATATTATTTATTTAATAAAACTATTAATTTTATAATTTAATAAAACTAATTAAACTAAATACATAAATTAATTAAAACTTAAATTAAATACTAAATTAATTAAATATTTAACCCTAAATACAAATTAATTAATAATAATTAATAATACTCCGTATTTAATGCAGATTAGGGTTCTGTCAGGCGCGTGTCGGGGTGGCTCCGCGAGTCGCGGTATTCCAAGCAGCAAACCTCGCGAGTCGCGGGGTTCTAAAATTCAACTCTGGTATAGTTTAAATTGACGCGTTTTTTTTTTCTTTTATATTTTTCTGTTTTAAAATCTAAATATTAATATAATAAAAACTTATATTTAAAAACTAAAATAAAAATAGAACTACTTTATAATTTTATAAATAAAAATCGTAAAACTAGATTTATATATATATATTATTTTTATTTTTTTTTGGTTTTTTTTATATATTTTAAATAAAAACAAAATACTTAAATAAAACTTATATAAAAATAAAGAAACTTTATAAAACTTAAATATTTAACAAAATCTTAAAAATACTTATATTTTTGTTTTCTTTTTATATTTTCGAATATTTAAAACATATTTTTATAAAAACGAATTTTAATAAAAGTAAACTAAAAATCTTTTTTTTTTATTAATTAGCGTTGCGCTTCCGGCGTTTAAGAGTTCCCCGGCAGCGGCGCCAAAAATATTTGATGTGGTAGTCGAGTGTATATAAAATACTATTAAATTTTACAAGAAAATACTATTAAATACGATACAATTTTACACAAGATATTTATTTATTTATAGAATGGATATACTTAAACCTTGCTACAACACTTATAGGCAGTGTACCTAATCGTACAGTAGTGTAGTTTTTAGTAAGTCCGGTTCGTTCCACAGGGAAAATCTTTAAACAAAGCTTAACGCTATATTAGTTTACTTTTATAAAAATACAAATATATATATATATGTAATATTATTATTATAAAGGGGGGTTTTTACCGTTTAATGACCGGTTTGTCGATTTTAAAACTTTAGTCGCAGTTAAAACCAAATGTAAAATATTAAAAATAAATACAAGACTTAAATTAAAGCATAAAGTAAATAACGATAATGAAATTGCGAATAATAAGAGTGCGATAAAATAAAATTGCGATAATTAAAAAATACGATAATTAAAAGTGCTATTAAATATAATAACAATAAATAAAAGTGCTATAATTAGAAGTGCAATTAAATATAAAATAAAGGAAATTAAATATGAAATAAAAGAATTATGCTTATTTAAACTTCCGTAATCATGATGTTTGACGTGTTGATTTTAGTTTTATGCCCATGGGTTAATTGTCCTTTGTCCTGGATTATTTAATATGTCCGTCTGGTTTTTGTCCATAACAGTCCATCAGTCATAAATATAAAGTGCGAGTGTCCTCGTCAAATTATCCTTATATCCGAAGTTAAATATTCCAACTAATTGGGGACTTAAACTATAACAAGATTTTAATACTTTGTTTAATAATTACACCAGGATGTCGACTGAGTATTAACCAAGGTTTTAATATTTTGTTATCAATTATGCCAAGTGTCCTTTTACATACCCATGTTTTAATTATTCTAGTGGCTATTAATCCATTCCCGTGTCCGGTTAAATGAACGATTATTCGTACATATAAATACCCCGCCCATCGTGTCCGATCGAGTGTATATGGTAATTTATAGGGACGCCCAATTGTAAATCTTTATATTAATATTAACAAACTATCATTTAGTTAAACAAATATAAAGCCCATTAATAGCCCATAGTCTAATTTCCACAAGTGTCGTTCTTTTGTCCAAACCCCAATTATGGTACAAAGCCCAATTACCCAATTTTAGTAATTAGCCCAACATCATGATTACTTCGTTTTAAATAAGCATAATAATAACTTAGCTACGAGACATTAAATTAAAAAGGTTGAACATAACTTACAATGATTAAAAATAGCGTAGCGTTACACGGACAGAATTTCGACTTACACCCTTACAACATTTGCTAACATACCCTTATTATTAGAATTAAAATTAAAATTAAAATTAAAATATAAATTATAAATATAAATATTACGATATAGATAGAGAGATAGATATATGTTATGAAAAATGATCAGAATTCGGTTAGCTTTATAGGGAATTTCAGAATTTGGGGCTCCGCGACTCGCGGCATTTTTTGCCTTCAAACTCCGCGAGTCGCGGAGTTTGAAATTACAGCTCACAAACTTTGGAGTCTTTCTTGCCGACGGTTTATTTTATTTATATAATATATAAATAATTATAAGAATTATTTAAATATTATATTATATTTATGTGCATAGTTGACTTGTAATTTTTAGTCCGTTGCGTCGAGCGTTGAGAGTTGACTCATGTCCCGGTTTCGGGTTTTCGAACGTCCTTGCGTACAATTTAATATCTTGTACTTTGCGTTTTGAATCTGGTACTCTTGTAATTTCGAGACGTTTCTTATCAATAATTGGAACCTCTTTAATTGTCTTTTGTACTTTTGAGCTTTTTGGTCGTTTGCGTCTTCAATTCGTCGAATCTGTCTTTTATCTTCACCTTTTATTATTTAAACGAATATCACTTGTAAATAGAACAATTGCAACTAAAAGCTTGTCTTTCTTGAGGAATAATGCTATGAAATATATGTTCGTTTTTAGCATTATCACTAATGTTTCTCCACCTTTATTCTTTGATTGTGAACTGCTCTGACCTTGTTCTTCTTTCAATCTGTAGAAGTTCTTCTTCATATGCCCCTCCAATCCACAATGATAGCATTTATATATTGATTTTCTGCTATCAGAGGACCTGCCCCTGCTCTTACTTCTGCCTCTCCATTTATTTTTGCTACTTATTTGTTGTCTCCCCCGATTCTCTGTAACAAAGGCATGGGTCTGATATGTGCCCATGTCCTTTCTCCTTGCCTCTTCACTGAATAGGGCATCCTTGACCATTGACATGGTAAGTTTGCCATTCGGGGCAGAGTTGCTGAGTGTTACTACCAGCGTTTCCCAACTATCGGGAAGAGAACTAAGTAGCAGTAGCGCCTGAACTTTATCGCCAAGCGGCATCTCTACAGACGATAACTGGTTGACCAAGCTCTGGAACTCACTGGTATGCTCGGCAACTGAAGTTCCACTTTTAAGCTTCATGTTGACTAAACGCCTCATCAACAGGGCTTTATTCTGAGCAGTCTTGGCCTGGTACATGTCCTCCAACTTTTTCCAGAGGGCATATGTGTCTGTCTCTTGTGCAACATGGTGGAAGACACTATGATCAATCCATTGACGAATCTGACCAATAGTTTTTCGGCTTGATTTCTTCCACTCTTTCTCTTTGGCAGAATCAGGGTTTATACCCTTAAATTCAATAGGATCGAACAAATCCTTACAGCTGAGGAGATCTTCCATCCGAGGTTTCCACAGCGTGTAGTTTGTTGCTGTGAGCATAATCATAGCTCCGGAAGATGATGTTGACTCTTCTGTGGACATTATCACCTTAGAAATAATTTTTCAACACAAACGGGGTTGAATTGTAGAAAACAGAGATCACCGTTACGTCCGGAACGGTTGAAAATGGTGGAATAGACACTTCGTGGCTTAAATTCCACTTATGGGGCAAAATTATAATTTTCTAAACTTTCAGGGACCAAAAATGAATTTCTGAAAATTTCAGGGACCAAATTGTAAAATTTTAGAATTGCTACAGTACTGCTACAGGAACTTGCTATAGTACCGCCAGCTGCTACAGTGAATTGCTACAGTGATCATCTTCTCCGGCGAAAATTCCGGCACCGGTCGTCTTCTCCAGCGAGTTGACCAAACTTTGACCGCGTTTTCTGGGCTCGTTATAACTCCGTTTAAGTAGCCGTTTTTTGCGTTGGACTAGGTTCGACGAGACGAATCTAATGGTACACTCAAAATTGAATTTTGAGAAAAGTTCAGAAGACCCAAAAACTCAACCAACGTCTCTAACCAAGCTCTTGATACCACTTGTTAGGAAGAGGGGATCGCCTGGACGTTGGGAGATACAAATTTGAGAGAAAAACAACTCTATTACTCACAAGAATAGATTTACAGAGTATTATAAAACTCTTAAAAAAATCTCAAAACTCACGCACACTATCTAGGTTGTGATTACATTTCTCTGAGTGATTTGGGATGATTTACAACTGAGGTTTGCACCTCTATTTATAGTAAAAATTCTATGGCGGCGGTGGAATGGTGTGAACGGAGAAGGTTGGCGGCCGTCATCGTTATCAACTTTGCTACTTCCATATGAGTTGTCAAGGTTGCCTACTTTAAATATCTAGAAGGTGGACTTCTAGATTGTAGGCTGGAAATCTTCAGTCCGTCGCAACGGATCTAAAAATGGTAAAAAAAATGGTCAAAAACTTAGAAAACATTCGAGACGGATGTTGACCAATCTTGACTTTATATATATATTTTAATCATAAACATTTCAAACATAGATATTAGTTATTTTATATTAAAGGCATATATCTTTTTTAAAGTATGGGACATGTTTGAAATATTGTTGTTAGAAATGATTATGTTTAAAATGATTATGTGCAATGTATTCCTTTAAATTGAAATATTTATGTATGAAATGTTTATGTTTGAAATATATATTAAAAAGTCAACGTTGCTCAACATCCATCTCGACTCCGTCTTGACTATTGCGACGCTCCAAGGTCCTGATCGTCTCGACTCCGTCTCACATTTTTTTCAACCTTGGTTGTTGTTTTGATTTATTTTATGTACCTTGGTTCCACACATATTGTCATATTCACAACACCTTCAAATCTCCATGCCAACATTTTAATTTCCTTTGGCAGCCTCCACTTGAATCAATATGTTTGATTAAACATGAGAAAGAAAGAAGGTCGCTTGAACTTGAACATCCCTTGGTTGGTCTTATCGGTAACTTTGTTGTTGATACCTTCAACAAGGCCTATGAGATGGTATGTGTAGCTGTCTTTAACTTTTTATTAATTAATAATAATTGTTTTACTTATCAACAAAAGTGTATGTATTAGTTGCTTAATGAGAAGAAACAGAAGCGCGTAGATTGTAATCAATTTCTCAAATTCGAATATATAAAAACTGTGGGGCCATATTGCGACCAATATTTTTTCTACTTGACCATAAAGGCTGTTGAAAAAGAGGAGGGTTTGTATGAAACCAAAGTTGTATGTGTAGGTAAATTGTATACAAAACAGAAACAATTATACATATTATCACAAACATATAGAAAATATGTATAATAAATAAGCAGAATAACAACGGAAAGATAGAACGATCTAACCGAATTGAAGGGTTGAACCGAGCTTGTGTTTGATACAATTCCCTTAAACAGATTCGACGTCTGTTCCCCAGGGTACACCGGTTCGAAGCAGCGTACTGCCGGACTAAACCACTTGCCTGAAAAATGACCGGAAGCGGGGTGACCGAAGTTGTAGAAGAAGAAGCTTAAAGGTTATGAAAATGTGTTTGTTAGTTGATACATTTTTCTCAATACCAAAGTTTGGTATTTATAGTGCAAACAAAATCCTTGGTTGATATTGTAAATCTTTTATGATATGTTAAAAAAGGAAAGAGAAGATTTACAAATCACAAAAAAAGAATTACAAAATCCTTGGTTAATAGCTTCTACTTTGCACTTAAACTAACAACTTTGAGACGCAATATCTCATTCACCATTAACCCATTTTGGACACGCTTTAGTTCGTTTTTAAAGCTCTTATTAGTGGCTAGAAAACCCACTACATAGTTGTTAATATATATCACTTTATTATATATTAATTTGTGTCCAAAAATTGGTGGAACATACGTTTCCATCCAAATTTTCCAACAATCCCCCACATGAATGGAGATCGCTTCTTAGTAACAACTATCTTCCGATTAAATTTCAGCGGTTGAATCTTGCATACTATAAGTAGGTGTTACCCTTTGAACTTTCACTTGTGAAAACGCACTTAGTCTACTGGCTCTGAGTAGACGGCGATGTCTTTGAACTCGTCTGCCGTTTGTGTAGGCAACAATACGCTTCACACAAGACTCTCCCTGACAATGTCAAGTCCTCATAGTTATGTTCGTTATGGTCATGAACATTAGCCTGATTCTGCGAGAGCTTATCAAATAGTATGCCCCAACAATACCCTTCGAAGCGACCCCACTTCTCTCTCACATAGGTGATTCACCACAGCGTGGCTACTGATTAACTACGCATGGTTATTTCAGTTGAATCATTAAAAGCCATAGGCTTATCCTCTTACTTGTCACTTTTAGGAATGGACTAGGAAGTCTACTCTTAATTAGTAAACTCCCTTTAAAAGGTGTAAGGGTTGCTAGTTTAGTAATTAACTCCCCTACAGTGACTTTCGCTAGTTCATACAAGTAGGTTGTCCTATTGAGCTCAGATCTTGGGATCTCCAGTCAATTGAGTTAGGTTTTCCTTCATATAAACTTAGCCTTTCAGGAGCTTCAGTCCCATTCCCACGCACAACTCATACACTAACTCTCTGCTTAAGCCTTTTGTCAGCGGATCCGCAATATTATCCTTTGACTTCACATAGTCAATAGTGATAATTCCTTTAGAGATTAGTTGTCGTACTTTATTATGTCTACGTCTCATATGTTTATTCATACCATTAAACATTGTAATATGAGCTCTACCAATCACCGATTGGCTATCACAATGTATACATATAGCCGATACCGGCTTAGGCCATCTTGGTATATTCTCAATGAATTGACGTAGCCATTCTCTCTCTTCACCAACTTTATCTAGAGCGATGAATTATGATTCCATCGTGGATCTAGCAATAATCGTTTGTTTAAACAATTTCCACGATATAGCATCACCTCCAAGTGTGAATACGTACCCACTTATTGCTCTGGAATCATTTGTATCAGATATCCAGTTTGCATCACAGTGACCTTCAATCACTGCCGGATATCTATTATAATGCAGCCCGTACTCTCGAGTATATCCTAAGTACCGAAGTAACTTAGTAATACGATTCCAGTGAAATGTTCCTGGATTACTCGTGTATCTACTTAGCTTGCTCACAGCATATGCTAAGTCTGGTCGAGTACAAATCATTATATACATTAAGCTGCCAATAATTCTTGAGTACTCTAACTGGTTAACAGGTTCTCCTCTGTTCTTAACTAGATGTTGACTCGGGTCAAAGGGTATTCTAGCTATATTAGAGTCATTGGCATTGAACTTCTCAAGAATCTTATCCACATAATGGGTTTGACTTAGAATAAGTCCACTTTCGGTTCGTGTGATTTTTACTCCCAATATCACATCCGCTAAACCCATGTCTTTCATGTCAAACTTCGATTTCAACATGTCTTTTGTAGATTTAATCATCTTCTCATTACTACCAGCAATGAGCATATCATCTACATATAGACAAAGGATAACATATCCACTTGGTGTGTCTTTCACATACACACACTTGTCACATTCATTGATCTTAAATCCTAAATCAAGCATGACATTATCAAACTTCTGGTGCCATTGTTTAGGAGCTTGTTTTAATCCATATAAAGATTTAACAAGTTTACACACTTTCCTTTCTTGTCCATGCGCTAGAAACCCCTCAGGTTGTTCCATGTAAATCTCTTCTTCTAGATTTCCATTTAGGAAAGCGGTTTTCACATCTATTTGATGTACTTCCAAGTTTCTAATGGCGGCAATGGCAAGTACCAACCTGATTGAGGTTATTCGCGTTACCGGCGAATATGTATCAAAGTAATCTTGACCTTCTCGTTGTCTATAACCTTTGATCACCAACCTTGCCTTATACTTATCAATGGTACCATCTGGCTTTAACTTCTTCTTGAAGATCCATCGATAACCTAGTAGCTTTCATCCCGGAGGAAGATCCACTAACTCCCAAGTATGGTTTTGTAAAATAGAATCTATTTCACTTTTAATGGCCTCCTTCCATTGAGGTTCTTCGAGGAAGACACCGCTTCACGGTAAGTTATAGGTTCATTTTCAACCATGTAAGTGTGAAAATTAGGACCGAACGATTTTTCTGTCCTTGCTCTTTTGCTTCGTCTCAGCTCAAGCTCTTCTTCCTCAGATTCTACTAGTTCCTCTTGAACTCGTTCATGAGGTATCTCAACTTCAATACCTTCATCGTCTATTCTAGACGAACTTCCATGTTCATTTGCAATGCATGGAAATACATTTTCAAAGAACTAAGCATTTCTTGATTCCATGATTGAACCTTTGTGTATATTCGAAATCTTGGATTCATGCACAAGGAACCGATAAGCCGTACTGTATTCAGCATATCCAATAAATATGCAGTCAACAGTCTTTAACCCTATCTTTTATGCCTTAGGTAGTGGACCAACTACCTTCGCTAGGCACCCCCACACTTTGAGGTACTCATAGGATGGTTTTATTTTCCACCATAACTCGTATAGGGTTTCATCCCTATCTTTTAGGGTATCTTATTTAAAAGATAGTTTGCCGATAGATGACATCCCCCTACATTGACTGGCTTACACCAGAACTCACTAACATGGCATTCACCATTTCTTTCAAGGTTCTATCCTTTCGCTCAATAGTCTCATTCGATTGAGGTGAGTAAGGTGCAATGAATTCATATCTAATGCCATTTTGTGAATAAAATTCAGCAAAAGGAGCGACATATTCACCACCTTTATCTCTAGGAACAACCTTGATTTTTCGTTCAAGTTAAATCTCAACTTCGTTTTTATAAGCAATAAAGCTTTCCTCAATTGCTTCATCTTTACTTTGCAACAACTAAACATAACAATACTTCATGCTATCATTGATAAACGTAATGAAGTACTTGTTACCATTCATCGTTAGAATGGATTTCAAATCACACACATCGGTGTGGACCATATCAAGGAGTTCACTTATTCTTTCAACTAATTTCAATCGGTTATTCTTTCAACCGATTTAAAGAATACTCTCTTTTATTTCCTTTCAACCCACAATTCATAGAATGTTGGTATGTAGTTCAGGGTCATCAAACCACAAATTGAATTTTAAGTTAACAATGACCATGCCTTTCATGTCACACATTTGAAGACACAATTACGTAAGCAGAATTAGAAACAACCTAATTCATGTCATTATTAAGAACCATTACACTTACTTTGAACATATCATTCTGTTCTTGGTCAACATAATTGTATCAGATTCTATTCTGATGCCAAATATGGTTAACAACCATCTGGACACCAGATTCCTACGAATCTCATATAGCACATTGTTCAATGTAAGTTCTTATTCAGAGTTCATTTAAGGAATACAATCCCATTGCCATTGATATCATCAAAGGCAGAGTTATCCATGAAGAGCTTTTCTCCATTATAAATACATGACGGATAACCCGGTATAAATCAACCTTTTCTTGGTGTTAGAACCAACCAAGTTAACTTCAGAGATCATCTAAACTGTTTAACAAAACAGAAGGTTTCGATGGCTCAATTGTTGTTAACAAAACAACAAGTATCATGTGAACTAAATTAATTTGAGTTAACAACTCGAAATAAATGTTTTGGTATACCATGAACAACAAGGTTTCAACCCAACCGGTTAATCCAAACCAGGTTTTAACCTAAACGGTTAAACCAGACAAGGTTTCAACCCAATAGATTAAACCAAATTAGTTAAATAACCAAACGGGTCAGAAACAGCCTGCAAGCAGTCCTGAACCAGTTCAGAATGCAGTCCAGAAAGTTGTCTGGAAATGGTCCGAAAACTATTCGAATACACGTTATAGAACGAATCGAACATGTCATTCAAGACATAGTTTCAGCATAAGGAATCCGAATGATTCCAAACCTGAACCGCAATCACATTATGAGCATCATGTTCCCCTCCAGCAACTTGGGAGAGGTTTCAGCCAAGAACCTCACAAGTTTCAGTCAAGAACCTCGCAAGGTTCAACGTGGTCAGCTAAAAGAACATCTTTTACTGCCAGCGTTTAAAGTTCTCAAATGTGAATATTTCAGGTTACTTAACAAGAGTAACTACCCCATTAGAAACGGTGCAACAATCATGATAGTAACTGTATTAGCAGAGCTCATAATCCTTAAGTGCTCATTATTAATTACAAAGGCATACTTATAATTAATAATTAATACTGACGTTTATTAAATAATGTTCAATCTCATTTAACACAATAAAGTGTGCAATTAAATATAAGATATCGTATCAAATATTTAAAAACTCACGTACAACGATTAAACATATCATATATATTTCAATCCGGTTTATGTCGATGATGTAATTTAAAAATAGTACGATAGAATACCATATCAAATATCATTATCACGTACACCACCAAAGTCCATATATACATGCATATATTTAGGAAACTAACCACATAGTAAATATTCCTAATCGCAAGCTGATCAATTTATATCATATGTAAGTCAATAGTTTCATCCAAAACCAAAATTAATAGTTTCAAACTATTTTATTATATCAAACGGAACATCAGTTGAATATAATTAATCTTAAATACATGAAACATGCAATATACATCATCTTATAACCATTTTGATGCACATAATCATCATAATAAATACAATATTTTAAAACCCACTATTAAGATCCATAAAGTGGATGTATTATTAGAATAGATTATTATCTAAACAATCACCAAGTTACATACGATACAGTGCATATCCATCATCTATTTGTCACCACCTAAGATATATTAATCTAAATATCCCACTAAAAATATAATATATATAAAATCTTGATAATAATTATCGTTTCGAATGTCACAATCCATCTTTTTAGGCAGAATAAGCAACTACTCCATCTTGATCAAACTAATTAAACATAATAATATGCTTACACGTGATAGAGCAGTAGCAACTATAATTATAATTAATCATATTAAGACAAGCTTTTTATGATCTGCTTTCTCATATAATAGCAAAAGGACATATTATATATATATATATATATATATATATATATATATATATATATATATATATATATATATATATATAGCAACTACACCATTTGATCAAAAATATATCTATTAAAATATTCAGATGCATACAGAAATCATAGCCGCTAATTTAACAAACTGCATACCTTTGGTAGAATAATTAGCAGAAGGATCAGAAGAACTTATCACGGAATTGGTAATTAGAATCAGCCGATCGTCGTTATTCCAATCATCGAAGACAACGACGTCGCCGAAAGCGGTTGCCGGAACAATTTGATGGTGAATTGGAATTGAATCAGAATGCGACGTATTTTGCGAAGAGAAGCAATTATCTCTTCGAATACTGTAAGTACTATACTCTCAACAACTGTTGTTGTAAGCAAGCACATAACCATAAAACAGTTATATCAAAACGTGTTATAAAGCATTCCAAAAAAAAATCCTTTGATTATTAACACAAACATCTCAGTTTCGTTTAAGAATCTGTTTAAGTTTGTAGGTAAATTGTATACGAAACGGAAACAATTATACATATTATCACAAACATATAGAAAATATGTATAATAAATAATCAGAATAAAAGTGGAAAGATAGAACGATCTAACCGAATTGAAGGGTTGGACCGGGCTTGTATTTGACACAATTCCCTTAAACAGATTCGACGTCTGTTCCCAGGGTACACCGGTTTGAAGCAGCGTACTACCGGACTAGACCACTTGCCTTAAAAATGACCGGAAGCGGGGTGACCGAAGTTGTAGAAGAAGAAGCTTAAAGGTTATGGAAATGTGTTTGTTAGTTGATACATTTTTCTCAATACCAAAGTTTGGTATTTATAGTGCAAACAAAATCCTTGGTTGATATTGTAAATCTTTTTGGATCTGTTAAAAGGAAAGAGTATATTTACAAAATCACAAAGAAGAGAAACAAAATCCTGTTGATATTGTAATCTTTTAGGATTTAAAAAAGGAAAGAAAAGATTTACAAATCACAAAAAAAAAATTTACAAAATCCTTGGTTGATAGCTTCTAGTTTGCACTTAAACTAACAACTTTGAGACGCGATATCTCATTCACCATTAACCCGTTTTAGACACGCTTTAGTTCGTTTTTAAAGCTCTTATTAGTGGCTAGAAAACCCACTACATAGTCGTTAATATATATCACTTTATTATATATCAATTTGTGTCCAAAAATTGGTGGGACATACTTTTCCAACCAAATTTTCCAACAGTATGTGAGATGCCTGATGGTTGCAAAATATTGAGCAGGTTTGCTCTCATTGAACTTGCACCAACAGCAGCACCAACACCCGCACCTGCATCAGCATCTGCACTAGAGAATGAAGAGGAAGATAGAAGTAGTTCATCTGAAACTGAACCTGAACCAAAGCGCAAAAGATTGAGCAGGTTTTCTTTCACTGAACATGCACCAGAGAATGAAGAGGAAGATAGTAGTAGTTCATCAGAATCTGAATCTGAACCTGAACCTGAATGTTCACATACCGGGATGATCCGTAGGAGTAAGGAAGCGACTTGTAGGGGTTACGACTTCAATACCCCGCTTGGTAAGCTTTTAAATTCCATTAATATGTTGTTTATTTTTTGTTATATTTTATCTTTTTTGCAAAAATAACAAAAACTTTTATATATACGAGAAACGTTTTCGAATAGAAAAAGTCTTCAACAAATGGTACAACGAGAGAAAACTCCAATGAGGCTTGTGCCTAGAAAGCAACAAACTTACGAATATCTATACCGAGCCTCATCTTGACCAAACCTAGACAAAAACTGAAACTAGATGGATTAAACTACAACCGGATAAGGAACAACGCATACCACTGTTGGTGATTTAGGGTTTTAAAAAAATAATTTTCTCATCAATTATTATCATGTTCATACATATAATAACAATAATTTTAAGCAGAAGCGTATTAATTATATTAATAAATAAATCACCTGAACGGATCCATATGATTTATACGGTTAAATAAATAAATACAACAAGTGAGTTTAAAGATTATACCTTTCTTATAGAACCGGATTGATGGAAGAGAAAATAACAATCAAAGGTATGATTGCCGCTAGAGTAGTCCACACTACACTTCGAACAACGTCAAACGGATGTGCTAGTCCCGCCAAGTAATAATAAATAATCTCAAAGATTATTTATTGAATAAACTGAAAAAAATTCTTTTGGTTTTCGTTTGTAACAAAATAAAATCGTATCGTATTGATTTTATAGTATCCATATAAAACAAATATTTGTGGGGTTTTGTTGTCGACTAAAAGCACAGAAACTTAATAATTGCTTCTTCCTTCGAAAACTTAATAATATTGTGTGGTATTATTTTTGTGAGCACCTCTCAATCAAAACAAGGTGATATTTATATATACATTCCAAAGTCCAATGTCGGTTTACGAATAAGAATTTTAAGTCGGTCAAATTAATTCGTATCCACACAAATATTAGTTTTAACATCCAAAACCAATTCACTTTCCTTGACAAACACGTAGGTTAAATAATTAATTAATTATTTTATTTTTAATTACTTGAATAATATATATATATATATATATATATATATATATATATATATATATATATATATATATATATATATATATATATATATATATATCGTATATATTATTAATTGACGTCTAGGTGTATATGTGTTTGATCCCGAAGGCTCACATAAATTTAGCCATATAGTTATGTGTTGTATCTTGCGCATAAATCCTACAGACTCCCACTTATGCACGGCACAACACCAAGTAACTATACAAACAATGGTTAGCGTCTAGCAACACGCCATTGTCCCCAAATTCACGTGAGGGTTGTTTCTCGGAACTGCTCATAGAAAGTGTTAAATGTCATTTATCCCTTTGTTTCAGATACATTAGTTAAACTTGAGACATGGATCATCAGTCATTCTCATTTGTTTAAAAATTTTGTTTCTCAATTTTCAGAAGTGAACTAGATCACCAAACTAATTAAGTATCATCTCAATCACATTTGGGTGCGGCCACACAAATATCTTATTCATTCATCGAGGAGCTCAAAAGTATCTAACTCCAAACAGGTTGAAGGAACAAATCCTATCTTACATATATGTGTCTGTGTCATAACCCGTCCTTAACCGTAAGAACGTGTTAGATAACGTATGATTTCATTGCGAGGTATTGACCTCTATATGCGATATTTTTAAAAGAAAAACTGCATATATTATACATTACAAACCATGATTCTTATTTTTGATACAAGCTTTGGACGAAATAAAGATGATTATCGTTTAGCGATAATCTTCGACTTACAAACTTTACAAATGATGATAACAACACGATTTCTAGCATATTTTACAACACAAGTTCTTGGATATGCAGTTTTATTTTTGACACAAATATGCGTACGCAAGATCCTGCTCAAATTCAACATAATGCAGCGGAAGCTTCTAATTATCACCTGAGAATAAACATGTTTAAAACGTCAACATAAAGTTGGTGAGATATAGGTTTAGTGCCGGCAGCAATATATATATATAGACCACAAGATTTCATATATAAACATTTTCATAAAAATATTCTAAGTGGTTGTGCACTTGGTAACCATACTTAACATTTAATCACGTCGCATATTCCCTTTAATATGAAATCTTACTACACCGTACCAAGTGTAGTCACAAAACGAAGTACTGTGCAACCGTTGAATACTGGTCGTCCAGTCCGGTTGGGGTTGTCAGGCCCGATAGATCTATCAACAGGATTCGCGTTTACAATACCGCTGTAAATATTAGTTACCAAGCTACAGGGAAGTATGCCAGTGGTACAACTCAACGTAGAATATATTTTCAGTTACTTGTGTCCATAACGTAAAACATAAAATACATGTATTCTCATCCCGAAATATTTAGAGTTTAAAAGTGGGACTATATACTCACTTTCGTCTTGAAGATATATATAATTTGACTTGGTCTCCGATTGATATCACGAACCTATCCATATATAATATATCAATACCTTTTCTTTTTAAACAAACGTCACATATATATACTTGTTATACTTTTAATACTTTTAATAATTCCTTAGTCCGTAGTTAGCAGTTCGTTGTTAGTAATTCAATTTTAATGGTTCATTTTTAGATGTTTAATATACCCGCAATGAAATAAATAAAACCCCCAACGAAATAAATAAAACCCCATCGTATATGTATTGGTCGAGATTAATCTTGACCCATGGTACCGGTGTTGTCAAATGACGTGTTGCGTACATAAAGTACCGGTGTTGTCAAATGACATGTTGCGTACAATCATGGGATCTTATGATTAATCTTCTCGTATTGTTTACGGGTGATCCTGAACCATATAAAATTAAATTATGAGTACATATATATAAAATATCATGTTATTTTAAAAAGATGTGATTTATTTAATTTTCTCCAATTATTTTCGTAGCTAAACTAGTCTTAGATATCCGATCTCGTTTTGGTCATAGTTTCTTCGTTACAACTCCGTTTTCGTTGATTCAACTTGCCACTTCCTTGGATCGAGTCCCTCTTTAAGACTATGAACTGTAAATACCTTAGTTTGTATTCGAAATCACAGGTCATAGGTCAAACTTTAGTGAAACTTATGAAGTTAATCATTTTCCATCATGTAAACAACCTTAAATGATTATTTTTCTAAAAATACTTATACTTTGAGTTAAATCATGAAATTTTTATGTGTTATCATATTTATAGTAAAAATCATTTTTCCAGAAAATAAACCTCCAATTCAAAGTTTAAGATGGTTTTTAATTATCCAACCCAAAACAGCCCCCGGTTGCACTCCGATGTCGTAAATTCAGTTTTTAAGGTGTTCTTTGAAAAACCAAGTTATACCTTGTTAAATTAGCATATATTTAAGATATATTACAGGTCTTGAAGTATTTTAAAAGTTAAGTTAGAAGGATCTATTTAGTTTGCAAACAAGTTTGAAAACTTTCAAACTATGTTCTTGTTGTTAAACTTTTATACCACAAAATAAGATAGCTATATATATATGAATCGAATAAGGTTATGAACATAGATTCTACCTCAAGTTCCTTGGACAAGGTTGCTGTAAAAGTGGAGTAAGAACCTAGAACCAAAAGGGTGATGGAAGTGGATGAAAGATTGGAAGTAAGTTGGTGTTCTTGGAAGGATTTCTTGAAGTGTTTTTGTAAGGTTTTCTTATGAGGTTTAAGTGTTGTTTTTGAAGCTAAATGATGGGGAAAATGCTTGGAGATGATCAAGTATGAAGTTAAGAGTATTTTGAGAGAGAAATGGAAGTGTAAGTATGAGAAAATGGGGTGAAGAAATGGTGTGCATGCATAAAAACGTTTTTAGGTTATAAAGGAAAAAAAAGATACCTAACTTTGTTTTCTTGCTAAATAATTCATGCTACTTGACAAATGGTTGGTTCCACATGTTTCTTAATCATTTAAGGCTGCTAAGGAGCAGATTTTTATTGGTATATACCAATAGTAAATACATCTAGAAGCTGCGTATGATACGGGTACATATACCCTAGGTATACGTATAGAAATCTTTGAGAAAACGGAACGAGGATTCAAATATAGCTATCTTTTGTAAATATACTTATATTGTTTTATGTATGTAAGCCCTTTAAAAGTGATTAAATACATTACTTATACGATATATGTATAAACATTATAGGTTATAAGTATTTAAGTCAAATAACGTTACGTATGGTTATCGTTTTGAAAACTTAAGTTAGTAGTTTCAAAATATACTTATAACTTATTGTTATTAATACAAAATGAGATATTAAAACATTCTTAGATCATGTTAAATATGTATATATACATATATATACACAAACGTATAATTATCATATATTGTATAGTTCGTGATATCATCGGTCAAACTAGACGGTCAAACGTTGTGTAAAACTCTTTTCGAAAACATAAGTCTCAACAATTTGGATTGCTTATCATGTTGGTAAGGTTTAATTTATGTAAATATTAATCTTATAAGTATAGAACGATCGAAAAAGTGCGGGTCGTTACATTACCTCCCCGTTAAATAAATTTCGTCCCGAAATTTTAAAATTGTACCTATTTTGCGTCATCGAGAAACAAGTGTGGATACTTTTGTTTCATCTGATCCTCTCGTTCCCACGTAAACTCGGGACCTCTTCTAGCATTCCAACGAACCTTAACTATCGGTATGTTGCTCTGCTTGAGCTGTTTAACTTCACGATCCATGATTTCGATTGGTTCTTCGATGAATTGTAGTTTCTCGTCGACATGGATTTCTTCAAGAGGAATGGTGAGATCTTCCTTTGCAAGACACTTCTTAAGGTTTGAGACGTGAAAGGTATTATGTACTCCGGCGAGTTGTTGCGGTAACTCGAGTCGATAAGCTACCGGTCCAATGCGTTCGATGATCTTGAACGGGCCTACATATCTTGGGTTCAGTTTACCCCTTTTTCCGAAGCGTATTACACCTTTCCAAGGTGACACCTTTAGCATAACCATGTCCCCGATCTGAAACTCTAATGGTTTCCTTCGGACATCGGCGTAGCTCTTTTGGCGACTACGGGCTGTTTTCAATCTCTCCTTGATTTGTACTATCTTCTCAGTCGTTTCGTGTATGATCTCGGGACCAGTTAATTGTCGATCTCCTACTTCATTCCAACAGATAGGAGATCTACACTTCCTTCCATACAATGCTTCGAATGGTGCAGCTTTAATGCTCGCATGATAACTATTATTATACGAGAATTCTGCTAATGGTAGATATTTATCCCATCCGTTTCCAAAATTGATCACACATGCCCTGAGCATGTCTTCAAGAGTCTGAATCGTTCTTTCACTCTGCCCGTCGGTTTGCGGATGATATGCGGTACTCATATCCAAACGAGTTCCTAGTGCCTCCTGTAGTGATTGCCAGAACTTTGAGGTAAATCTACTATCACGATCGGATATAATGGAAATAGGTATTCCATGTCTTGAAACAATTTCCTTTATATACAATCGTAATAGTTTCTCCATTCTATCCGTTTCCTTTATAGGCAGGAAATGTGCAGACTTGGTGAGACGATCAACAATCACCCAAATGGTGTCGTATCCCCAGGCAGTCTTTGGTAACTTCGTGATGAAATCCATGGTAATACCGTCCCATTTCCATTCTGGGATTTCTGGTTGTTGAAGTAATCCTGACGGCTTCTGGTGTTCTGCTTTGACTTTGGAACAAGTTAAACATTCCCCAACATATGTTGCAACGTCTGTCTTCAAATTAGGCCACCAATAATGCGTCTTAAGATCTTGATACATCTTTCCAACTCCAGGATGTATCGAGTATCTTGTCTTATGTGCCTCATTCAATATTAACTTCCTTAATCCACCCAACTTTGGTACCCAAATACGGTTTGCAAAATATCGAATTCCATCTTCCCGCATAATGAGTTGTTTCCTATACTTCTTCATTATTTCATTTCCTATGTTTTCTTTAGTAAGAGCTTCTCGTTGAGCCTCTTTGATTTGTGAGTTGAGATTCATGCGAATTTTTATGTTCATTGCTCGTACTCGAATTGGTTCTCGTTCCTTTCTGCTTAAAGCGTCAGCCACCACATTCGCTTTCCCGGGATGATAACGAATTTCACAATCATAGTCGTTTATTAACTCGACCCACCTACGTTGCCTCATGTTCAGCTGTTTTTGATCGAAAATATGTTGAAGGCTTTTATGATCAGTAAACACAGTGCATTTAACCCCATACAAGTAGTGTCTCCATATCTTCAATGCAAACACGACTGCTCCCAGTTCTAGATCATGCGTCATATAATTCCGCTCGTGAATCTTTAATTGTCGGGATGCGTATGCAATAACTTTCTTCCGTTGCATAAGAACGCAACCAAAACCTTGTCGTGAAGCGTCACAATATATTTCAAAATTATCGTTCCCTTCTGGTAATGATAAAATAGGCGCCGTAGTCAACTTCTTTTTCAGTAATTGAAATGCACTCTCCTGCTCGGAAGTCCATTCATATTTCTTCCCTTTTTGCGTTAACGCTGTCAACGGCTTAGCTATTCGGGAAAAATCTTGAATAAACCTTCTATAATAACTGGCTAAACCCAAAAATTGGCGTATCTGCATTGGTGTCTTAGGAGTCTCCCATTTTTCAATGGCTTCAATTTTTGCTGGATCAACCTGAATTCCTTTGCTACCAACAACGTGGCCAAGAAATTGCACTTCTTTCAACCAGAAAGCACATTTAGAAAATTTAGCATATAGCTGTTCTTTTCTCAATAACTCTAATATCAACCTTAAATGCTGTTCATGCTCTTGCTCACTCTTGGAATAGATAAGAATATCATCAATGAAAACGATAACAAACTTATCTAAATATGGACTACAAACTCGATTCATGAGGTCCATGAATACAGCTGGCGCATTCGTCAATCCAAACGGCATGACCAAAAATTCGTAATGACCGTAGCGTGTCTGAAAAGCAGTTTTCGGTATATCTTCTTCTTTGACACGTAATTGATGATAACCCGATCTTAGGTCAATTTTCGAGTACACACATGATCCTTGGAGTTGATCAAATAAGTCGTCAATTCTCGGTAGTGGATACCGATTCTTGATAGTTAACTTATTTAATTCACGATAATCTATACACATTCGGAAAGATCCGTCTTTCTTCTTGACAAATAAAATTGGAGCTCCCCACGGTGAAGTGCTTGGTCGTATGAATCCACGGTCTAGTAATTCTTTTAACTGACTTTGAAGTTCTTTTAACTCGGACGGTGCAAGTCTATATGGAGCACGAGCCACTGGTGCAGCTCCTGGTACTAAATCTATTTGAAATTCTACAGATCTAAATGGAGGTAATCCCGGCAACTCTTCCGGAAATACTTCAGGAAAATCTCTTGCCACAGGCACGTCATTGATGCACTTCTCTTTTTCTTTCTTTTCAACTTTATTAACATGTGCTAAGATAGCATAGCACCCTTTCTTCAAGCACTTTTGAGCTTTCAAATAACTAATGAGTTTTAGCTTTGAGTTACCCTTCTCTCCATAAATCATTACTGGCGTTTTATTCTTACGAGGAATGCGAATTGCCTTCTTGGCGCACACAACTTCAGCTCCTATTTTGGACATCCAGTCCATGCCGACTATTACATCAAAACTTCCTAATTCTACGGGTATTAAGTCAATTTTAAATGTTTCTCCGGCTAAATTTATTTTACAATCACGGCAAATTTTATCGGCTTTAATTAGTTTACCATTAGCTAACTCAATCATGTACTTAGCATCTAGAGGTAATGATGAACAATTCAATTTAGCGTGAAAGTCTCTACACACGTAACTTCTATCAGCACCAGTATCAAATATAATAGATGCGGATAAGTTATTAATGGTAAACGTACCCGTAACAAGCTCCGGGTCTTCACATGCCTCTTTAGCATTAATAACAAATGCTCTTCCACGTGCAGGTCCGATATTCTTCTCTGGATTCGGGCACTGGCTCTTATAGTGACCTTGTTTTCCACACCCAAAACAAGTAATGGTAGCCAAAGCAGTTCTATTTGCATTGGTGGCAGGAGTCTTGGTACCATTTGTATTTGTAACGAGAGCCCTACAATCTTCAGCAAGATGACCCTTTCGATTACATTTGTTGCATACCACATTACAGTAACCAGAGTGATGTTTGTGGCATCGGTTGCATAAAGGATTTTGTCCTTTATAACCAAAGCTTAAACCACTACCCGTACCTTGCGTGTTTTCTTGTTTCTTAAAAGATTGTTGTTGGTTACCTCGATCATAATTTCCATTCCACTTTCTTTTGTTACCTGATACCTTCACATCAGTATTGGATACTTTCTTATCCATGATGACCTGATCCATTAGCTCGTTTGCCATGGTTATAGCTTCATGAATTGTCTTAGGTTTCGATGCTGTAACATTTGCCTTGACCTTTTTGGGCAACCCATCTTTGTACATTTCAATTTTCCGTTCTTCGGTTGGAACCAATTCAGGACATAGCAAAACTAATTCCATGAATCGCTGATTGTAGTTGGTGATTTCAGTACCAATAACCTTCAGACTTCGTAATTCATCTTCCAACTTCCTAACCTCGTTCCTTGGACAATATTCGTTGATTAACATTGTTTTGAATTCTTCCCATGGAGTATCATAAGCTACATCTCCTCCTACAGCCTTCACATAATTTTTCCACCACGTGAGTGCACTATCTTGTAAAGTGCACGATGCATACTTGGTCATGTCCTTTTCAACACAACCACTTATTTTAAACACAGTCTCCATCTTTTCTATCCACCGGGTTAAACCGATCGGTCCTTCTGTTCCACTGAATGATGAGGGCTTGCAAGCTTGAAAAGTTTTGTAAGTGCACCCCACACGAGGATTTGGGTTAACTGCAGCACCTCTTGCAGCCTCGACCCATAACATTCTGTCGTTCACTCGCTGATTGATGAGTTCCTGGATTTCTTGTTCCGTCATTCGGTTCAATCGCGCCATATTCTTCTATAAGAATGAAAAGAAAATAATTATTCACACGGAATATTATAGATGTAGTGTATATTTACAGTACATTATAGCTTATTAATAATATGAACCAGGTATTATTATAAAAGCCTTTTCTTCTTATTAGCGTTTTATAATTATATCTAGGGTAGTACCTACCCGTTAATGTCCATACTTAATAGCTTAGTACATAATCAATTACTACCATCTAAATAATACTTAACCATGGAAAATTATTGCATTTCACACTTCACTATTTTACATATGCTTATCTTACATCGAACATTAAACAAACCACACTAATAATATTATACAAAACATTATATGATCCCATGGTTTAATACGGCAGCGCATCGTTTGGTCTATTTTCTAGGACGTTTAGGTTCAAAGAATCGCTTAACGCTTATCCTGGCTGTCTGCCTATATTTTGGCTGTGGGACTGAAGAACTGGATGCCGGGATAGAACGAATAGGAATAGCGGGAATAGGGGTGGTAGTGTCTAGTGGAGTTGGTGCCACATCATCCTTATTAAACTCAGGATTTGAATTTTCTAATTCATTAGCCTTTCGTTTCTTTCCTAGTTCGAACTCTTCTTTTGTAATTTCCTGTATTTCTTCCTCGGGTTCACTTTCCTCCTCGGGTTCACTTTCCTCCTCGGGTTCACTTTCCTCCTCGGGTTCACTTTCCTCCTCGGGTTCACTTTCCTCCTCGGGTTCACTTTCCGGGTTCTCTATAGTCGGTTCATCCGGAATTTGTGAGTCTTCCCCAAAGATATTATTTTCGTCATCGGATAGGTTAATGACTGGAACACCATCTGAAGATTCTGGTTCGGAGTCGCTGAATGTGATAACAAGTTTTGAGCCCGACATCTATCACACAACAACTAACCCATTAGTACTACATAATATTTACATATAAATTTTAACCAACAATGATAAGCAATGGTTTTTAAATCAGACCCGGTCAAAGTCCAGACTTACTAATGTATCCTAACGACTTATCAGTTAGACACACTAATTACAAACCATGATTCGCTAAGACCACCGCTCTGATACCACATGTCATAACCCGTCCTTAACCGTAAGAACGTGTTAGATAACGTATGATTTCATTGCGAGGTATTGACCTCTATATGCGATATTTTTAAAAGAAAAACTGCATATATTATACATTACAAACCATGATTCTTATTTTTGATACAAGCTTTGGACGAAATAAAGATGATTATCGTTTAGCGATAATCTTCGACTTACAAACTTTACAAATGATGATAACAACACGATTTCTAGCATATTTTACAACACAAGTTCTTGGATATGCAGTTTTATTTTTGACACAAATATGCGTACGCAAGATCCTGCTCAAATTCAACATAATGCAGCGGAAGCTTCTAATTATCACCTGAGAATAAACATGTTTAAAACGTCAACATAAAGTTGGTGAGATATAGGTTTAGTGCCGGCAGCAATATATATATATAGACCACAAGATTTCATATATAAACATTTTCATAAAAATATTCTAAGTGGTTGAGCACTTGGTAACCATACTTAACATTTAATCACGTCGCATATTCCCTTTAATATGAAATCTTACTACACCGTACCAAGTGTAGTCACAAAACGAAGTACTGTGCAACCGTTGAATACTGGTCGTCCAGTCCGGTTGGGGTTGTCAGGCCCGATAGATCTATCAACAGGATTCGCGTTTACAATACCGCTGTAAATATTAGTTACCAAGCTACAGGGAAGTATGCCAGTGGTACAACTCAACGTAGAATATATTTTCAGTTACTTGTGTCCATAACGTAAAACATAAAATACATGTATTCTCATCCCGAAATATTTAGAGTTTAAAAGTGGGACTATATACTCACTTTTGTCTTGAAGATATATATAATTTGACTTGGTCTCCGATTGATATCACGAACCTATCCATATATAATATATCAATACCTTTTCTTTTTAAACAAACGTCACATATATATACTTGTTATACTTTTAATACTTTTAATAATTCCTTAGTCCGTAGTTAGCAGTTCGTTGTTAGTAATTCAATTTTAATGGTTCATTTTTAGATGTTTAATATACCCGCAATGAAATAAATAAAACCCCCAACGAAATAAATAAAACCCCATCGTATATGTATTGGTCGAGATTAATCTTGACCCATGGTACCGGTGTTGTCAAATGACGTGTTGCGTACATAAAGTACCGGTGTTGTCAAATGACATGTTGCGTACAATCATGGGATCTTATGATTAATCTTCTCGTATTGTTTACGGGTGATCCTGAACCATATAAAATTAAATTATGAGTACATATATATAAAATATCATGTTATTTTAAAAAGATGTGATTTATTTAATTTTCTCCAATTATTTTCGTAGCTAAACTAGTCTTAGATATCCGATCTCGTTTTGGTCATAGTTTCTTCGTTACAACTCCGTTTTCGTTGATTCAACTTGCCACTTCCTTGGATCGAGTCCCTCTTTAAGACTATGAACTGTAAATACCTTAGTTTGTATTCGAAATCACAGGTCATAGGTCAAACTTTAGTGAAACTTATGAAGTTAATCATTTTCCATCATGTAAACAACCTTAAATGATTATTTTTCTAAAAATACTTATACTTTGAGTTAAATCATGAAATTTTTATGTGTTATCATATTTATAGTAAAAATCATTTTTCCAGAAAATAAACCTCCAATTCAAAGGTTAAGATGGTTTTTAATTATCCAACCCAAAACAGCCCCCGGTTGCACTCCGATGTCGTAAATTCAGTTTTTAAGGTGTTCTTTGAAAAACTAAGTTATACCTTGTTAAATTAGCATATATTTAAGATATATTACAGGTCTTGAAGTATTTTAAAAGTTAAGTTAGAAGGATCTATTTAGTTTGCAAACAAGTTTGAAAACTTTCAAACTATGTTCTTGTTGTTAAACTTTTATACCACAAAATAAGATAGCTATATATATATGAATCGAATAAGGTTATGAACATAGATTCTACCTCAAGTTCCTTGGACAAGGTTGCTGTAAAAGAGGAGTAAGAACCTAGAACCAAAAGGGTGATGGAAGTGGATGAAAGATTGGAAGTAAGTTGGTGTTCTTGGAAGGATTTCTTGAAGTGTTTTTGTAAGGTTTTCTTATGAGGTTTAAGTGTTGTTTTTGAAGCTAAATGATGGGGAAAATGCTTGGATATGATCAAGTATGAAGTTAAGAGTATTTTGAGAGAGAAATGGAAGTGTAAGTATGAGAAAATGGGGTGAAGAAATGGTGTGCATGCATAAAAACGTTTTTAGGTTATAAAGGAAAAAAAAGATACCTAACTTTGTTTTCTTGCTAAATAATTCATGCTACTTGACAAATGGTTGGTTCCACATGTTTCTTAATCATTTAAGGCTGCTAAGGAGCAGATTTTTATTGGTATATACCAATAGTAAATACATCTAGAAGCTGCGTATGATACGGGTACATATACCCTAGGTATACGTATAGAAATCTTTGAGAAAACGGAACGAGGATTCAAATATAGCTATCTTTTGTAAATATACTTATATTATTTTATGTATGTAAGCCCTTTAAAAGTGATTAAATACATTACTTATACGATATATGTATAAACATTATAGGTTATAAGTATTTAAGTCAAATAACGTTACGTATGGTTATCGTTTTGAAAACTTAAGTTAGTAGTTTCAAAATATACTTATAACTTATTGTTATTAATACAAAATGAGATATTAAAACATTCTTAGATCATGTTAAATATGTATATATACATATATATACACAAACGTATAATTATCATATATTGTATAGTTCGTGATATCATCGGTCAAACTAGACGGTCAAACGTTGTGTAAAACTCTTTTCGAAAACATAAGTCTCAACAATTTGGATTGCTTATCATGTTGGTAAGGTTTAATTTATGTAAATATTAATCTTATAAGTATAGAATGATCGAAAAAGTGCGGGTCGTTACAGTCTGTCACGAGCTTCACATTACACCCAATAATGGCTTTTATAACAGCCTTATTCAGGACAGCGTTTAACCATATCAAAGTATAATGCTCCACACATCAAAACCCGCGTGCATCTCAAGTCGAAGGACAATATGACTTTAACCACTTACGAGTTTCACTGTTGACGCTGATCCAGGCAGTGAAAGCTCGGAGGTTGGGTCATTCCAATATTCATCCTATGAATACATGTGTGTTTGATAGTAACACATTACACCATATCAAACACTCACATTTGTCTTAGTTTGATGTTACTCCCGTATTATCAATTGACAATGGAAAATTTAGAATAAGTCATTATTCATGGATTTAAATATGCAAATATAGAACACAGTAATTATGAATAAAAACGATCATAACACATTATATCAATTCATTACAAATAAAAATTGCTTTGATGTTCGAATTATCCAAATACTAAAATTACATAAAACTATTAGCTAGTCTAAGCCCAATGTTCCTAGAATGCTCGACATGCTTGGTACAAGATATTGGCTTTGTGAACGGGTCAGCTAGATTGTCTTCTGTTGGATCCTTTTGAATACGTACTTCACCTCTCTCTATAACTTCACGAATGTAGTGAAATTTGCGAAGGATGTGTTTGGCACCACGTAGAACTCCTGGTTCATTTACTATTACTATTGCACCAGTATTGTCGCAATACATGTCCATTGGATTTTTAATGCTGGGAACAACGCCAATCCCAGATATGAATTTTTTGATCCAAACAGCTTCCTGAGCAGCTTCAGATGCAGCAATGTATTCTGATTCTATTGTCGACATTGTTGTAGTGCTCTGCTTCGAGCTTCTCCAGTCGACAGTGCCTCTGTTCATAACGAAAACGTAGCCAGACTGTGATCGACTATCATCTCGATCAGTTTCGAAACTAGCATCAGTGTAACACTTTACGCTCAGTTCATCGAAACCTCCGTAAACTAAGAACATATCCTTAGTATTTCTAAAATACTTCAATATATTCTTTACAGCAGTCCAGTGACTATCACCTGGATTCTGTTGGTATCGGCTCGTCATATTGAGAGCGAAAGAAACATCTTGTCTAGTGCACCTCATAGCATACATGATCGATCCAATAGCTGAAGCATATGGAACTCCAGTCATTCGCTTCACCTCTTCGGGTGTAGAGGGGGCTTGAGTCTTTCAATACCACATTTGGTTGCATCGGAAGACTACCACGCTTGGAAGCTTCCATCTTAAATAGCTTTAAGATTTTGTCAACATATGCACTTTGACTTAGACCTATTAACCGCTTAGATCTGTCTCTGTAGATCTTGATTCCTAGGATATACGCTGCATCTCCCAGATCTTTCATAGAGAAACATTTTTCAAGCCAGGACTTAACATCTTGTAGTGTTGGAATATGATTTCCCATGAGTAATATGTCATCAACATATAAGATCAGAAATACTTTAACGCTCCCACTAGCTCTCATGTACACACAGGGCTGATCAAGGTTTTGTGAGAAGCCAAACTCTTTGATTTTCTCATCAAACTTCTTGTTCCAACTCCTTGATGCTTGCTTTAATCCATAAATAGATTTCTGAAGCTTGCATACTTTATTAGGATACTTAGGATTCACAAACCCTTCAGATTGCACCATATATACGTCCTCGCTAAGGTGACCATTCAGGAATACGGTTTTGACATCCATTTGCCAAATCTCATAGTCATAGTACGCTGCTATAGCTATGAGTATCCTAATAGCTTTAATGTCCACTACCGGAGAAAAGGTCTCTTCATAATCAACCCCGTAGGTTTGAGTATAACCTTTTGCAACCAAGCGGGCCTTAAAGATATGTATTTCCGTCCATGATGGTCTTCTTCTTGAAGATCTATTTACACCCAACAGGCTTGCTGTTTGGAGGGAGGTCAATCAAGCGCCAAACTTGATTATCTTTCATGGACTGCATCTCTACATTCATAGCATCTTGCCATTTATCAGATTCAGGGGCTGACAATGCAGCTTTGTAATTAGCGGGTTCGCCCAGATCCCCTAATTCCAAGTCCTCTGTCATAACCATAAGGTTTAACCTTTCTGGTGGACGAGAGGTTCTACTAGATCTACGAATGAGACATGCTTCGTCCTGCAGCTCGACATTTTCATGTTGTGACTCAGTACGAATTTTGCTAGTGCCTTCAGAAGGTAATGTATCTTGTTCTTGAATTTCTTCAAGATCTACAGTGCTCCCACTTGCTTCTTGTAATAGGAGACTCTTCTCCAAAAACTCAGCATATCTAGCAATGAAAACCTTGTTTTCTGCTGGATAGTAGAAGTAGTATCCCATCGTTTCCTTTGGGTATCCTACAAATATACACTTGATAGTTCTGGACTCAAGTTTATTTGGTGTATCACATTTTACGTGAACCTCACAACCCCAGACTTTCAAGTAAGACAAATTTGGGACCTTCCCATGCCATATTTCATATGGTGTCTTGTTTACCTTCTTGGTTGGAACCATGTTGAGAATGCGTGCAGCAGACTCTAAAGCATATCCCCAAAAGGATGTTGGTAGAGTTGTTAGACTCATCATTGATCGAACAATGTCAAGCAAAGTTCAATTTCTCCTTTCTGACACCCCATTATGTTGAGGTGTGTAAGGAGGAGTAAATTGTGAGACAATCCCACGATCTCTCAAATGATCTAAAAACTCTTGACTCATATATTCGTCTCCACGGTCGGACTGTAGAACCTTAATGGTCTTTTCGAGTTGATTTTCTACTTCATTTTGAAACGCTTTGAACGTTTCAAATACTTCATGTTTATGTTTAATCAAGTAAACTTAACCATATCTACTAAAATCATCAGTAAAAGTAACGAAGTAGGTAGCTCCATCTCTAGACATTGTTCTAAATGGGCCACATACATCAGTATGAATGAGTCCAAGTAGATCACCCGCCCTTTCAACCTGGTGGGTAAAAGGGTCTCTTTGTCATTTTTTCAGATAAACAAGACTCGCATATGTCAAACGACTCATTGCCGGTTGACTCAAGAAGCCCATCGTGTTGCAGCTTTGTTATACGTTTCTTGTTTATATGACCAAGACGACAATGCCATAGATATGTGGAATTCAAATCATGCTTGAATTTCTTAGTGCTACAATTAAATATAGAACTTTTGTTTGGAATAAGATTATGCATATCAATTTCAAAAATACCATCTCTAGGAATAGCATTAAAATAAAAAACCTTATCCTTAGAAACTGAAATACCATAATCTGTGAATACATGATTAAAACCATTATCCTTCAAACGAGAAACTGAAATAACACCTCTAGTAATAGAAGGTGCATAATGAAAATTATCTAAAATGAGAATAAGTCCACTTGGGAGGATGAGCTCATAGCTTCCTATAGCTTCGACAGGTGCACGATCGCCATTGCCAACGTACAAATCCAAAGCCCCCTTATTCAGTTTCAAAATTTTCCTAAGTCCCGACATATTATTACAAATATGAGTACCACAACCAGTGTCATACACCCAAGTTTTATTAGGAAAATTATAGAGTTCTATAACGAAGATACCTGAAGTACTGGTCGAACCAGACTTTCCCTTCTTCAACTCTTCCAAGTAAAGCACACAGTTTCGTCTCCAATGACCAATCTGGCCACAATGGTGACAAGCCATGTTCTTTGCGGGATGCTCTTTCTTTGCTGGTGGTGGAATTTTCTTCTTAGGTGTGTAAGCTTGCTTACTCTTTCCTTTTCCCTTTCCACTAGCAGCTTGCTGCTTTCTTTTCTGGATTTTACCTTCCTTTATGGTTAAGACTGCGGGAGTCTTCTTTGGTAGCCCCTTTTTAGCTTGCTTAAGCATTGCATGAAGCTCGGGGATGGTTTTTCCCATGCTATGCATATTGTAATTCATTACAAATCCATTGTAGTCCTTGGATAGTGAAGTAAGTATCGAGTGCACTCCAAGAACTGGTGGCATAGCATAACCTAGGCGCTCCAATTGATCCAGATAGCCTTTCATCTTCAAGACATATTGGCTAACCGGCTGCCTCAACTTATGTTTGCAAGCATGAAACGCTTTCACAGTTCAAACAATTCTTGTTCTGCCTGCTGTTGGAACATCGTCTTGAGTTCCTTGATCATGTCATATGCATTGTAGTCCATTAAGTTCCTTTGGATCTCAAAGGTCATGCTAGCAAGCATAAGACATGCTACTTCAAGTTGTTCATTATACTGCTTAGTATAAGCATTACGAACAGTAGCATTAGCAGTTTCAGGTGAGGCCTCGGGTAAAGGATTTTTAGATGGTGCAACTTCCTTTCAGACTTTAAGACAATCTGAAGGTTTCGATACCAGTCAATGAAGTTGTTACCATTCAATTTTTCCTTCTCATGGATTGACCTTATGGTCATGTTGTTTACGGATTGAATTGTGTTTGATGTCATCTACAAAATAAACAAGGTTCTTTTAGTATCTTTAATAATTATCCTTTTTATAAATTAACTACCCATGTTTTAAAACTTATAAAACTTTTAATTTACGTAAAAGGATAAGTTCCACATTGTGCTTCTACCATCACATCAGTTGATCTGCTAGCAATGGTGGATTCAATCGGTAGGCGGCGGGCACCAATTGCATTGCATGTGCAACTCTTAGATCTTTATGGGACTTATGGCATTTAGTGTCTAACACTAGTGTCATGATGGCATGTTTAGTCCCATCCTTGCCTCAGGTTGCGGTCTCACCTCTCAACTCGATTAAGTCATCCAATTGTGAAACGTGTAAAAATTTATCTAGGTGTCACGCATAGATAATGATCACCTCACGTTTATAATTCAACTAGGTCTCACGCATAGTCAAAAGATAACGGTAAGTGTTTCAAACGAATTGGACGACACTACTTAAAATTTGACGGGTATATTGTACAATTTTAATAATTTATAGAAAAATTGTGTTACGAAAATTACATGCATAATATTCGTCTCACAAGTTAAAAACGTTTTAACTTGATTTTAATTATGTTTTGATCTTAGTTGTCACATGGCAAATTATACACAATCACATTACATATAAAATGCAACCAAACAAAATAAAACATAATAAGTATGTGCATAGCCTCAACCGATGAAAATCCTATGCTAGGTCTCACGAGCCATTATGAGAACCAAGCGGTCAACTAAAGGGACAATCACAAAAGTAAACCCTAGAAGCTCCCACTTGCGTCAAGATCCCATGATGACCAAATGTGCTCCTTTACTGCATCTCTCACAACTTTTGTCCAGCAACTTTACTGCAAGTGTATGTCTTGATGGCCAAAATCCGTTCACTTCAAGTCTTTAATCCCATCATGGAGGTTTGATATCGGCCAAAAAGTCACATTTTTACCCCCGATATTGAGCCCTAAAACCATAAAGTTCCAAACTTTATCGCCAAAATAATCACTTTATTGGTTAACTTGGTAGATTTAGTCATTATAAAGGCTATGTTTCAAGAATCACTAAAAATGGATGAGAAACGAGGAAAAACGAGCAAAACTGGCTAAGACGTTTAACTCGCGTTTAAATAACTTATTTTATAATTTTTGGAAAAGTTTAATTACTTAACCTCATGTTGTAGGATATTCAATTACGAACACGTGGGCGCAAGAATCGTCAAAAACGGAGCTAAAACGAAGATTCTAGAGCGAAAACGAGAAATCAAATTACGATCCAGGGAATCAAGGCTGACCAGCACAAAATCCGCCCTGCCATACCACCTGCCATCCGCCCTGCCAGTATGCAAATGGCCTGCCAAATACGGTCTGCCAGTGCACCTTTCCAAACGGCCTGCCAGGCGTTTTTCAGAAAATACGGCCTGCCAGTGCACCTTGCCAAACGGCCTGCAAGGCGTTTTTTGGCCAAAAATTACAGTTTTGCCCCTAAGCTTTGCTTATAAAAGGAGGGCTTCATTTATCATTTCAACACACCAATTCCTCACTTCTCTCTCTAAATATCTCTCTATAGTCGCTCTCTAGTGATCTATAGGAGATTAGTATGTAGTTAGTAGTAGAAGCTATCAAGCATTGTAACGCTATGAATATTATGAAGAAATACAAGTGTTATTCTGCCGACATTATCCGGTACTATCTATCCTTTTCTTTTATCAGTTTATTATAATATTCTTGTTCGATGTTTATGATTTACTGATGTTAGAAATGCTTGTTGCCATGATGTGTAAGTAATTGCTTGATTGTTCGCCATGATTTGATAATGTTAGTTAGGGATAATTATCGTTTCGTAGTTACTTTCTGTCTATGATATTAAACCTCGCTATTATCGTCCTTCCACCAATAAACGTGATTAAAACCTTTTATAAAGTCGACATTATAAAGGTGATTAATTATCTATGTTTATACATTGGTCAAGGTATGAACCCATCGGAAATACTATAAAGTACATGGGGAATTACCATAGGACTAGATCAAGACATTGGTCAAGAGTATAAGACTCATGTCGATGTACTATAGGACCACTTGAGCATGGTCAAGGTTAGAAGCTATGGAACCACTATAAGTCTAGTACATGGTGGATAACTAAGGGATTTATTGGGTAGATTTAAGTAAGGGCTGGTTTAAGTCATAAATGGGAATTTATCGTACTACAATACAAACTAAGCTTATAAATCTTTAAGGATGACTGAGAACTATCTGATGTTCTAACTTGTCTACAAACCCTTAGATTTTACTAAACCATTGACAGAAAAGGATTCGAAACACAATCATAACCACTCATTTGGGTGATACACTAAGATGTTAAGAAAGGTTGGATATTCTATATATATGACTATGCTACTTTATTCGTGCACCCAAGGTATGCACTGCATCCTAGATGGGCCGCTTATATTCTTAAACCGGATAAAGTATCGGGAGTTGAGCATAGTCCATCCGATCAGAATCTTCAAAGCCTAGTTCCTCGTGACATGCTAATCGGGAAACCGCTTAGTAGGGAATCCAGTGTTCAAACTAAGGTATATCTATCCAATGAGTGTCTCGCAATCATCCCGACACTACGTTATCTTAAATCATGGTGAACCACGTCTTCTCTGTCTTTAGCTGTTGCATGCTAGCTGGCTTATTTTAATTATATTGCTTTAATATCTTAATTACAATTATATAAACTATTCAACCCAACTATTGCCTTTACACAATTTGATATTCCGGATAAAGTGGTGTCTAGAATAAACCGGTTGGACTTGGTTATTGGATTTTTCGAACAGTCGCCAATTTATTGGGACCAAAAGGATCCCGCCTCTCCACACAAGGTGTACCTGGCTACTAGTCTTGGATACTGAATTGTGTATAAACCCAATCTTAATTACTAAATTATCTAGATAAGCTCTGTTTTAAATTTGACCGCTCAAGGAACGACCCTAGGTCATATTTGCCCTTGCTAACCCATAGGAAGGAATAATAGATTTAGGCCCAACATATATAAATTAAACAATCAGCTTCTCCCGTTGGTATCCTGAACTGACATTTTCCGACCTAACAACACCGCATAAATAAACCGTCCGATTCGGGCATATCACAGGGTAGTTTAGTTTTTGGCGCCGCTGCCGGGGAGCGGTTGTACGATTTGGAGCCTGTTTAGGTTAGTTAGTTTTTAAGAGAACCTTTTGACTGAGACTAGCTTTGTTAGAAGTTACTAGTTTACCGTAGTTAGGTTAGATAATATTAGCTTAATTTAGATTAATTAGAAAAGTTTAAAATGAACTTCCTTATTAGTGAACCTTTAGGATGGTTTAACCTACTTAGACCGCTAAGAATTCTTTCGACACATCCTTTCTTTTATCCGATAACATACATTGTACCCATCCGACGAGATCCACACTTACATGCCGATAGTTCGACGATGGCCGCACGCATCACTCTCGCTGAAATCACCAAACCCTCGTTAGAAGGACGAGGAGGACCGATACTCTATCCAAAGGTTAATGGAGCGTCTTTTGTGCTTAAGCATAGCATCATACAACTCATTCAGAATCACTGTCTATTCCATGGTTTACCAATTGACGATCCCAACTCTCACTTAGATAGATTCCTCTCCTTATCCAACTCATATAAGCAAAACGGGGTTGAACAAGATGTAGTTCGTCTGTATCTGTTCCCCTATTCCTTAACTCTTCATGCAAAAGCCTGGTTCGAGGGGTTAGAACCCAACTCTATCAGCTCATGGGAAGAAATGGCAACAACTTTCTTAATCAAGTACTTTCCCCCATCAAAACAAATCAGACTTAGGAATGACATCGTAAACTTTCAACAAGCTTCCGATGAATCACTC
Organism: Rutidosis leptorrhynchoides; assembly: GCF_046630445.1. NCBI lineage: Eukaryota > Viridiplantae > Streptophyta > Magnoliopsida > Asterales > Asteraceae > Rutidosis > Rutidosis leptorrhynchoides. Next base: position 411,748,681 of record NC_092333.1, on the reverse strand, counting down.
TACACTGCATGGGAAAGATTCAAACACTTTCTTTGAAGATGCCCGAACCACCGTTTTGAGAGCTCTGATCAGATTTTGACCTTTTACAAAGGTCTGAATCAGAACAACAAGTCTACTCTTGATGCTGTTTCTCAGGGTAACTTCATGAACTTCACTGCTGACAAGGCCTGGAGATTGATCGAGGAGATGACTATGCACCATCACGATTGGAACACGGAAGAGCACATTTCATCAGCAACATCACTTTTCGCCTCCGATCCTATCAAAACCATAAAATATCTCTCGAAACAAATAGAAAACCTCACCAAAGAAGTTGGAGAGCTAAAGAAACTCTCGCAACATGTGTCTCAAGTTCAATTATGCCAGAATTGTACTGACCCACATCTGGCCAAGGTATACGAGGCCGAATATGAGGACTCTGTTGTCTACACCGATAAGATCCTAGCTCATCCACACAACCCACCCACTAAACCTATTACCCCACCAGAGATAAGTCCAGACGATGTCCTACTACGAATCATCAACATGATCACAGCAAGACAAGACGCAACTGACTTAGTCATGACTAATCACTTGAGTAGTCTTAAAAATCAAATAAGCCAGCTAAATCAACGTCTCGATTCTCTAGGTTACCCTAAAAATGACTCAAAGGTGGCACATAGCCAACCTTCAGTTTCTTCTAAGGAGAAGAAACTAGCTAATACCCGTTCGGTAGTAGTCATTGAGTCATCACCTAAACCTACTGGGAAAACACCCATTCCATTCCCGGGCCGTCTCAAGCAAAGACATAACAAGATGAAATCTTTCAAGCTTGACGGTAAATTTTTGGACACTATGTCTAAAAATACTCATAGTAAGAAGTATTTTAGGAAACTCCTATCAACCAAGGATAAGGTACCCGAAGTACCCAATGTCCCGCTGAACGTGAATTGTTCAGCCATTCTTTTAAATACTCTTCTTGAAAAACTAGGAGACACCGGACGATTTACCCTTCCTTGTTCTATCTACCATTCCGGTACTATCCATTCTCTCGCTGACCTTGGTGCCAGCATCAATCTCATGCCCTACTCACTGTTCCAGAGACTCGAAATTGGAAACCTTAACCCTACCAAAATGAGCATCCAGCTAGTTGACCAATCCACTAGATATCCTAAGGGAATAGCTGAGAACGTCATGGTTAAGGTCAAAAAATTCCTTTTTCCAACCGACTTTGTGGTTATGGACTATAAAGAAGACATGAAAACCCCTATCATCTTAGGAAGGCCTTTCATGAATACAGCCAAAGCGATCGTTGACGTTTATTCACGGACTATCACCTTGAGAGCCCGTGGAGAAGAGGTCACTTTCACGATCGACGAGTCTGTATGTCCTTCTGATGGGAACGCTGAAGTAAATACCATCTCCACTAGGAAAGTCACATTCTATTCCAAGAATGAAGAGAAGAAGATAGAAGTAGAAGACAAGAAGAATAACCACTCCACACCAACCCAATCTTCACTCCCACCTTACTTTGATCTTTTAATAACTGGAAAGGATTTCGTTCTAGAAGAACTCTCTGAACCAATTATTCTTGAAACTCCCGACCAGAGTGACGAGGAGGTGGATGAAGAAATGGAAATGGAGAGCCCGGAGAAGAAGAAAGAGATGAAGGATTCTAGCACTGAAGTAGTTGTTAATGTTGCTACCGTATTGGAGACGTCAATGGACATCGTCCCACCTCCATCCTTAGAGTACAACATTACCACCAACCTGAAGTCACAAAGAAGAAAGACGAGTTTTGCGTCAAGGCTACCCTACAAACCATCACTCAAATACATAATGACATACACATCATGGAGTGATGAGGACCCCTTTCACCAACCCGCACAAATTAAGGAGGTAGAAGAAACTGATAGCTTTGTTACACCTCAAGTTAAATAAAGCATTCACTTCAAACCACCTTCTCCTCTCATTGGACATACCTTGTTCTATATCTGCTTCAATCTCATCGGTATGTTCCAATATTACCTCTTGTGTCTAATGATGGATGCAAGGGAGCCGCCTAGATTTCCTGAGAAATAAGGCTAGAGTCAGGCTCGTGACTCGAACAAAAATAAGCGCTTCTCGAGAGGCAACCCGTGTGTTTATTTTTTTCTATAGCTTTAGTAGTAGTAGATTAGGATAATTAGGTTAATTGAATAAATGAGAAAGTGAAACTTAAAATAGAATTTTCAACGTTTCTTAGGACGAATTCAATTCTCCTACTTGTCTTGAGCTTAAATGCATTATCTGCTACATTATTTCAAAAGTCTTAAAATTAAAAGCAGTCAACACTTCAAGTGTGGGATTAAGTTTTTTAGTCATACACTGATTTGTTGAATTTTCAAAAAACCTAATTTTTGAAACCCTCAAGTTTCAAATAACTTTTTCATCAAAATACAAATCAGTGAGTCTATGGCCTAAAACTTAATCACCTGTCTAGGTTTAATCTTTTCCATTTTACAAGTAATAGAAAATTATTGATGCATGCGGTGGAGACTCTTTGAATAATGATGAAACGACAAGGAAACTCGTTGATTATTTCGTTGCAAGTTATTGGTGGATGTTGTATGGAGATGAGAACGCCCTAATGAGCTCGAGTACACTTCAAGAAGATTCGAATCCAGCCGAAGATGGTTCTGACTCAGTCTACCTTCAGATCCTCAGCTCACAACTGCACCTAAGGGGAGTAATTCGTTTCTTTATCTTCGTTTATTTAGTTTGCTTCGTTATATCCTTAAACTATACCCTATCCTAAGCTTATCACTAAGTGTGGGATTCCAACCCAATATTGAGCTTAGATACATTTTCTGACATGTTCAAACTCTAAGTGTGGGATTTTAGTCCCTAAAATCTAAGAATGAACATTAGGGACAATGTTTCTCTAAGTGTGGGATAGCGGTGTAGTACACCGTAATTAGCTATGGGATGCTCGAAAAATGTTCTTAACTTAAAATATTACTAAGCTTTTCGAGTATACCTACTATTTAGATTCTTTATCCTCAACGTAAATTTTTCAAAAATTTTGACTAAATGATACTTTCTGAAAAAGTACTTTCGAAAATCAAGCGTGTTTGTTCAAAAAATAAGACAAATGAAGACATAAATCTTCCTAAGGATGAACCAATTCTCTAAAAGAGCATTGCATGACTAGGCATTATCAACCCAATATAATTGTTGTGAGGCACCCCAAAAAAATGGCCCAATAAGCATTCATTTTTAATGCTTCACTATCTTTTCCGTTGAGAGTGCCGATGTTAGCATTTAGAGTTAGAACTTGACCTTGACATACATTTCGAGGCCAATGGTTAGTAAGCACCATACGTGGTGTAGGTGCGATACTCCTTCCGAAATCATTCTGAATAGAGAAGACAAAAAACCATCCGTTTCCGTTTCCACTACACGCATTTAAACCAACCAACTCACGTCAAGGAGTTGATGAATCAGAAAATACTCACCCCTAAATTCACTATCAAATAAGTTACCCTTTCCACCCTCTTTCCTTTCTCATTTCCAAAATTTAGAAATTCAAAGAGATAGATCGACCAAGTTTACTTCAAACACTTGTCGAAAAATTCTGAAATTCCAGACTGTTTTTGATAGGTCAAAAAGACCAATTTCTGGTAAAATACCTTTCTCTCTGGGCACAAGAAGAAATAGACAAAGTTATGAATATGGGATATGCAAAAAAAAAAAAAAAAAAAAGTTTGTTGAGCAAAGTCTCAAAAATAAAGAAGAGAAAAGTCTTCAAATAAAAGCATAAATCTCCAAGAAAATGAAAATTGTGACCCAGGAGGATTGCAGAAAAGAAGCAAAGTCTTCGTTGAAAATCAGCACCCTCTAAAGGAACTCTTCAACAAAAATAGAGTATCATATTTCCTAGAAAAAGTATATCCTCATAAAACCGAAATCTATCGAATCTCTCTAAATTTCAATCATTCGAAAATCACCTTTTTCGCCGTATCAAAACCTTCGCTTTTCTCTATAAACCAACCTTTAAACCCGCTCTTCCTCTTGAAAGAATGATTAGGGAGAAGATCAGTGTCGTCCTTATCTAACCGGTGGAGATTTGATTCTTGGTCAAGCCTATGACAATACTTGCAGCATGACTGGCTATGAGCGAATCCATTTCATAGATTGATAGGGAACCCCAAACACTTGAGTGATTTGAGTGACCCGTGTAAGGAAGCCAAAGTCATGTAACCTCCTCTCATGCTTGCAGAGATAGTTTCTCCCTTTTAGAAGATAGTTTGTTTGATCTTGCTCTTATAATAAATAACAAGCCACTTGAATAATAGAACGGAAACTTCAGAAGCATCCATGAACTTAAAATAAAAGAGAGGTTTGCTTGAGGACAAGCAAAATCTAAGTGTGGGATATTTGATATCGGCAAAAAAGTCACGTTTTTACCCCCGATATTGAGCCCTAAAACCATAAAGTTCCAAACTTTATCGCCAAAATAATCACTTTATTGGTTAACTTGGTAGATTTAGTCATTACAAAGGCTATGTTTCAAGAATCACTAAAAACGGATGAGAAACGAGGAAAAACGAGCAAAACCGGCTAAGACGATTAACTCGCGTTTAAATAACGTATTTTATAATTTTTGGAAAAGTTTAATTACTTAACCTCACGTTGTAGGATATTCAATTACGAACGCGTGGGCATAAGAATCGTCAAAAACGGAGCTAAAACGAAGATTCTAGAGCGAAAACGAGAAATCAAGTTACGATCCAGGGAATCGAGGCTGACCAGCACAAAATCCGCCCTGCCATACCACCTGCCATCCGCCCTGCCAGTATGCTAACGGCCTGCCAAATACGGCCTGCCAGTGCACCTTGCCAAACGGCCTGCCAGGCGTTTTTCAGAAAATATGGCCTGCCAGTGCATCTTGCCAAACGGCCTGCCAGGCGTTTTTTGGCCAAAAATTACAGTTTTGCCCCTAAGCTTTGCTTATAAAAGGAGGGCTTCATTTCTCATTTCAACACACCAAAAACACACCAATTCCTCACTTCTCTCTCTAAATATCTCTCTATAGTCGCTCTCTAGTGATCTATAGGAGATTAGTTCTCTCTCTACTTTCTCTCTCTAGGTTCTAGAGAGAGAAAAGTACAGAGATTAAGAAATGTAGTTATCTCTCTATTGTCGCTCTCTAGTGATTAATAGGATATTAGTATGTAGTTAGTTGTAGAAGCTATCAAGCATTGTAACGCTATGAATATTATGAAGAAATACAAGTGTTATTCTGCCGACATTATCCGGTACTATCTATCCTTTTATTTTATCAGTTTATTATAATATTCTTGTTCGATGTTTATGATTTACTAATGTTAGAAATGCTTGTTGCCATGATGTGTGAGTAATTGCTTGATTGTTCACCATGATTTAATAATGTTAGTTAGGGATAATTATCGTTTCGTAGTTACTTTCTGTCTATGATATTAAACCTCGTTATTATCGTCCTTCCACCAATAAACGTGATTAAAACCTTTTATAAAGTCGACATTATAAAGGTAATTAATTATCTGTGTTTATACATTGGTCAAGGTATGAACCCATCGGAAATACTATAAAGTACATGGGGAATTACCATAGGACCAGATCAAGACATTGGTCAAGAGTATAAGACTCATGTCGATGTACTATAGGACAACTTGAGCATGGTCAAGGTTAGAAGCTATGGAACCACTATAAGTCTAGTACATGGTGGATAACTAAGGGATTTATTGGGTAGATTTAAGTAAGGGTTGGTTTAAGTCATAAATGGGAATTTAACGCACTACAATACAAACTAAGCTTATAAATCTTTAAGGATGACTGAGAACTATCTGATGTTCTAACTTGTTTACAAACCCTTAGATTTTACTAAACCATTGACAGAAAGGGATTCGAAACACAATCATAACCACTCACTTGGGTGATACACTAAGGTGTTAAGAAAGGTTGGATATTCTATATATATGACTATGCTACTTTATTCGTGCACCTAAGGTATGCACTGCATCCTAGATGGGCCACTTATATTTCTAAACTGGATAAAGCGTCGGGAGTTGAGCATAGTCCATCCGATCAGAATCTTCAAAGCCTAGTTCCTCGTGACATGCTAATCGGGAAACCGCTTAGTAGGGAATCTAGTGTTCACACTGAGGTATATCTATCCAATGAGTGTCTCGCAATCATCCTGACACTACGTTATCTTAAATCAAGCTGAACCACGTCTTCTCTGTCTTTAGCTGTTGCATACTAGCTAGCTTATTTTAATTATATTGCTTTAATATCTTAATTACAATTATATAAACTATTCAACCCAACTATTGCCTTTACACAATTTGATATTCCGGATAAAGTGGTGTCTAGAATAAACCGGTTGGACTTGGTTATTGGATTTTCCGAACAGTCGCCAATTTATTGGGACCAAAAGGATCCTGCCTCTCCACACAAGGTGTACCTGGCCACTAGTCTTGGATACTGAATTGTGTATAAACCCAATCTTAATTACTAAATTATCTAGATAAGCTCTGTTTCAAATTCGACTGCTCAAGGAACGACCCTAGGTCATATTTGCCCTTGCTAACCCATAGGAAGGAATAATAGATTTAGGCCCAGCATATATAAATTAAACAATCATCTTCTCCCGTTGGTATCCTAAACTGACGTTTTGCGACCTAACGACACCGCATAAATAAACAGTCCGATTCGGGCATATCAAGGTTACATTTAATTAAAAATAAAATACAACTAATCTAGAATTTTAAATTACATAATTGGCTCAAAACGGCCTCCCAAAATAGAAGATTAAATTACATCAATAAATGGCCACAAAACAATGGCATACAAATAACCACAAACATTCAAGATCACAACACATAAACACGGTTTAGGTTTTCATCGGCTATGCACAATAAATGTAACACCCTGTTTTCCCCGTATATGAATTATAGGTGTATTGGGTATGTACGATAGGAGTTTGAAGGATTTGAGACGTGTTCGGTAGTTAAAGTCTTGTATGCGGGAGAAGGGCTCAGGTCGAGCTTTGGGTCGCGACGCGACAAATGAGGCCGCGGCACGGCATTCTATTGAAATTTAGATCATAAGTTAGTTGTAAAATGATCCCAGACTTAGTCAAATGTCGCGGCGCGACATTTAAGGCCGCGGCGCAGCATACTGCACGAACTGGCACCAGATTCTTGTAATTTTAAATGAAGTTCAAGGGCAATTTGTTTTTTTCGCGTTTGAGCCAGATTTGAGGATTTAACCTCATCCATTCATTTCATTTCTTATTTTCTTTTCCTTTTTCTTTCATTTTCTCCCAAGAAACTCAAATACCCCAAGTGATTCAAGTGGGATTTTGGAAAGGAAGAAGTGGGTTTTGATCTTTGGCGTAGTTGACAAGTTTGTTCTCCTCGTTCTTAGCTACACGGTGATACTAGTGGTAAGCTCTAACTCCAAAATTCGTTTTTGTGTTCTTCATTCAAGTTTAGGGCTTTTGATTGTATGATTCATAGATAGAACCCATTTAGTCGTTAATTGAAGATTAACACCAAGATTCGGGTTGATTGTTGTTAATGTCGGGTTTTGGGTTTGGTGTGCAATTTCATGCTTGTGAGACTTGCAATTGGGTGTAATCACTAGTATTTAGTGATTATTGAGGTGTTGGAAGAGATTAGGGTTCTCTTGGTTGACTAATTTTGACTAGAGTCAAAATTAGGGTTTTGGTGATGATTATGACCCGATTGTGAATTAATGAGGTTTGTAAACTTAAAATGGATTAAGTTGAAGTATAAAACGAGTTAAATGTGTTTTGGTGTCAAAACTTGTAAATGGTGAGATTTTGACCTTATGGGTCAAAATGAGGGTTTATGGGCGATTTTGAGAACGATAAGTGTTTAACACTTGTGTTCGGGTTTAATTGGCATATTAGGACCATTATCACTTGTGTTAGTGATTATTGGGTAGTTTGGGCGCGGTTTGTCCTTGAAAGTGCATTTGAGTCGAAATTGCACTAAGTGTCGAATTGGGTGGCTTGTAGATCCAATTTAAGTGTGTTGTTGAATTTGTGATAATGAATTAGGTACTTTCCATTAATGAGTTGCGGATTACTTGGAAGCACTTCTTCAAGGCGACAAGGTGAGTGTTAATATCCTATATGCATATGTATGTGTAGGATGGGTGCGGGTCGGGTGAAGTGATTCTCGGTTATAGAGCTCACTTCACATATAGGTGGATTGATGGACTTGTGTATAGGTCCAATTGGCACAGTTGTGCGTTTTGGTTAACCACCTTTGACGAGGTGTACACCTTGTGTGTACGTTATCACATGGGCGTGTGATGTGGATTATATAACCCCAATGGCGAAGGGTTAATATTGTGAGTGGAATAATTATACGTATGTGTATATGGCATATTTATTTGTGAATGTTATGGTATGAACCATCGAGCCGGTAGTGCCATAATGTGTGTGTGTGATAGGATGTGAACCATGAGCCGGTAGCATCAAGTGTGAACCACGAGCTGGTAGCACTATAAAATAATTGATGTGAACCACATGCCGGTAGCATCGAGTGTGAACCACGTGCCGGTAGCACTATAAAATAATTGATGTGAACCACGTGCCGGTAGCATCGAGTGTGAACCACGAGCCGGTAGCACTAAAAAAGAGTATGACTCAAATGCGTATGGTGTGAACCACGAGCCGGTAGCACCATAGCGTTATGGTTAACCTTGGGTGTTTTACGCGTTGTTATATATATATATATATATATATATATATATATATATATATATATATATATATATATATATATATATATATATATATTGTATACGTATAATGTTGTATTGACGTGATGTAGCTAACCTTTTGGTTGTAGCTTATTGGCATTGTTCACAACGTTGTTTGCGAACTTACTATATTATTGGTGTTGTTAGCTTGTGCTTAGTGAACGCACGGTATGATAGGTTTAGCTTGCCTTATACCTTGATGCTTCGGTATGCGCTATTTGATTATTATTGTGGCGTGTCCATTTTATGCATATATATGTATGTAGTATATTTTCACTCACTAAGTGTTAGCTTACCCTCTCGTTGTTGATATTTTTATAGGTTCGCGTGATGGCGGCTCGGGTAAGCATGGGGATTAGAGATCTTGGCTAGGTTGCTTTGGAAGATCTTGCTTTTGGACTCGATTAGGATTTTGGTAGCGTAGTCCCAAATCACCATGCTCGGTTTTGTGTAAACGTAACTAGTCGGGTCATAATGATTATAACCGGTTTACGATTTCATTAATGAACCATTGTATTAGGGAGTTTAAATTATTAATGTATGTTTTAAGTTCGTTGAACTTACTTTGGTAACAAATATGTTTTGGAAATTGTGTAATGGGACCTAAAGTATTATTTAACGCGTATTAAAAGGAAAAAAAATTTATGGGCAGGTTTTAATACGGGTTGGGTCGTTACAAGTGGTATCAGAGCATGGTCTAAGGGATTTAGGTGACTTGAGATAGGTGCCTAGACTTAGACTTTTGTGTGTGCTAAATTGTTGCGGGACTTGTAGGATTACGGGTCGGAATGGGTTATAGTTAGTACCTTGTTGTAGGTGGACTAACATTTATATTAGTAATGCGGATATTATTAATATGTTATTGTGTTGTGATAATAATTCTCGCGTGTGTTTATATCGCGTAGAATTTTGTTTGTGTTTGTTATATCATCGAGCGAGGCGGTCGTTGTACTAACGAGTTGATACGGCGTGTGTGCGTAATAAGGACTTGCAAACCTTATTAAGGGTGCAAATCGTGTCTAGCAAGTGATGTACGACGAGTGTTTAGCAAGATGGGGCGGTGTTGTGTGCATAACTTTATACGTTCGTGATCTAATCGCTTTGCATTCCTTAGAATGGCGACGAGAAACGGGATCGAGTCGAACGACACGGAAGTTTAACGCTAGAGTTGTGGCCGCCGTTGCGGAGCAAATGAGTGCGTTTCGAGAAGAAATGGATAGGAAGTATTTCGAATTTCGGGGTAGTAGTGAAATGGAGCGTTGTCTTAAGAGCTTCATGAGGACTAAACCCCCGATGTATGACGGGAAACCGGATCCTTTGGTAAGCACAACTTGGATCTCGGATGTCGAAGGGTGTTTTTGTACTATTGAATGCCCTCCTGAGAAGAAGACGAGACTCGCTACTAGTTTGTTGCGGGGTAGGGCAAAGGATTGGTTGGATGGTAAGGTTGATCTTGTCGGTGGTGAACCGTTTATGGTGTTATCGTGGGACAGGTTTAAGAAGGAATTCTTCGAGGAGTTCCGGACTTCAGCCGATTTGTCGAAAATGCGTAATGAGTTGCGGAATTTGCAACAAGGTTCTATGGATTTAAATACTCTCAAGATGACCTTTATGGCGAAGGCTCGTTTTTGTCTGGAGTATTTGGGGAATGATAATTTGTTGATGCGAGATTTCTATCGAACCTTGAATGATGACTTGAAAAATAAGATTAGCCGGGGTTACGCGAAATCGTTTGCGGAATTATTCGCCGTGGCTAGAGGTTTCGAGTCGTATACGCGATCAAAGATTGGTGAACCTTCAAGTGAGAGAAGGGTTTTTTCGTATGGTGCTCCGAGTAAGAGGACTAAGGGTCCGAGTGTGAGCACGGGTGGTACGCGGACGGGTATACCAGATTCTAGTGCATCTAGATGTTACAATTGTGGCATGAGGGGTCACAAGTCTTGGGAATGTTCGGTACCAAAGGGTGATGGTATGGTGTGTTTCAATTGCCAAGAAGAAGGACATCGTAAGTCGGAATGTCCCAAGTTAGCGGGGACGGGGCGGCAAGGAGACGTTAAGGTACGTTTCGTTTTAATAAATATGCCCTTTGATTATTTATTAAGTGTCATTTGAATTTGAGTTTATTAAATGCATTGTGTTGTGCATGTTGTTATTATGGGTGACGTTCCTAATGGAAGTACCCTATGGTGACATTTGATTGTCGGGCGAAGGGCGTAAGACTTGGTGCAACCAAGCATTCCTTAGTATTTGGGAAATGTTTCTACCAAGCCATGGAAATGAGTTTTGGTGTTCTGATGTTAGAGCGTGTTCGCTCTCGTGTTGAAGTTGATGAACCATGAGGTTCGACGGGTGGGATGAAACCCGAGAAATCGAGTGTTTTGGATCTCGATGTATGTTAGTAAAGGAGTCTACGTGAGGCGACATTAGGTGCCTCTTTTATACCTACTAGCGTGGTGTTCGACTCCGATTATGTTGCGGTTACATTGTACTTAGGGTACCGAAGTGAAACCCTTAGTTACATGAGTGACTGGGTGAAGTTTGACAAGCTATAGCAATTGGATGATTGCGAGAGTAGAGCTGTGTAATTTGCGGTACACTTTTCGTTCGAAGTGTTAAGGATTGGTTGAAATCCTTCGTGTGCCGAAGATTGGAGCGAGATGTAGTGATGGGTCGTGTGAACCCAATTGTTGGTAAAGTCTACCTTTGGTAGCATTGTACGGGTGTACGAGATGCGGTTATGGAACGTAATTCCAAGTGGGGGAGTTACACTCCCGCATGAGGAGGTTTTAGTGTGAGATTTCGGACAATGCTTATGGTAGATCCGAAATTTGTGTCGGGACCTAGATTTGGTCGATTTGTGGTGGAGTACAATTTCGGTAAAATTGTACCTATGATTTTAGATTTGAATTATCACCAAGGTGGTAATGTGGTAAATCTCGTTGAGAGATAATGGACGGGTATGGCAAGCAAGGTGGAATCCCTCGGTTAAGGGATGTGCGTGGTGGATTCTCTTATAGAGAATTATTGTTTTGTGCCGATGTTCGATATAGGTGGTTCTTGCTCGATTGTGTGAATGGTTAGTGGTATCCGTTAGGATTCACTATAGCGTAGCAGAGCGCGATGTTACGCTACTCGTTGTTCGAGGCCAAAAGGGCGTTGATTGGTGAAGCATGACTTTTGGGGTCCGCTGACTTCATCATGGTTATCGATTGGTGAAGCATGACTTTCGGGGTCCGCTGACTTCATCATGAGCGTGGTGTTATATCGGTGAAGCATGACTTTAGGGGTCCGCTGACTTCATCCGGTGTTGAGATTGGTGGAGCATGACCTTCGGGGTCCGCTGACTTCATCAAGGGAGTAGTGTTACGTCGTCATGGCATAACATTATCGGGAAATGCGAGTACCGGTGGGAAATGAGAGTACCATTCATGAGTTGTGTTGTGGGACGTGAATATCGGGTTGTTCGTATTCACAATATTTCGGGTTGTTTCGGCCATGTTGTGTTGTGATCTATTGGTTGTTTTATACACCAATGGTGGGGTCGTAAGGACCGTGTGGTGTGATATATCGGTTGTTTTATACGCCGATGGTGGGGTCGTGAGGACCATGTTGTATGATTAGTGATGCGATAGCCGCGCTTCGCTCACGTGTTGTTACGGGTGTGACAATAGTCGATTTTGTACACCTTGGGTTAGCATTGCCATGGTCGTTTTGGGCGCTAACGGTTTTAGCAGTTGCTTGTTATGATGTTACGGTAGTTGCGTATTGGTCGTATTGCGCACTACAAGGGATGTATAGTGATTGGTGTTATCCGTAAGGATTCGTTTGGTTCGGTCTTCATCGTTTCGGGTTGTTGACCTTAGGTTTAGACTTGGTTGCCTTTAGCGTTGTACTCGGTAAGGGTACGCTAAGGGGTTGATATCTCGGTACGAGATTGTTTGAGTTTTCCCGATGTTAGGGAATGAGCATGGTTTTAGTGCTCGGATTGTGGAATTGATAAATCGCGGGTGACGATTTAGTTGTCGAAGGCAATTCATTGGGAAGAATTGCTTAGGAAAGTCGGTTGGGACTTATGTTTGAGGACCGTGAAGTGTGGTCCGTTTGGTTAAGTGACGAGGATTACGAGGAAGTGATCGAATCTAAGTGAGGGAGAGTTGTAACACCCCGTTTTCCCCGTATATGATTTATAGGTGTATTGGGTATGTACGATAGGAGTTTGAAGGATTTGAGACGTGTTCGGTGGTTAAAGTCTTGTACGTGGGAGAAGGGCTCAGGTCGAGCTTTGGGTCGCGGCGCGACAAACGAGGCCGCGGCGCGGCATTCTATTGAAATTTAGATCAGAAGTTAGTTATAAAATGATCCCGGACTTAGTCAAATGTCGCGGCGCGACATTTAAGGCCGCGGCGCGGCATACTGCAAGAACTGGCACCAAATTCTTGTAATTTTAAATGAAGTTCAAGGGCAATTTGGTCTTTTCGCGTTTGAGCCAAATTTGAGGATTTAACCTCGTCCATTCATTTCATTTCTTATTTTCTTTTCCTTTTTCTTTCATTTTCTCCCAAGAAACTCAAATACCCCAAGTGATTCAAGTGGGATTTTGGAAAGGAAGAAGTGGGTTTTGATCTTTAGCGTAGTTGACAAGTTTGTTCTCCTCGTTCTTAGCTACACGGTGATACTAGTGGTAAGCTCTAACTCCGAAATTCGTTTTTGTGTTCTTCATTCAAGTTTAGGGCTTTTGATTGTATGATTCATAGATAGAACCCATTTAGTTGTTAATTGAAGATTAACACCAAGATTCGGATTGATTGTTGTTAATGTCGGGTTTTGGGTTTGGTGTGCAAGTTCATGCTTGTGAGACTTGCAATTGGGTGTAATCACTAGTATTTAGTGATTATTGAGGTGTTGGAAGAGATTAGGGTTCTCTTGGTTGACTAATTTTGACTAGAGTCAAAATTAGGGTTTTGGTGATGATTATGACTCGATTGTGAATTAATGAGGTTTGTAAACTTAAAATGGATTAAGTTGAAGTATAAAACCGAGTTAAACATGTTTTGGTGTCAAAACTTGTAAATGGTGAGATTTTGACCTTATGGGTCAAAATTAGGGTTTATGGGCGATTTTGAGAACGATAAGTGTTTAACACTTGTGTTCGGGTTTAATTAGCATATTAGGACCATTATCACTTGTGTTAGTGATTATTGGGTAGTTTGAGCGCGGTTTGTCCTTGGAAGTGCATTTGGGTCGAAATTGCACTAAGTGTCGAATTGGGTGGTTTATAGATCCAATCTAAGTGTGTTGTTGAATTTGTGATAATGGATTAGGTACTTTCCATTGACGAGTTGCGGATTACTTGGAAGCACTTCTTCAAGGCGACAAGGTGAGTGTTAATATCCTATATGCATATGTATGTGTAGGATGGGTGCGGGTCGGGTGAAGTGGTTCTCGGTTATAGAGCTCACTTCACATATAGGTGGATTGATGGACTTGTGTATAGGTCCAATTGGCACGGTTGTGCGTTTTGGTTAACCACCTTTGACGAGGTGTACACCTTGTATGTACGTTATCACATGGGCGTGTGATGTGGATTATATAACCCCAATGGCGAAGGGTTAATATTGTGAGTGGAATAATTATACGTATGTGTATATGGCGTATTTATTTGTGAATGTTATGGTATGAACCATCGAGCTGGTAGTGCCATAATGTGTGTGTGTGACAGGATGTGAACCACGAGCCGGTAGCATCAAGTGTGAACCACGAGCCGGTAGCACTATAAAATAATTGATGTGAACCACGTGCCGGTAGCATCGAGTGTGAACCACGTGCCGGTAGCACTATAAAATAATTGATGTGAACCACGTGCCGGTAGCATCGAGTGTGAACCACGAGCCGGTAGCACTATGAAAGAGTATGACTCAAATGCGTATGGTGTGAACCACGAGCCGGTAGCACCATAGCGTTATGGTTAACCTTGGGTGTTTTACGCGTTGTTATATATATATATATATATATATATATATATATATATATATATATATATATATATATATATATATATATATTGTATACGTATAATGTTGTATTGACGTGATGTAGCTAACCTTCTGGTTGTAGCTTATTGGCATTGTTCACAACGTTGTTTGCGAACTTACTATATTGTTGGTGTTGTTAGCTTGTGCTTAGTGAACGTACGGTATGCTAGGTTTAGCTTGCCTTATACCTTGATGCTTCGGTATGCGCTATTTGATTATTATTGTGGCGTGTCCATTTTATGCATATATATGTATGTAGTATATTTTCATTCACTAAGCGTTAGCTTACCCTCTCGTTGTTGATATTTTTATAGGTTCGCGTGATGGCGGCTCGGGTAAGCATGGGGATTAGATGTAACATCCCGCGTTTTTCCGCTAAATTTAATTTTAACACCGTCTTTTTTTTTAAAACATAATCTTTCGTATTTAAATTAATAGTTTCCGTGAGTAACGTTCATTATATTCCCGCTATTTAATTTTGACATCACCCGTTTACTCGAGCGTTTTAAAAATATTCGTTTGGTTAATTCCCGCACCCGACTACAAACATGAGTGACTTAAGTTGACAAGTGGGCAAAGTGGTGACTAGGTCAACTAGTCAACCACTTCACCTCCTCCATCCATTTCCATCCATCTCCCTCATCTCTCTTTCTCTCTAGCAAGAACACACACACACAACACCCAATTCAATCATTCATCATCTAAATTCGATTTAGGAGGCTTACAACAAAACAAATTACATATTTGGAATCCTCTCTTCATCCTCTACAATTTGATACCAACTTCATCTCGTTTGGGTAACATTTCTAAAACTCTAGATTTCTCTAAATTCGTGTTTTTGATTTGAAATGGTGTTAGTTAGTGTCTATGGCTCAAGTCTAACATGAATATATGTTTGGTTTGCTCGATTTGTTGTTTTTGGAGTAACTAGCATGAACTTGAAATGGGTTTGCTTAATCCTTGATTTTGGATGAGTTAATGTTGTTAGATTGTTAAAGTGCATGTTTTAATTGTGTTACTAGTATCACTAGCTTCGTTTTGATGCGTAGGTTGATTAAGAAAACTTCAAAAACATGAATATTGATTTTGTGATGTTTGACTAGGGTTTGATAGTTCTTGACATGAACTTTTGATGCTTGAATGCCATGGAATGTTAATTGTTAGTGATTAGTTGTAATGTATGCTTAATTACCTTCGAAACGGCATATCGTATGTGTAAATTGGATTCCCGAAACTTAAAATGCAATTGATGAACTTGAAACTTTGAAAATGGACTTTTAAACGATCACTTGACGAGAAATCGGTTATGGAAAATGTTGTTTTTGTTTGATGAAACATGTTTAGTTGTGTTCCTTGTCAAAAGAGCTTTCCAACGGTATAAGATACGTCTTCTAATTGTTTACGGTTTGCGTTTTGCGTTTGTTTGAAGTTTTGACCAAGACTTGAACCTTGAAAACGACCTGACACCAGACCATGTGTTATGTCGCGGCGCGACACCCCTTGCCGCGGCGCGACATATGCCTTGTCCAGATTCTGTCCAACTTTTCCATTTTATCAAAAATGTTTGCCATGTTCTAGACCTCCAATTCACATGCAACTTGTTTTAACATGCTTATATATGAATAACTAGCATAGAAAATTTGTCCGAGACCCGACCCGAACGTGTTGACTTTTTCGTTGACTTTGACCAAGTTTGACTTTTAGTCAAACTTAACCAAACTTTTATGCAATCTTCCTAACATGCTTTTATACTTGATTCTTGCATGAAACTTGACAACGTGATTCACATGCTATACTATTCGAGTCGTAACGAGCCATAGGACTAATTGAACACATTTCACCCGACCTTGTGTCGTAACCGGTTAATTGATATAACTTACTTGTTTAGGTCAAGGCTAAGCAACTTTCATGCACACGTTTACTTGTTGAAGTACTTTTATACTCGTGCACTCGAGGTGAGATCATAGTCCCACTTTTACTCTTTTTGAACTTACATTTGGGATGAGAAAACATAAACGATTCTTTTGAACTAAGTGAACACAAGAACGGGAAAACAAACATTCTACATACGAGTTTAGAACAAAATCCTCAATTCGATTATCATTAGTTACACTTGCCGGGTGTAAGCGAGAACTTATGTTATATGGCCATATGGGTTGACAACCCTCATCCTTGACGGTTCGCTACCGTCTACGGATGAAATATATTTTCGAGAATCAGTGTTTGTTCTAGCACTAAGTGATGGGGTATACAATGGAAGGAATGTTAAGCTTTGATAATTGGGTGCTCGTGAAACAAACTTTTGGAATGTATTACTATTATTTCATTGATGCAAATCTTGTGGTTCACTTGTACTTACTTACTTAAACCTATGATTTCACCAACGTTTTCGTTGACAGATTTCTATGTTTTTCTCAGGTCCTTGAACGATACATGATACATGCTTCCGCTCATTATTTTGATACTTGCATTGGATGTCGAGTATATATATATGCATACATGGAGCGTCTTTTGGATACTTTTAAATTGTGTCGCATAAGTTTCATTTGTACTTAAAACTTTGTATCGTAACTTGTGGTGGAACTATTCTTGTAAACTTGAACAACCTTTACATTTGAAATGAATGCGACATATCTTTTGGTCAAACGTTGTTTTAAAGACTTATGACCACGTAACGGGACCTAAGTAGACGGCGCCGTCAATGATGATTTTGTCGGGTCGCTACAGATGGTATCAGAGCGTTGGTTGTAGGGATTTAGAGTTCATTAGTGTCAACCCCGAGTCATAGGGTACATTGGTGAGTCTAGACTACAACCGGCATATAGACTTGAAGTAGGAATTACTTGACTACTTGTGCATTTATACTCGAACGCTTCTACTCATATCTACTCTTAGTTCATCTTAATCTCACGTTGTTTAATTTGATTGACGCGCCACCTTGACTATATGAAATAATGTCGAATGCACATATGAATCAGGGTAATATAATTTCCGGGATTATATTACGGTGACTCATATGAACGTTCCGACATTATGACATAAAGAATTTAAGGCGAGTCAAGGAAAAATTTCCTCTTTATCTTGATTTCCACATCACGATTAGTATTATTGATAATACTAAACAACGGTATTCTTGTGTCATGAAGGAACAATGGCTCACCAAGGTCAACACAATACCCCTCCCGAAACTCTCGAACAAGCTCTTCAACGAATGATAGCCACCGCTGTGGGAGAGGCAGTGGCCGGTCACTTCTCCAACAACAACAACAATCATGGGGTCGGTAATTCAAACGGGGGGTGCTCCTACAAAAACTTCATGAAGTACAATCCTCCCACTTTCGATGGAACCGAAGGACCGGTTGCTCTCACCCGATGGTTCGAACAAACAGAAGCCGTTTTTAGCATAAGCGGTTGTCGGGACCAAGATAAGGTCAAGTTTTCCACCCCCACTCTCACCGGTATTGCTCTCTCATGGTGGAACACGTATGTACAATCGGTGGGTATCGATGAAGCCCTTACACTCTCTTGGACCGAATTAAGAGAAAGAATGACCACCGAATACTTCCCGCGCGAAGAGACTCGAAGGCTCGAACAGGGGCCAAGAAATTTAAAAATAGCCCGAGATGACCTCGAAGCTTATAATCAACGGTTTGCCGAACTAACCTCAATTTGTCCAAACCTCCGGGCTCCCGGGCCCCAAGGAGTTGAGTTTTACATGGATGGCCTCCCTAAGAGCATTCCACACGGGGTAATGCCATTAAGACCCGCCGACCTACAAGAGGCTGTGATGATAGCCCGCCGATTTATAAAAACGGTGGATGAAATTGAAGCGCTGGCACCAACGGCCGAGGCCCAACCAGTTAACAACAAAAGAAAACAGGAAGCCTCTCCATCAAGCAACCACAACCACAACGACTCCACCAAGAAGCCTTTCACCCCCGGCGGCAGGAAAAATTATGCTGGAACACGACCTTTTTGCAACACGTGCCACAAACATCATTATGGAAAATGTAGCGGACCATTTTGCATCAAGTGTCAAAGAAGTGGCCATGTGGCCCATAGTTGTAAGGGTGCCGCCCCCGTCGCTAAAAAGGTGCCCAGTGCACGCAGAAGGGGTGCTTGTTTTGAATGTGGACAACTGGGTCATTTTAAGAATGCATGTCCCAAGAAGAACGCCCACCCTAATGTACGCGAATGAGCTTTCAACCTTAACACATAGGATTCCCGGAACGACAATTAGTTACGGGTACGTTTCTTCTCAACGACTCTTATGTTTCATGTTTATCCGATTCGGGTATCGATAAATGTTTTGTATCCAAGGCTTTGGAGCCTACTCTTTGCACTCCACCCCTCCCCCTAGATATTACTTACGCCATTCAAGTGACCAACGGAAAACCATTGCGTATCGAAAAATTTTATCGGAGGGAGTACGTTAAACTTATTGGGTAGGTAATTTGAACTTCTATTTGACATCTATAGAACTAGGGAGCCCGAAACCTATACGTTAGGAAGGGAATGTTTTCCCCACATATATGTGATTTTAGTGAACTAAATGATTTCCGTTTAAGAACCGATATCCTCTTCCCCGTATCAACAACCTCTTGAACCGTTACACGGATCTCGCGTATATTCTAAAATCGACCTTCATTCTGGTTATCATCAATTGAGGGTTAAGGGAGAAGATGTCTCCTAAACCGCTTTCCGAACTCGCTACGATAGTTATAAATTTCTTTTAGTGCCGTTCAGTTTATCTAAGGCTCCGCCCGTATTCATAGACCTCCGGAACCGCGTATGCAAACTTATCTAGACAAATCCGTTACCGTACTTATAATTGATGTTTTAAGCTATTCAAGCGGAAAGGGAAAAAAAAAAACGGACAACGTCTCCGTCTTACGCTCGAACTCTTGAGAAAAGAGCAACTTTATGCCGAATTCTCCAAGTGAGAATTTTGGTTAAACGAAGTCCAAATTCTAAACCATGTTGTTAGTGGTCAAGGTAAAAAAAAAAAAAAAAAAAAAAAAAAAAAAAAAAAAAAAAAAAATTTAATTAATTAATTTTGGAGAAACCCTCACGACTCAGACTTGTATTCGTAAAAATCTTAGATCTCACCGGTTGTTACCGAAGATTCATTTCTGACTTTTCTCGTATTACACGACTTTAATCTCTCCGCGATCGAACCTTGAGCGTGAAGAATCACACCAACATTTCTAGCTAAATTCGTACAACACCAGATGGGACTCAAATATGGAAATATTTCTACTTGGACGCCGAAAGGCATACTCCCTCGACTCGAAATCAACGGGACGGAAATTCGTTATTTTGCACGAAGAATTCGAATACTAAATTGTGGATCCGATCAATATTCTTGTCATCACGTACCACACTACATACCTCTGTTATTTCACCGTTACCGTCTGATATTACTGGAAATTAAGATAACACACAATCCAACGATACTTCACTCTTCTTTGACTTAACGCCCTTGTGTTTCTGATAATCGGTCAACTATTATTCAACCCCGAACTATACAACTACGTGTACTACCTCGTTTCTCTTTCAGACTTCAACTTTTGACAACTAGAGGCACGTTATAGCAACCTCGAGATGTAAACTCATCCTATTCTAAGTCCTCATTTCACTACTATCTTTACCGTTCGCATTTCCGTTTAAAGAAACTCCTTGTAACATTTCTCCATGGATAGAGAAACTCCTCATATTACATAAGTATTCGCCACGAGGGTGAATAGTCCTAACGAACATTTTTTTTTCGAACCCTAACTGACTCGTTCAAACATATCTTAAGAGATTCTATTCCAACACGGTGTATCTTTGTTAATTATCCCGTATCGAAATACTCGTTTCACTTCTAGTTTTACAAGAAGCCTCGGGACCGCGTTTAGACATGAGTACCGCGTACCATCCACAACCCGACGGACCGAACAAACATGTGATTTAAACCTTGGAAACCATAATACAAGTTTGTATTACCAACTTCAAATTTACTTGAGAAAAGTATTTTCCTTTAACCGAATCCTCGTACTACAATGATTTTCATTCAAGTTTTAACGTCACTCCTTTTGAAACCACATGTGACCGGAAACGTCATTCTCCCTTGTCGAACCAAGTAAACGATGATCAATCCACCGGGGCCGAGGTTGTTCATGAGCAACCGAGAAAATTTATTCATATTCAGGTAAAACCCTACGCGACTCGTAATCACCAAGAGCTACGCCGATGTTAGACGTAAACATTTCAAATTCCACGTGGGAAACCGCGTCACGTTAAGAGTCGCACCTTGGAAAGGTGCAATCCGTTTCGGGAAACGTAGGAAGCTAAATCCGCGATATTTTGATCCTTTAAATTCTTGGGGTGTTTTGGACCCGTCGCTAGCCGTTTAGACTTTTCCGACTCATTTTGGGTCTCCGTTTATCCTACATTCGATGTATCAACTCAAAGACGTGTTTTGCGAAACGAGAACTTGTTATCTCCTTTGATGAACTCACTATCGACGATAACCCTCACTTCCTAGGAGGACCGGTTGAAACCATAAATCGTGAAGCCAAACCTTAAAACATCGTATGATCCCGACCGTCAAAATTCGTTGAAATACCCTAGAACGTACTTCTCCCTCACTCGTAGAATTGGCAACGCAAGATCTCGAGGAAGATTCAACAACTACTACTTCCAACTAAATTTCGGGACGAAATTTCTTTTGAGGTGTGGATAATGTAACATCCCGCGTTTTTCCGTTAAATTTAATTTTAACACCGTCTTTTTTTTTAAAACATAATCTTTCGTATTTAAATTAATAGTTTCCGTGAGTAACGTTCATTATATTCCCGCTATTTAATTTTGACATCACCCGTTTACTCGAGCGTTTTAAAAATATTCGTTTGGTTAATTCCCGCACCCGACTACAAACATGAGGGACTTAAGTTGACAAGTGGGCAAAGTGGTGACTAGGTCAACTAGTCAACCACTTCACCTCCTCCATCCATTTCCATCCATCTCCCTCATCTCTCTTTCTCTCTAGCAAGAACACACACACACAACACCCAATTCAATCATTCATCATCTAAATTCGATTTAGGAGGCTTACAACAAAACAAATTACATATTTGGAATCCTCTCTTCATCCTCTACAATTTGATACCAACTTCATCTCGTTTGGGTAACATTTCTAAAACTCTAGATTTCTCTAAATTCGTGTTTTTGATTTGAAATGGTGTTAGTTAGTGTCTATGGCTCAAGTCTAACATGAATATATGTTTGGTTTGCTCGATTTGTTGTTTTTGGAGTAACTAGCATGAACTTGAAATGGGTTTGCTTAATCCTTGATTTTGGATGAGTTAATGTTGTTAGATTGTTAAAGTGCATGTTTTAATTGTGTTACTAGTATCACTAGCTTCGTTTTGATGCGTAGGTTGATTAAGAAAACTTCAAAAACATGAATATTGATTTTGTGATGTTTGACTAGGGTTTGATAGTTCTTGACATGAACTTTTGATGCTTGAATGCCATGGAATGTTAATTGTTAGTGATTAGTTGTAATGTATGCTTAATTACCTTCGAAACGGCATATCGTATGTGTAAATTGGATTCCCGAAACTTAAAATGCAATTGATGAACTTGAAACTTTGAAAATGGACTTTTAAACGATCACTTGACGAGAAATCGGTTATGGAAAATGTTGTTTTTGTTTGATGAAACATGTTTAGTTGTGTTCCTTGTCAAAAGAGCTTTCCAACGGTATAAGATACGTCTTCTAATTGTTTACGGTTTGCGTTTTGCGTTTGTTTGAAGTTTTGACCAAGACTTGAACCTTGAAAACGACCTGACACCAGACCATGTGTTATGTCGCGGCGCGACACCCCTTGCCGCGGCGCGACATATGCCTTGTCCAGATTCTGTCCAACTTTTCCATTTTATCAAAAATGTTTGCCATGTTCTAGACCTCCAATTCACATGCAACTTGTTTTAACATGCTTATATATGAATAACTAGCATAGAAAATTTGTCCGAGACCCGACCCGAACGTGTTGACTTTTTCGTTGACTTTGACCAAGTTTGACTTTTAGTCAAACTTAACCAAACTTTTATGCAATCTTCCTAACATGCTTTTATACTTGATTCTTGCATGAAACTTGACAACGTGATTCACATGCTATACTATTCGAGTCGTAACGAGCCATAGGACTAATTGAACACATTTCACCCGACCTTGTGTCGTAACCGGTTAATTGATATAACTTACTTGTTTAGGTCAAGGCTAAGCAACTTTCATGCACACGTTTACTTGTTGAAGTACTTTTATACTCGTGCACTCGAGGTGAGATCATAGTCCCACTTTTACTCTTTTTGAACTTACATTTGGGATGAGAAAACATAAACGATTCTTTTGAACTAAGTGAACACAAGAACGGGAAAACAAACATTCTACATACGAGTTTAGAACAAAATCCTCAATTCGATTATCATTAGTTACACTTGCCGGGTGTAAGCGAGAACTTATGTTATATGGCCATATGGGTTGACAACCCTCATCCTTGACGGTTCGCTACCGTCTACGGATGAAATATATTTTCGAGAATCAGTGTTTGTTCTAGCACTAAGTGATGGGGTATACAATGGAAGGAATGTTAAGCTTTGATAATTGGGTGCTCGTGAAACAAACTTTTGGAATGTATTACTATTATTTCATTGATGCAAATCTTGTGGTTCACTTGTACTTACTTACTTAAACCTATGATTTCACCAACGTTTTCGTTGACAGATTTCTATGTTTTTCTCAGGTCCTTGAACGATACATGATACATGCTTCCGCTCATTATTTTGATACTTGCATTGGATGTCGAGTATATATATATGCATACATGGAGCGTCTTTTGGATACTTTTAAATTGTGTCGCATAAGTTTCATTTGTACTTAAAACTTTGTATCGTAACTTGTGGTGGAACTATTCTTGTAAACTTGAACAACCTTTACATTTGAAATGAATGCGACATATCTTTTGGTCAAACGTTGTTTTAAAGACTTATGACCACGTAACGGGACCTAAGTAGACGGCGCCGTCAATGATGATTTTGTCGGGTCGCTACATTAGAGATCTTGGCTAGGTTGCTTTGGAAGATCTTGCTTTTGGACTCGATTAGGATTTGGGTAGCGTAGTCCCAAATCACCATGCTCGGTTTTGTGTAAACGTAACTAGTCGGGTCATAATGATTATAACCGGTTTACGATTTAATTAATGAACCATTGTATTAGGGAGTTTAAATTATTAATGTATGTTTTAAGTTCGTTGAACTTACTTTGGTAACAAATATGTTTTGGAAATTGTGTAATGGGACCTAAAGTATTATTTAACGCGTATTAAAAGGAAAAAAAATTTATGGGCCGGTTTTAATACGGGTTGGGTCGTTACAATAAATTATCACAATAATAACAAGATCATGACAATAACTATGGCTTGCTCCATGGCACAAGATACATGTCGTGGCCATGGATAATACACAAGCCATTTAATCAATAACAACCACACATGAATATACTAACCGTATAAAAACATAACCTTGCTCTGATACCACTGTTGGTGATTTAGGGTTTTAAGAAAACAATTTTCTCATCAATTATTATCATGTTCATACATATAATAACAATAATTTTAAGCGGAAGCGTATTAATTATATTAATAAATAAATAACCTAAACGGATCCATATGATTTATACGGTTAAATAAATAAATACAACAAGAGAGTTTAAAGATTATACCTTTCTTGTAGAACCGGATTGATGGAAGAGAAACTAACAATCAAAGGTATGATTGCCACTAGGGTAGTCCACGCTACACTTAAAACAACGTCAAACGGATGTGCTAGACCCGCCAAGTAATAATAAATAATCTCAAAGATTATTTATTGAATAAACTGAAAAAAATTTCTTTTGGTTTTCGTGTGTAGCAAAAGAAAATCGTATCGTATTGATTTTATAGTATCCGTATAAAACAAATATTTGTGGTGTTTTGTTGTCGACTAAAAGCATAGAAACTTACTAATTGCTTCTGCCTTCGAAAACTTAATAATATTGTGTGGTATTATTTTTGTGAGCACCTCTCAATCAAAGCAAGGTGATATTTATATATACATTCCAAAATCCAATGTCGGTTTACGAATAAGAATTTTAAGTCGGTCAAATTAATTCGTATCCACACAAATATTAGTTTTAACATCCAAAACCAATTCACTTTCCTTGACAAACACGTAGGTCAAATAATTAATTAATTGTTTTATTTTTAATTACTTGAATAATATATATATCGCGTATATATTATTAATTGACGTCTAGGTGTATATGTGTGTGACATCGAAGACTCACGTAAATTTAGCCATATATTTATGTGTTATACCTTGCGCATAAATCCTATAACCACAATCCTAACATTGACATCAAACTCAAAAACAAAAAGGACACTAGGATACACCAATAAACCCCACTTTATTAACTAATATATCCACGGGTTTTTTTTTTTTTTTGGGGGGTGCGGGGGTGTGGTGGGGGGCTATGTTTAATTTATGTATGTTCAATGTAGTTTATGGTTTATATTTCACTTTCAGGATACGACGGTCCTTAGTCTTAACAAGCTTTTGGTGGCGGTTCCGTTTTCGAGAGGGTGTATATTATATTATTATTTGAGGGAATATTAAAGAACTCCACTTTGTTAACTGATAAATCCATGTATTCTTCCTCATTAACATTTTGAGGGTGTTTACAACCTATTGAATGTTTTTGAACCAGCATTGTAGTACTAACATTTTTAAGGTGTTTGAAGCATACCGAGAGTGTTTTAACCAACATTGTGGTTATATTAACTTTTACTCTGGCTGTTACAATAGTGTAAATAAGGTAAAGTGGACGGTATAGTAAATGGTCAAATGACATTTTTTTTTTCTTTTGGGTATGGTCAAATAATAGTTAAAGTTTGGTTGGTATATTTATATACGTCTTCAAAGTTATGTCGGGCTTTTTTTGACCCGATTAACCTCAATTTCCTTTTACCTAATCTTTTATATTTGACTTTTTGGGGTGTATGGTAATTCAAATCGATCCACAAAAAAAAAAAAAATTTTTGTAAATGCACTCTATATAGTGGTCTCAAGCCTTTGACTCTTTTAACTGAAACTTTTTGGTAAGTCTTTTGATCAAGTAGACTTCTGCGAAACCTAGAAAAGATGGATTATAAATTACTTTTAAGAACGTCATCGCTTACGGAGGTTTAATCATTTGGGTTAGCCTTCCAATCCTCCATATTGACTTGTACATTTGAATTCCGAATAGTGATCCAAAAATGTGATACGACTCGAGTCTTGGATATCATATCTTCATTAATAATTGAATTTCGCGTTTAAGGGGAGCGTGAACTAACTTTTTTCTCCAATGCCAAATGAGCCATAACAATATATATCATGATGCAAGACATTTGTCACTTAACACAAGTGAGCTCCTAATAAAATTTGCAGCGGTTACTAGATTTGGGACGCCATTTGGGACTAATTATGAGACGTTCCGCCAGTTTAAAAAATTGAGCCATAATGGGATGACGAACCTGCAAGAGCTAAACAGGTGATCAATGGATTTGATTCAGCGTGGCAAAATGAGCAGCTTATTGGGTCGATGGCAACACCATATCCAAAGGGTTTGCTCTAGTAGGAAGTCCATTTTAAGATGATCTCCAAATGAAAACATTTATTTTTCGGGAATAAACTTGATCAAGTTGCTACCAAACAGACTGCTTGCTTGCTGAACCATTATTATTATTAAATTGTTATTATATGGAGAAAAAGTCTTAAAACATATGGCTCTAACTTGTGTATGTGGTGTTGAAGGTGTGAATAATTTGATCAAAGGAACAAGGATTCGTGTCAGACTTTGTGAACAAGTTAGTATGTATTTTGTTGTCTTATTTAGTTCTTTTAGGAGGTTAAAGCATTGGAACAAAAATGGAAACAAAATAAAATTAGCTTGGAGACGAAGTTAAGCTTGGAAGACAAGTTTTATGATAACAAGGAGTTGATTTTTTATGGAATGTTTCTTATACTTGAATGCCAAGTTAACTTCTGCAACAAGGTTTTTGGGATGCCTCCTCGTAAATTGTAACCATAGCCTCATTGTAATGTGTGCATAATAAAAAAGAAAATATCTCTGATTTGTGTCGGTGGACTAAACCCTTCTCTACATGTTTGGAGTTGGGATATAACCACGATAAATTCATACATCGTTTATCATTTAGTTATCGTTTATGCTTTTTTTATTATCCGTTTATTGTATGTGGGTGTTGTGATTGACGATACCACAATCACATATTCTTGTTAGGGTCCAATAATGAATTTCTTAACAAGTGGTATCAGGGCTTAAGGTTCCGAGTCGAGAAACAATGGAGGATCATACAACAATTTTCATCGATAGCAGGAATGAATGCATATAAACAATCAATGGGAAGATGACCCGTCGACTATAAAAGAGCACGCTGTTATGTTCTTTGAAAACCTTTTTTGTCAAAGTAACTCTGTTGGGCCACTTTCCTCTGCTTAGATTGGGCTTCCTTAAATCTGGACAGAATTTATGTCCACCACGTATTAACACTCGACGCAAAATTTACCTCGACCGAAGTTTTACATATAATTAAAATGTTTGATGGGAACAAAACACCCGGTCGAGATGGTTTCTCTATGCTATTTTTTAAGAAAGCTTGGTTCTTTTTAGAAGATGTTATTATGGACATGTTTTCTGAGTTTCATGATAATCCACAATTTTCAAGAGGACTCAACTCATCTTTCATAGTTTTGATTCCCAAGTTAAATTCGGCTAAAAGTATTGAGCACTTTCGTCCAATTAGTTTGATTAATGCTCCTTACAATATAATTGCTAAGACTTTAGCCAATAGGCTTAAAGTTGTGATTCCTTCTCTTATTAGTGAAAGTCAAAACAATTCGTTCCCTCAAGATTGTTAATAGATGGGGTCATGGTTGTGAATGAGGTGGTTCATTTTGCAAAAAAAGAAAAGGATAAAAAGCCTAAAAGAAGAGTTCCCGTCTCTTTACAGTATTTGTCCACAACAGTTTTCTTTGTGTCAAGAATTTTCGGTTTCCTCATTGTTTAACCGCTGCTCAATCCGGGTGGAATCTCCACTTACCTCTCCCCTTACCTTCGCATGATCATATGAAAAGTGAGTTGCTTCTTGCCTTATTATCCTCTTTCATCAAGATGAGGATTTGATCTCGTAATCTCCTTCTTCGGTTGGTACTTATTCAGTTTCTGATGTTATCCGAATCATAGTTAATTCGGGCAATAATACCGCCCCCATTTGGCCTAAAGTTGTGTGGAACAATAACTTTCCTTCCAAAGTCTCGTTATTTCATTGGCTCGCGTTAAAGAAAAGCGTCCCCATACGAGATGTCTTGTCCCGAAGGCATATTTTGCCGGTCAATCATTCTGTTTTGTTTGCTTGGTGTTTAGAAGAGGTCGAGACCATCGATCACTTATTATTACATTGTTCGTGGTCTTTTAGAATTTGGACCGACTTGTTTCGGTGGTGGAACTTTAGATGGGTTTTACCGGGCACAATTGTTGATTTCTCGTTCGATTGGTATCATGGTATGGGTATTAATGAAAAGAAGTTTTGGAGGTTGATAGGTCCGGCCACCATTTGGGCAATTTGGATTGCAAGGAATGAGTACATCTTCAATGGTAAATACATTGTCGCTCGACCATAGTGCGGAACATCAAATTAAAAGTGTTTTTTTGGGCCACAAACTTGAAGTTTTGTCATGGAGTTCAAGCTTATATCTGGGAGAAAAATGCATATTCGTTACTTATGTAGCTTCTTGTTTTGTGTTTTTTTCATTTTGGGCTTATAAGCCCCTTTTATTGTAATATGCTGAACTCTTATTGTTTTGACGAAGGTTATTAATATATTTCTTTTTTGCAAAAAAGAATACCTATACCTATACCTATATTATAACTGAACTCCCAGTATCAAAATCACACACATTGACACACGTACAAATATATGGCAATTATTAATTACCGGTTAATTATTTATAAATTAATTATTAATATTAGTATTTATGCACACGTTGCGGGCTATAAGTTACGGAGTACTAGTTTTTAAATATTAAATTAAAATAAGAAGAAAAAAAAAAACTAAAAAATTGGAGGATATAAGAATATTGAATGTTACCCGGCCCAACTGATTTTACCTACACCAAAAAACCATCTCACTCGAGCATTTGATCAAACAGGTAGTCAGCGATCAACACAAAATCCTTTCAAAACCAAATCATGTTGAAGTCTCTATTAAAAGTAAAGATCGAATTCAATTCACTAGACCCACGCACTGCTGCCTGTATGGAATTCTTAGCTCATTGCAATAGTCGAACCGCTAAGGATTCAAACCCTTCGTGCCAAGTATTAGTCAAACGTCACACCGATAACCATCCGCCGCAGATCTCCGTCACGTTCCTTAACGGCGTCGAAGAGGTTTTTGACGCCAGCGCTACACCAGCGCAAACTATTCGGGAAATGGTTCTGGAAAAAGGACTGCAGGTGACAACGGAGCAAATGTTTCGCGAAGCCGGTGAGAAATGGCCGGTGTTTATTCCGTCCGAGGAGCTAAAGCAGTCGTTCCCCGGAATTAAGGTAGAAATATAAATATTTTACTTCCTTTCAAAGAAAAATATGCATATATATAAATTTATTTGTAATTTTATATGTATATCTATATCTATATATCTACAATTTGAAAGTGAAATTTACTTGTTAACCTAATCCAGATGACATTGAAAGGATGAAATAATAATTATATAACATTAAATCTGCATCTTAGGATCTATAGTCTGTGAGCAATTACCCATATATAGTTAACTGTATGGAGTTTGCATGGTCATTTATATTTTAAGTTTTTTTTTTTTTTTTAGCGAAAAAACAAAAACTCATATATAAATGAGTATGTTTTCCAAAAGAAAGCGCCATCAACAGAAAATACAAAAAAAAAAAAAAAAAACAGAAAATACAAATGACTGGGGCTCGCGCCTAAAATGCAATCAACTAAACAAAAAAACCTTCTAGCTTAAGTTAGTGTCTTGCCATCTACAATCTACGTTGGCATTTAATTTCTAGTCGAATTTTATAACAGCCAACACTTCTATCTTTGCAAGTTACAGTGTTAGTTTTTGTTTCTATTACTAGTTATGAAGCATGAAGTATGAAGTACTTTTATCCTGAAGTTCACACAATTCCAATTGAGTTTCCAAGTTTTGGCTATGTTGTTTTTATCTTTAAGATGACTTGGTTTTCTGGCGAAACTAGGATTTTATCTGGTTGGTGTTATAAATAACATCGAAATGTTTAAGTCCAAAAAGTTATTTACAAACTATAATTAAGAACAAACATAAAAAAAAAAAAAAAAAAAAAAGTTACTTTCTATGACAATTGTCCCCTATGATATTTTATCCGTTAGAAACAATTCACAATTACTTCATCAGTAAACAATTAATGATAATATGATATAAACCAATTCATGATAATATGATATAAACCAGAATTATCAAATAAGTAACATAAGTAACTTTTCTTATTATTGGCTTTGCAACCGTAGTAAATATTACGTCTGTTGGGACGAATGGCTTTTAAAGCTTTTGTAACTTGTATTGTTTCGTTCCCTTTCCTAGTGACTTACTAGGAGGGTTTAATACAATTATATTTTGCCGGGGAAAAAAAGTAAAATAAGTACAAATAAGTAACATAAATAATCCATTATAATGATAATATGATATAAACAAAGATATGAATAAAACTCCAAATTTGTCTAGATGCTTAGCAACTATTTGTATTATTAAAATAATTGGGCTGTATATAGTAATACATAATCGGGCTGTGTTTTTTACCTACTCGGTTTCTAATCCAATTTCCAAACGCAAAAGTACATTATACTAAATACTACTGTAAGTTTTGTTGAGTGTGGTGTTTATTAAGGTGGAATGGGGTTAATTTTGAAGAATCCAAACTTTTACTACCTATTAAATTAAAAATTACAAGTTCACATATTTTTGTGGAGGTGTCATATGACCCCACCAAAACACACGCACTATAACAAATTTATCAATTGTTCACGCATATTTTTACACACTTGTAAGAAAGTGTGAGTTTTTTATCAAATTCCTAACACTTATAAATATGTATAAGTTTGATACATTTATAAATGTTGAATTTTATTTAAATTTCACACTTAAAATGTAGGAAAAGTTTGTTCACGCTTATTATTGTGTACAAACACATATTTAATCACATTTAAAAATGTGAGTAAATTTATTACACCTCATTTCTTCACACAAAGGGGAGCGCGAACAAATCTAGTGCGGCAAAATTAACTTAACACTCTTAAGTGTGGTTATATTTATGATTATACACACAAATTAGTGTGAACTTTTTTCCCTACACTTTTATGTGTGAAACTATAACGATATTCTACACTTATACATGTAATACATTTACACACATTTACAAGTGTGGGGAATTCATCGAAAAAATACACACTTTTTAAAAGTGTGTAAATTTATGCGTGGTTAATTAGCAAATTTGTTGTAGTGACGTGGCTTCGCCCAACGGCTTGGCTTTGCTCACTTGGTCATTTCATCTAACTTTAATGAATGAATTAAGTTGTACTTCCGTAAAGTCATAGCGCTATAGATATACATGATCTTCGTCCTCTCTTCATGTGTGTAAATCGAACCTAGCTTCAATGTTATGAAATATCCTGCAATTAGTACTACAAATGCTAACCTGTTGTCTACCACTAAGCTCCCGTCCCTAAATATATGATAGTGTCTACACTTTGTATTAATAGCTTGATACCCTCCAAACACTTATATAAGCTAGGAGGTAGGAAGTTCAAGATATTCCTTCACTTGAGAGTATCCCTAACAAATTTCAGAATTTCCTTAATTTGAATATTCTAAGAGGCTGATACTTCTTTTCATCCTTCTTTGACCTTCCATTAGCTATATTGCTTTGGGGATTGTATTTTCTCTTTTTTCTTTGAATTACATATTTATATATGTGTATTAGTATACTTTTTGACCTTTAATAGTGGGTTTATGGAGTGGAACCTTCAAACGGCCGCAAGCTTTTAGAGGAAGTTATAAATATTCCCTTTATTCAATAACAATTCTAAGATTACAAAACTGTTTGTCTATCTTCCAGTTGTCCAAAATACATACATACATACATACATTTCTGTAAGAAAAGAAAAAGAAAATGTAACTTGTCGACCTAATAATTACAATTAGATCTGTAACAACAATGATGGGAAAGTTGGTAAATTTTAGGGAAACTTCAAAAGGGCAGCTGCAATTTTCAGTGATGGAGGGTGGTGCAATCATAGATAACCTTATCTTTTAGAGGAAGTTATAGATATTCCCTTCATCTAATTACTGTAATTGTTATAAATATACTCTTCATTATATTCACTTATCATCGTCAAAGGTTTTTTACTTTTTACAGTTATAATATTCACTTCATCTAATACCATTTCTCATCGACAACTTTATCTTTTGTACTCAATCATAATCCGTATTCATCTCTTTTAACTTTCTCAGCCCAGGAAAGCAGAAGAAAAGAAGCAATAGCTTAACAACCTTTTACTTTGATAATGATGTTATGAAATAGAAGAAGATTAGTTGCACAGAGAAAGTATGGTATGTGGATGATGATCACTTCACGTTTGCAGATTCATTGATTTCAAAAAGGTGGTTATGTGTTGGAAGCATAATAAATCTCCTTTTTATGAACTTAAATAAACTTCCGATTCCA
The DNA here is from genome assembly GCF_046630445.1 of Rutidosis leptorrhynchoides. Classification (NCBI taxonomy): domain Eukaryota; kingdom Viridiplantae; phylum Streptophyta; class Magnoliopsida; order Asterales; family Asteraceae; genus Rutidosis; species Rutidosis leptorrhynchoides. Next base: position 411,715,987 of record NC_092333.1, on the reverse strand, counting down.
TGAAGTCTCCTTTTCTATGTTTGATTGGAATTTGGTTTTGGAACACCTTTTTTTTTTTTTTTTTTTTTTTTTTTTGGAACGGCATAATTGGTTTTGGAACTTGATTTCTTTTTAGCTGATGAATTAGCTTAAGCTATTAAGATCTTAAACTTTTAGTGGAGTTTTAAGGATTTTTAAAGTACAACACGTAAATATGAAAATGCATTGTTATAACAGGTAGACGGGTAGTTGTATCTGAAGCCACCCCATATTATTATTATTAAGTGTTTCTAGTTTAGTTGATTAATAATAGACAAAATTGCGAGTGTCTATCATCTTTGTATCAAAATGCATGATTAATCTTTATCTTTTTTTCGACTTAGATGATCCTGAACTATCAATTTTCGACATGAATGACCCAACCACTAACACCCGTTAGTTTTTGAAAGTTAGGTAGGCTCACATGCCAAGCAGGTGAGGGCACTTTCGTCCACAATTTTTTTAGTTGTTGGAGAATAACCAATTACTAATACTTAGCTGTTAATAACAATTATTAATACTGTAATAATAATTACTAATACTGTAAAATAAAAAAATTATTTACAAGGAAATAATATTATCAGTTTCAGAAAATAAAAAACAAACATAATCGACTATTGGAGTACTACGTAATTGATTATTATTTTACCATTATAAACTAATTAGTACTCCGTACTACACGTTACTCTGTACATTGATAGCCTTTTTTGAGCTTTCTTGTCACGAGATTGGAAATAGCAAAGATTGGAAATGGCAAAACGGTTACCAATAGAAAATTGAACCAGCAACAACAACAACAAAACCCAATAACATCTAAGTGGTGTATGGGGGAGGTGAGATATAGACAATTCTTCTCCTATCCGAAATAAAGACAAGTCATTTCTCCACCCAGAGTGAAAACACTCTCAAATGTAGAGAAAGTCATTCCTCTATCTATTCGACGGATAGAGATTGCTTACGAGTGGACCTCCGGCCAATAAGTAGAAAAAAAAAATTTCTTAGAAAAAAAACAAAAAAATAGAATTAAAAAGGAAAAATAATAAAATAAATAAATAAAATAAAATAAAATAAAATATAGATGTCATGAAAATGGTAAAATCAAATTTCCATGGGTTTTAAATACTGCATGAAATTTACTTTAAAATAAAATAGAGAAAATCAAATTTTAATAGAAAATTGAAGCGTCAACTGAAAATTTAGCGTGGAAATAGGAAAAACGTATATCTGGAAATAGCAAATAAAACTTCAGATCAATTTCCCATTATCTTCATCTTCCCCATGATGCCCTGTTTTGTTGATTACTTTATTCTAGCTGTAAACTAACAATATTACTTCAAACTCGTAGCCACACTCCATTCGAACTAATCTAATCCAAAACTTAAACAAAAAAACCTAGAATAAGTGGTTTTACAATAAAAACGCTATATATTATTAGACTTCATTTTCAAAATTAACTAATAGCATGTGCTACCAGTGACAATAAAGTAGATCCGCCCCTTATATTTATATTATTCAAAACGAATTTTATAAACCAAAAGTTGTTTCTTTAACTTGTCAGTTACATGTATTACAAATAATAATCAGTTATACCATCGCAGATCATATATGTTACAATTTTCTCAAAACGTTTTATAAAACAATCAGTTTATAGTTCGAATCCAAACTCTGGTATTATCATAAGGAGATAAGCATGTAATTGATTTGGAGTCCCCGCAGCTTTGGCTCAGTGGACATGTGGTGGTGCCTAGCACCCCTGAAATGTCCCGTTCTTATTGATTAAAAACGTTCCATATTAATTGATTTCGTTGCGAGGTTTTGACCTCTATATGAGACGTTTTTCAAAGACTGCATTCATTTTAAAACAAACCATAACCCTTATTTCATCAATAAAGGTTTAAAAAGCTTTACGTAAATTATCAAATAATGATAATCTAAAATATCATGTTTACACACGACCATTACATAATGGTTTACAATACAAATATGTTACAACAAAATAAGTTTCTTGAATGCAGTTTTTACACAATATCATACAAGCATGGACTCCAAATCTCGTCCTTATTTAAGTATGCGACAGCGGAAGCTCTTAATAATCACCTGAGAATAAACATGCTTAAAACGTCAACAAAAATGTTGGTGAGTTATAGGTTTAACCTATATATATCAAAACATAATAATAGACCACAAGATTTCATATTTCAATACACATCCCATACATAGAGATAAAAATCATTCATATGGTGAACACCTGGTAACCGACATTAACAAGATGCATATATAAGAATATCCCCATCATTCCGGGACACCCTTCGGATATGATATAAATTTCGAAGTACTAAAGCATCCGGTACTTTGGATGGGGTTTGTTAGGCCCAATAGATCTATCTTTAGGATTCGCGTCAATTAGGGTGTCTGTTCCCTAATTCTTAGATTACCAGACTTAATAAAAAGGGGCATATTCGATTTCGATAATTCAACCATAGAATGTAGTTTCACGTACTTGTGTCTATTTTGTAAATCATTTATAAAACCTGCATGTATTCTCATCCCAAAAATATTAGATTTTAAAAGTGGGACTATAACTCACTTTCACAGATTTTTACTTCGCCGGGAAGTAAGACTTGGCCACTGGTTGATTCACGAACCTATAACAATATATACATATATATCAAAGTATGTTCAAAATATATTTACAACACTTTTAATATATTTTGATGTTTTAAGTTTATTAAGTCAGCTGTCCTCGTTAGTAACCTATAACTAGTTGTCCACAGTTAGATGTACAGAAATAAATCGATAAATATTATCTTGAATAAATCCACGACCCAGTGTATACGTATCTCAGTATTGATCACAACTCAAACTATATATATTTTGGAATCAACCTCAACCCTGTATAGCTAACTCCAACATTCACATATAGAGTGTCTATGATTGTTCCGAAATATATATAGATGTGTCGACATGATAGGTCGAAACATTGTATACGTGTCTATGGTATCTCAAGATTACATAATATACAATACAAGTTGATTAAGTTATGGTTGGAATAGATTTGTTACCAATTTTCACGTAGCTAAAATGAGAAAAATTATCCAAACTTGTTTTACCCATAACTTCTTCATTTTAAATCCGTTTTGAGTGAATCAAATTGCTATGGTTTCATATTGAAATCTATTTTATGAATCTAAACAGAAAAAGTATAGGTTTATAGTCGGAAAAATAAGTTACAAGTCGTTTTTGTAAAGGTAGTCATTTCAGTCGAAAGAACGACGTCTAGATGACCATTTTAGAAAACATACTTCCACTTTGAGTTTAACCATAATTTTTGGATATAGTTTCATGTTCATAATAAAAATTATTTTCTCAGAATAACAACTTTTAAATCAAAGTTTATCATAGTTTTTAATTAACTAACCCAAAACAGCCCGCGGTGTTACTACGACGGCGTAAATCCGGTTTTACGGTGTTTTTCGTGTTTCCAGGTTTTAAATCATTAAGTTAGCATATCATATATATATATAGAACATGTGTTTAGTTGATTTTAAAAGTCAAGTTAGAAGGATTAACTTTTGTTTGCGAACAAGTTTAGAATTAACTAAACTATGTTCTAGTGATTACAAGTTTAAACCTTCGAATAAGATAGCTTTATATGTATGAATCGAATGATGTTATGAACATCATTACTACCTTAAGTTCCTTGGATAAACCTACTGAAAAAGAGAAAAATGGATCTAGCTTCAACGGATCCTTGGATGGCTCGAAGTTCTTGAAGCAGAATCATGACACGAAAACAAGTTCAAGTAAGATCATCACTTGAAATAAGATTGTTATAGTTATAGAAATTGAACCAAAGTTTGAATATGATTATTACCTTGTATTAACAAAGATTTATTGAGGTTGGATGATCACCTTACAAGATTGGAAGTGAGCTAGCAAACTTGAAAGTATTCTTGATTTTATGTAACTAGAACTTGTAGAATTTATGAAGAACACTTAGAACTTGAAGATAGAACTTGAGAGAGATCAATTAGATGAAGAAAATTAAAGAATGAAAGTGTTTGTAGGTGTTTTTGGTCGTTGGTGTATGGATTAGATATAAAGGATATGTAATTTTGTTTTCATGTAAATAAGTCATGAATGATTACTCATATTTTTGTAATTTTATGAGATATTTCATGCTAGTTGCCAAATGATGGTTCCCACATGTGTTAGGTGACTCACATGGGCTGCTAAGAGCTGATCATTGGAGTGTATATACCAATAGTACATACATCTAAAAGCTGTGTATTGTACGAGTACGAATACGGGTGCATACGAGTAGAATTGTTAATGAAACTGAACGAGGATGTAATTGTAAGCATTTTTGTTAAGTAGAAGTATTTTGATAAGTGTATTGAAGTCTTTCAAAAGTGTATAAATACATATTAAAACACTACATGTATATACATTTTAACTGAGTCGTTAAGTCATCGTTAGTCGTTACATGTAAGTGTTGTTTTGAAACCTTTAGGTTAACGATCTTGTTAAATGTTGTTAACCCAATGTTTATAATATCAAATGAGATTTTAAATTATTATATTATCATGATATTATCATGTATGAATATCTCTTAATATGATATATATACATTAAATGTCTTTACAACGATAATCGTTACATATATGTCTCGTTTAAAAATCATTAAGTTAGTAGTCTTGTTTTTACATATGTAGTTCATTGTTAATATACTTAATGATATGTTTACTTATCATAGTATCATGTTAACTATATATATATCCATATATATGTCATCATATAGTTTTTACAAGTTTTAACGTTCGTGAATCACCGGTCAACTTGGGTGGTCAATTGTCTATATGAACCATATTTCAATTAATCAAGTCTTAACAAGTTTGATTGCTTAACATGTTGGAAACATTTAATCATGTAAATATCAATCTCAATTAATATATATAAACATGGAAAAGTTCGGGTCACTACAGTACCTACCCGTTAAATAAATTTCGTCCCGAAATTTTAAGCTGTTGAACGTGTTGACGAATCTTCTGGAAATAGATGCGGGTATTTCTTCTTCATCTGATCTTCACGCTCCCAGGTGAACTCGGGTCCTCTATGAGCATTCCATCGAACCTTAACAATTGGTATCTTGTTTTGCTTAAGTCTTTTAACCTCACGATCCATTATTTTGACGGGTTCTTCGATGAATTGAAGTTTTTCGTTGATTTGGATTTCATCTAACGGAATAGTGAGATCTTCTTTAGCAAAACATTTCTTCAAATTCGAGACGTGGAAAGTGTTATGTACAGCCGCGAGTTGTTAAGGTAACTCAAGTCGGTAAGCTACTGGTCCGACACGATCAATAATCTTGAATGGTCCAATATACCTTGGATTTAATTTCCTTCGTTTACCAAATCGAACAACGCCTTTCCAAGGTGCAACTTTAAGCATGACCATCTCTCCAATTTCAAATTCTATATCTTTTCTTTTAATGTCAGCGTAGCTCTTTTGTCGACTTTGGGCGGTTTTCAACCGTTGTTGAATTTGGATGATCTTCTCGGTAGTTTCTTGTATAATCTCCGGACCCGTAATCTGTCTATCCCCCACTTCACTCCAACAAATCGGAGACCTGCACTTTCTACCATAAAGTGCTTCAAACGGCGCCATCTCAATGCTTGAATGGTAGCTGTTGTTGTAGGAAAATTCTGCTAACGGTAGATATCGATCCCAACTGTTTCCGAAATCAATAACACATGCTCGTAGCATGTCTTCAAGCATTTGTAGCGTCCTTTCGCTCTGCCCATCAGTTTGTGGATGATAGGCAGTACTCATGTCTAGACGAGTTCCTAATGCTTGCTGTAATGTCTGCCAGAATCTTGAAATAAATCTGCCATCCCTATCAGAGATAATAGAGATTGGTATTCCATGTCTGGAGACGACTTCCTTCAAATACAGTCGTGCTAACTTCTCCATCTTGTCATCTTCTCTTATTGGCAGGAAGTGTGCTGATTTGGTGAGACGATCAACTATTACCCAAATAGTATCAAAACCACTTGCAGTCCTTGGCAATTTAGTGATGAAATCCATGGTAATGTTTTCCCATTTCCATTCCGGGATTTCGGGTTGTTGAAGTAGACCTGATGGTTTCTGATGCTCAGCTTTGACCTTAGAACACGTCAAACATTCTCCTACGTATTTAGCAACATCGGCTTTCATACCCGGCCACCAAAAATGTTTCTTGAGATCCTTGTACATCTTCCCCGTTCCAGGATGTATTGAGTATCTGGTTTTATGAGCTTCTCTAAGTACCATTTCTCTCATATCTCCAAATTTTGGTACCCAAATCCTTTCAGCCCTATACCGGGTTCCGTCTTCCCGAATATTAAGATGCTTCTCCGATCCTTTGGGTATTTCATCCTTTAAATTTCCCTCTTTTAAAACTCCTTGTTTGTAAGACCCTAATCAGTTTGTACAGTAGTGTAAATATGTTACATAGAGTGTGGGTGATGTTGTGCTGTTAAACAGAAGTCACTGAGTGAGCTGAGCCTAGTGCGCACCGCACACACTAAAGGGAGCGCGCCGCGCACCCCTTACTGTATCCGGGTTCCAGCTTTTTAAATCAGATATTTTGATGGGCATTTTGGTAAATTCACTTATGGACGGGTTAGAGACAGATAGGTCAGTTTGTGGAGCACCATTACTCCATAATCAACAACCTTATCACTTTAACTTTGATTCTAGAGAGAGATTGTGATTTTTGAGAGAGAAAGCTTAAATCCAAGAGGAAGGAGCTTGTTTTGGGTTAAAGTTCAAGCATTAAAGTCGTTCATCTTATCTCTAGCTTCGTTGTGGTCGTTGTGGTATGTTCTAATTTTATTTTCCTTACTTTGATTTAGTGTAAGGGTTAGGGTTTGAGTAAATGATGAACACAAAACCCATTATTGGTGATTTTGGGTGTTCTTGGGTAAAATTGAGTCTTGAATACTAATTGGTGACTAGTCTAGGGTTTCAAAGTATTAAATGATGTTTATGAACCCTAATTGGTGAGTTAATTGCTAACACACCTAGTTATTTAGTAAATGGGTGTTGGTTAGTTAGTGGATGACCCGAAATGGGTGTGTTGTCTTAAAATGGTTATTTGGGTAATAAATTGACCTAGTTTGGAAAGATGGGTATGAATTACCTTAATTATGTATTAGTTGGTGTTGTTGGACCTTAATCACTAGCTTTAAAGTGATTAGTGGTGGTCTTGACTTTAATTGGGCGGTTTTGGTATAAATGGGCGATTTAATACATTAAGTCATTAAATGCTCATGTGTAAGTGTTAGTATTGAGTCCACTTAGCTTGTGTGTTGATCAAGTACTTATTATATTAGGTATTTTGCTTTGAAGCTTGTGGAGGTTGAAATCGTCATCTAATTGTTAAGGTGAGTGGAATAATTATATGCGTATGTATATAATGTATCTATTTGTTGTAGCGTGAAAGGTGTAGTGTCGAGGTGTTAAGACACCACGTTTCACGTGAAGAGTGTAGCATCGAGGTGTTAAGATGCCACTCGGGTGTAGCATCGAGGTGTTAAGATGCCACCTAGGAGTGTAGTGTCGAGGTGTTAAGACATGGTGGTTTATTGTGATGCTTCCTTAAATGGTCTCGGGTGTGTTCTAATGCAAAGAGGTAAAGTCATCGCTTATGCCTCTCGACAATTAAAGGAACATGAAACGAGGTATCCGACTCATGATCTTGAGTTGGCGGCGGTTGTGCATGCGTTGAAAATTTGGCGCCATTACTTGTATGGTGTCAAGTGTACGATTTATTCGGATCATAAGAGTTTGAAACATCTCTTTAATCAACGAGATTTGAATTATCGCCAACGTAGGTGGATGGATGTGGTGAAAGACTACGATTGTGAAATACTTTATCATCCGGGTAAGGCGAATGTGGTCGCGGATGCGTTGAGTCGAAAGAGTCAACATCCGGCGATACGAGTTGGATCGTTACGTTTGATTATTACCAACGATTTTCTTGAAAAGCTTGGTGAGATTTAAATAGAGGCTTATGTTCACAACAAGCATACGGAGCGAATCGTGGGCCAATCGGAGTTTATTACTATGGGTCCGCGTGGTTTGTTGTCTTTTCAAGGAAGGGTGTGGGTGCCTAAGATGGGTGATTACCGACGAGTGCTACTTGATGAAGCACATAAGTCAAAATATTCCATTCATCCGGGCGCGAAGAAAATGTATCTTGACTTGAAGAAAGATTATTGGTGGCCGGGCATGAAGCGTGATGTTGTGAAGTATGTTGAGCAATGCGTCACGTGTTTGCAAGTAAAAGCCGAACACCAAAAGCCGTATGGTAAATTGCAACCGTTAGAAATCCCGAAATGGAAATGGGAGCACATTACCATGGATTTCATTACAAAGTTACCTAAAACGGCGAGAACCCAATTCGATTCGATTTGGGTTATAGTTGACCGATTGACAAACAGCGCTTTGTTTCTTCCCATTAAAGAAGCGATATCGTCGGAGACCTTGGCTAAGTTGTTTATCAAGGAAGTGGTCTCGCGACATGGGGTTCCTATATCTATTATTTCGGATCGAGATACCCGTTTTACATCTCGGTTTTGGGAAAAGTTTCATGAAGATATGGGTACGCAATTGAAGTTGAGCACGGCGTATCATCCTCAAACGGACGGTCAAACCGAACGTACGAATCAAACTTTGGAAGATATGTTACGGGCGTGCATCATTGTCTTTGGTGGTAGTTGGGATGAGCATTTGCCTTTGGTGGAATTCTCGTACAATAATAGTTATCATACTAGTATCGGGATGCCACCTTACGAAATGCTTTATGGGCGTAGGTTTCGAACTCCCGTTTGTTGGGGAGAAGTAGGTCAAAGAGAGATCGGGAGTACCGATTTGGTTTTAGAGACCAATAGCAAGATCGATTTGATTCGGGAACATTTGAAGAAGGCTCAAGATAGGCAAAAGTCGTATGCCGATAGACGTAGGCGATTGATTGAGTTCCAAGAAGGCGATATGGTAATGCTTAAGGTTTCGCCATGGAAGGGTATTATTCGATTTCGAAAACGGGGAAAGTTAGCTCCTCGGTTTATTGGTCCCTTTAAAGTTTTAGCTCGTGTTGGTGAAGTCGCGTATCGTTTGGAATTACCCGAAGAGCTTGCGGGGATTCATAATACATTTCATGTTTCCCATCTCCGTAAGTGTCTTGCGGATGATTCATCATGGGTGCCGTTAGACGAAATTGAGCTAAACAATAAGTTAGAGTATATTGAGGAGCCGATTTCCATACTCGATGAGAAGGTCAAAAGGTTGAGGCATAAAGAGGTTAGGACTTTTAAAGTTCAATGGCGTCGTAGTAAGGGTTCCGAGTTTACTTGGGAGCCCGAAGAATTCGTGTTGGTTTATCTTCCCTCTTGTCATGCGGCTTGGATTGCGAGGACCCAATCCGAATAAGTGGGGGAGAGTTGTAAGACCCTAATCAGTTTGTACAGCAGTGTAAATATGTTACATAGAGTGTGGGTGATGTTGTGCTGTTAAACAGAAGTCACTGAGTGAGCTGAGCCTAGTGCGTGCCGCGCACACTAAAGGGAGCGCGCCGTGCACCCCTTACTGTAGCCGGGTTCCAGCTTTTTAAATCAGATATTTTGATGGGCATTTTGGTAAATTCACTTATGGACGGGTTAGAGACAGATAGGTCAGTTTGTGGAGCACCATTACTCCATAATCAACAACCTTATCACTTTAACTTTGATTCTAGAGAGAGATTGTGATTTTTGAGAGAGAAAGCTTAAATCCAAGAGGAAGGAGCTTGTTTTGGGTTAATGTTCAAGCATTAAAGTCGTTCATCTTATCTCTAGCTTCGTTGTGGTGGTTGTGGTATGTTCTAATTTTATTTTCCTTACTTTGATTTAGTGTAAGGGTTAGGGTTTGAGTAAATGATGAACACAAAACCCATTATTGGTGATTTTGGGTGTTCTTGGGTAAAATTGAGTCTTGAATACTAATTGGTGACTAGTCTAGGGTTTCAAAGTATTAAATGATGTTTATGAACCCTAATTGGTGAGTTAATTGCTAACACACCTAGTTATTTAGTAAATGGGTGTTGGTTAGTTAGTGGATGACCCGAAATGGGTGTGTTGTCTTAAAATGGTTATTTGGGTAATAAATTGACCTAGTTTGGAAAGATGGGTATGAATTACCTTAATTATGTATTAGTTGGTGTTGTTGGACCTTAATCACTAGCTTTAAAGTGATTAGTGGTGGTCTTGACTTTAATTGGGCGATTTTGGTATAAATGGGCGATTTAATACATTAAGTCATTAAATGCTCATGTGTAAGTGTTAGTATTGAGTCCACTTAGCTTGTGTGTTGATCAAGTACTTATTATATTAGGTATTTTGCTTTGAAGCTTGTGGAGGTTGAAATCGTCATCTAATTGTTAAGGTGAGTGGAATAATTATATGCGTATGTATATAATGTATCTATTTGTTGTAGCGTGAAAGGTGTAGTGTCGAGGTGTTAAGACACCACGTTTCACGTGAAGAGTGTAGCATCGAGGTGTTAAGATGCCACTCGGGTGTAGCATCGAGGTGTTAAGATGCCACCTAGGAGTGTAGTGTCGAGGTGTTAAGACACCACTCTGTAAAATAATGAGTGTTGCATCGAGGTGTTAAGATGCCACTCGGGGTGATGTGTCGAGGTGTTAAGGTGCCACCCTAGGGGTTAGTGGTGCGAGGTGTTAAGTGCCCTAACGGATGTTGTGAACACCGATGGCGTTTTCGCGAGCGCCGTTCCCTTGTACTATTGGTTAACCATGGTTACTTGTGTTGTAAGCATATTATATCATTTCGAGTTATATTATTATGCGGTTGTTGCTAGCTTGTGGTATTGGAGATTATAGCTTGTTAATGTGACGATAAGCTAATTGTGTTGCTAGCATGTTTGCGGTTTGTGTAAGTGTATGCAAGTAGGTATAATTATATATGTATTCGTATAATTATTGCATTCACTAAGCTTTGCTTACCCTCTCGTTGTTTACCATTTTAGGTTCAGTTTTGGACAAGGGTAAGGGCATCGTATTGGACTAGAGATCCCGCTTGATGTTAGGGGACGCTTTTGGCTTTAGTAGCTCTTGGAGTTTGACCGGTAGTTGGGTAGTTTAATCCCAAACACCATGCTCATTGTGTAGTTTGGAACTTAAACTTTTTGGTGGTCGAAACTCTAAACTTGTATTAAACTTGTATTTTGGGTCGTGTGGGCCCCGCTTGTAAAACATCATTTTTATGTTTGATTCGTGTGAGTTTTACATATATGAGTTTGTTGTGAAAAGCGTTCGGTCTAAAAGTGTCGGGGAGTCGAAGATCTTTTCGCGAAAAATGGACATTTTGGTCAGAACTGTCTCAGGCCTTGTGCGCGCCGCGCATAGGCAGTGGTGCGCGCCGCGCACCCTCCAGATCAGTTTTAAATTTTTTTTTATTCCGCGTTTTTGGTTGGTTAACGGGTTGGGTTGTTACATTGTTGCGCCTCCTTTATTTGAGTAGTAAGGTTATTATGAATCATTATATTCATAGATTTTACTCGAATGGGTTCTCTGTCCTTCCTGCTCAAAGCATCGGCTACCACATTTGCCTTTCCCGGGTGGTAACGAATCTCAAAGTCGTAATCATTCAGTAATTCAATCCACCTACGCTGCCTCATATTCAGTTGTTTTTGATTAAATATGTGTTGAAGACTTTTGTGGTCGGTATATATAATACTTTTGACCCCATATAAGTAGTGCTTCCAAGTCTTTAATGCAAAAACAACCGCGCCTAATTCCAAATCATGCGTCGTATAATTTTGTTCGTGAATCTTCAATTGTCTAGACGCATAAGCAATCACCTTCGTTCGTTGCATTAATATACAACCGAGACCTTGCTTTGATGCGTCACAATAAATCACAAAATCATCATTCCCTTCAGGCAATGACAATATAGGTGCCGTAGTTAGATTTTTCTTCAATAACTGAAACGCTTTCTCTTGTTCATCATTCCATTCAAATTTCTTCCCTTTATGCGTTAATGCAGTCAAGGGTTTTGCTATTCTGGAAAAGTCTTGGATGAACCTTCTGTAGTAACCAGCTAGTCCTAAAAACTGGCGTATGTGTTTCGGAGTTTTCGGGGTTTCCCACTTTTTAACAGTTTCTATCTTTGCCGGATCCACCTTAATACCTTCTTTGTTCACTATGTGACCGAGGAATTGAACTTCTTCCAACCAAAATGCACACTTTGAAAACTTAGCGTACAATTCTTCCTTCCTCAATACTTCTAACACCTTTCTCAAATGTTCACCGTATTCTTGGTCATTCTTTGAGTAAATAAGTATGTCATCAATGAAAACAATGACAAACTTGTCAAGGTATGGTCCACACACTCGGTTCATAAGGTCCATGAACACAGCTGGTGCATTAGTTAAACCAAACGACATGACCATAAACTCGTAATGACCGTAACGTGTTCTGAAAGCAGTCTTTGGAATATCATCTTCTTTCACCCTCACTTGATGATACCCGGAACGTAAGTCAATCTTTGAATAAACAGACGAGCCTTGTAGTTGATCAAATAAGTCGTCGATTCTCGGTAGTGGGTAGCGGTTCTTGATGGTAAGTTTGTTCAACTCTCGGTAGTCGATACACAACCTGAATGTACCATCTTTCTTCTTGACAAACAAAACAGGATCTCCCCACGGTGATGTGCTTGGTCGAATGAAACCACGCTCTAAAAGTTCTTGTAATTGGCTTTGCAGTTCTTTCATCTCGCTGGGTGCGAGTCTGTAAGGAGCACGAGCTATTGGTGCAGCTCCTGGTACAAGATCTATTTGAAATTCAACGGATCGATGTGGGGGTAATCCCGGTAATTCTTTCGGAAATACATCGGGAAAATCTTTTGCAATGGGAACATCATTGATGCTCTTTTCTTCAGTTTGTACTTTCTCGACGTGTGCTAGAACAGCATAGCAACCTTTTCTTATTAGTTTTTGTGCCTTCAAATTACTAATAAGATGTAGCTTTGTGTTGCCCTTTTCTCCGTACACTATTAAGGGTTTTTCTTTTTCTCGTATAATGCGAATTGCATTTTTGTAACAAACGATCTCTGCTTTCACTTCTTTCAACCAGTCCATACCGATTATCACATCAAAACTCCCTAACTCTACTGGTATCAAATCAATCTTAAATGTTTTGCTAACCAGTTTAATTTCTCGATTTCGACATATATTATCTGCTGAAATTAATTTACCATTTGCTAATTCGAGTAAAAATTTACTATCCAAAGGTGTCAATGGACAACTTAATTTAGCACAAAAATCTCTACTCATATAGCTTCTATCCGCACCCGAATCAAATAAAACATAAGCATATTTATTGTCAATAAGAAACGTACCCGTAACAAGCTCCGGGTCTTCCTGTGCCTCTGCCGCATTAATATTGAAAACTCTTCCGCGGCCTTGTCCATTCGTGTTCTCCTGGTTCGGGCAATTTCTAATAATGTGGCCCGGTTTTCCACATTTATAACAAACTACATTGGCATAACTTGCTCCGACACTACTTTCTATGCCATTACTCGTTTCGACACCATTTGTTCCTTTCGTTCTATTAACCCCTGGTCCGTAGACCTCACACTTCGCCGCGCTATGACCATTTCTTTTACACTTGTTGCAAAATTTGGTGCAGAACCCCGAGTGATACTTTTCACACCTTTGGCATAGCTGCTTCTGATTGTTGTTGTTGTTGCGGTTATTATTGTTGTTGGGATGATTGTTTTAGTTGTTGTTGTTGTTGTTGTTGTTGTTGTTGTTGTTGTTGTTGTTGTTGTTGTTGTTGGGCCGTTTGTTGTAGTTGCGATTGATGTTGCGATTGTTGGGATAATTGTTGCGATTATTGTTATAATTGCTGTTGTTGTTGTATTGGTGATTCTTATCACCGTTTTCCTCCCACTTTCTTTTGACTTGCTTCACATTGGCCTCTTCAGCAGTCTGTTCTTTAATTCTTTCTTCAATCTGGTTCACTAGTTTGTGAGCCATTCTACATGCCTGTTGTATGGAGGCGGGCTCGTGTGAACTTATATCTTCTTGGATTCTTTCCGGTAATCCTTTCACAAACGCGTCGATCTTCTCTTCCTCATCTTCGAATGCTCCCGGACACAATAGGCACAATTCTGTGAATCGTCTTTCGTACGTGGTAATATCAAATCCTTGGGTTCGTAACCCTCTAAGTTCTGTCTTGAGCTTATTGACCTCGGTTCTGGGACGGTACTTCTCTTTCATCAAGTGCTTGAATGCTGACCACGGTAGTGCGTACGCATCGTCTTGTCCCACTTGCTCTAGATAGGTATTCCACCATGTTAACGCAGAACCTGTGAAGGTATGCGTAGCGTACTTCACTTTGTCCTCTTCAGTACACTTACTTATGGCAAACACCGATTTGACCTTCTCGGTCCACCGTTTCAATCCGATCGGTCCTTCGGTTCCATCAAATTCCAAAGGTTTGCAGGCAGTGAATTCTTTGTAGGTGCATCCTACACAATTTCCTGTACTGCTAGATCCATGGTTATTGTTGGTATGTAGCGCAGCCTGTACTGCGGCTATGTTTGAAGCTAGAAAAGTACGGAATTCCTCTTCATTCATATTCACGGTGTGTCGAGTAGTCGGTGCCATTTCCTTCAAAATAGTCAAATGGAACAAGGTAATCATACAGAATATTAAGAGTAGTTAATAGTATTTCGTAGCATAATATGAACTCATTTATAAAAGCTTTTTCTTCATATTAGCATTTTATAAGTTTAAATTCGGGTAGTACCTACCCGTTAAGTTCATACTTAGTAGCTAATATACAATTCAACTACTACAATTCTATATGAAAAACTGATTATAATAATATTTCGCGTTCAAACTTTTACACAATATTTTACAAACTTACAATACCGCTTATTTTACATATAGCATGAAATATAGCACACAATAAATTTGATACAAGATGGTTGTGAAGATAATTCTAGCTAGTACACAAGTCGTTCAGCAAAGGCAATAAAGACACGTAATTCATACGTCCAGAAACAAGTCATGCATTCTGGTTTTACTAGGATTACTTCCCATCCTTGGTCTTGTGGAACATAACCGTTATGGCCGTTGATAAGACAGCGTGTTGTAACGTCGTCAAAGGGACGAGGGTTACGTAATGTCCAACAGTCCCGTAACAATCTAAAAACCTCATTTCTTACCCCAATTACCGACTCCGTCACTTGTGGGAACGTTTTGTTTAATAGTTGTAGCCCGATGTTCTTGTTCTCACTTTGGTGAGAAGCGAACATTACTAATCCGTAAGCATAACATGCTTCTTTATGTTGCATGTTAGCCGCTTTTTCTAAATCACGAAGTCCAATATTCGGATATATTGAGTCAAAATAATTTCTTAACCCATTGCGTAAAATAGCATTTGGGTTCCCCGCAATATATGCGTCAAAGTAAACACATCGTAACTTATGGATTTCCCAATGTGATATCCCCCATCTTTCGAACGAAAGCCTTTTATAAACCAAGGCATTCTTGGAACGTTCTTCGAATGTCTTACAAACTGATCTCGCCTTAAATAGTTGTGCCGAAGAATTCTGACCGACTCTAGACAAGATTTCATCAATCATGTCTCCGGGTAGGTCTCTTAAAATATTGGGTTGTCTATCCATTTTGTGTTTTTATACTGTAAAATAGAAAAGAGTTAGATTCATAAAAAAAATACTTATTAATACAAGCAATTTTTACATATATCATAAAGCATAAGCACACTATATTACATATATTACACCACACGAATACAACTATCTTATTCCGACTCGCTTGTTTCTTCTTCTTCGATTTTGGTTCGTTTTGTCAAGTTTCTAGGGATATATGATGTTCCCCTAATACGAGCCGTCGTTTTCCACATTGGTTTAGAAAAACCTGGTGGTTTAGAGGTTCCCGGGTCATTGTTACAACTTAAGGACTTCGGGGGTTGACGATACATATAAAGTTCATCGGGGTTGGAATTAGATTTCTCTATTTTTATGCCCTTTCCCTTATTATTTTCTTTTGCCTTTTTAAATTCAGTTGGAGTAATTTCTATAACATCATCGGAATTCTCGTCGGAATCCGATTCATCGGAGAATTGGTAATCCTCCCAATATTTTGCTTCCTTGGCGGAAACACCATTGACCATAATTAACCTTGGTCGGTTGGTTGAGGATTTTCTTTTACTTAACCGTTTTATTATTTCCCCCACCGGTTCGATTTCTTCATCCGGTTCCGATTCTTCTTCCGGTTTCGACTCTTCTCCCGGTTCCTCTTCGGGAACTTGTGAATCAGTCCACGAATCATTCCAATTTACATTTGACCCTTCATTATTATTAGGTGAGTCAATGAGACTTGTTCTAGAGGTAGACATCTATCACATAATATCAAACGCGTTAAAAGATTAATATATCACATAATATTCACATGTTAAAAATATATAGTTTCCAACAAAATTTGTTAAGCAATCATTTTTTCAAGTAAACACGGTCGAAGTCCAGACTCACTAATGCATCCTAACAAACTCGATAAGACACACTAATGCAAAATTCTGGTTCTCTAAGACCAACGCTCGGATACCAACTGAAATGACCCGTTCTTATTGATTAAAAACGTTCCATATTAATTGATTTCGTTGCGAGGTTTTGACCTCTATATGAGACGTTTTTCAAAGACTGCATTCATTTTAAAACAAACCATAACCTTTATTTCATCAATAAAGGTTTAAAAAGCTTTACGTAGATTATCAAATAATGATAATCTAAAATATCATGTTTACACACGACCATTACATAATGGTTTACAATACAAATATGTTACAACAAAATAAGTTTCTTGAATGCAGTTTTTACACAATATCATACAAGCATGGACTCCAAATCTCGTCCTTATTTAAGTATGCGACAGCGGAAGCTCTTAATAATTACCTGAGAATAAACATGCTTAAAACGTCAACAAAAATGTTGGTGAGTTATAGGTTTAACCTATATATATCAAATCATAATAATAGACCACAAGATTTCATATTTCAATACACATCCCATACATAGAGATAAAAATCATTCATATAGTGAACACCTGGTAACCGACATTAACAAGATGCATATATAAGAATATCCCCATCATTCCGGGACACCCTTCGGATATGATATAAATTTCGAAGTACTAAAGCATCCGGTACTTTGGATGGGGTTTGTTAGGCCCAATAGATCTATCTTTAGGATTCGCGTCAATTAGGGTGTCTGTTCCCTAATTCTTAGATTACCAGACTTAATAAAAAGGGGCATATTCGATTTCGATAATTCAACCATAGAATGTAGTTTCACGTACTTGGGTCTATTTTGTAAATCATTTATAAAACCTGCATGTATTCTCATCCCAAAAATATTAGATTTTAAAAGTGGGACTATAACTCACTTTCACAGATTTTTACTTCGTCGGGAAGTAAGACTTGGCCACTGGTTGATTCACGAACCTATAACAATATATACATATATATCAAAGTATGTTCAAAATATATTTACAACACTTTTAATATATTTTGATGTTTTAAGTTTATTAAGTCAGCTGTCCTCGTTAGTAACCTACAACTAGTTGTCCACAGTTAGATGTACAGAAATAAATCGATAAATATTATCTTGAATAAATCCACGACCCAGTGTATACGTATCTCAGTATTGATCACAACTCAAACTATATATATTTTGGAATCAACATCAACCCTGTATAGCTAACTCCAACATTCACATATAGAGTGTCTATGGTTGTTCCGAAATATATATAGATGTGTCGACATGATAGGTCGAAACATTGTATACGTGACTATGGTATCTCAAGATTACATAATATACAATACAAGTTGATTAAGTTATGGTTGGAATAGATTTGTTACCAATTTTCACGTAGCTAAAATGAGAAAAATTATCCAATCTTGTTTTACCCATAACTTCTTCATTTTAAATCCGTTTTGAGTGAATCAAATTGCTATGGTGTCATATTGAACTCTATTTTATGAATCTAAACAGAAAAAGTATAGGTTTATAGTCGGAAAAATAAGTTACAAGTCGTTTTTGTAAAGGTAGTCATTTCAGTCGAAAGAACGACGTCTAGATGACCATTTTAGAAAACATACTTCCACTTTGAGTTTAACCATAATTTTTGGATATAGTTTCATGTTCATAATAAAAATCATTTTCTCAGAATAACAAATTTTAAATCAAAGTTTATCATAGTTTTTAATTAACTAACCCAAAACAGCCCGCGGTGTTACTACGACGGCGTAAATCCGGTTTTACGGTGTTTTTCGTGTTTTCAGGTTTTAAATCATTAAGTTAGCATATAATATATATATAGAACATGTGTTTAGTTGATTTTAAAAGTCAAGTTAGAAGGATTAACTTTTGTTTGCGAACAAGTTTAGAATTAACTAAACTATGTTCTAGTGATTACAAGTTTAAACCTTCGAATAAGATAGCTTTATATGTATGAATCAAATGATGTTATGAACATCATTACTACCTTAAGTTCCTTGGATAAACCTACTGGAAAAGAGAAAAATGGATCTAGCTTCAACGGATCCTTGGATGGCTCGAAGTTCTTGAAGCAGAATCATGACACGAAAACAAGTTCAAGTAAGATCATCACTTGAAATAAGATTTTTATAGTTATAGAAATTGAACCAAAGTTTGAATATGATTATTACCTTGTATTAGAATGATAACCTACTGTAAGAAACAAAGATTTCTTGAGGTTGGATGATCACCTTACAAGATTGGAAGTGAGCTAGCAAACTTGAAAGTATTCTTGATTTTATGTAACTAGAACTTGTAGAATTTATGAAGAACACTTAGAACTTAAAGATAGAACTTGAGAGAGATCAATTAGATGAAGAAAATTGAAGAATGAAAGTGTTTGTAGGTGTTTTTGGTCGTTGGTGTATGGATTAGATATAAAGGATATGTAATTTTGTTTTCATGTAAATAAGTCATGAATGATTACTCATATTTTTGTAATTTTATGAGATATTTCATGCTAGTTGCCAAATGATGGTTCCCACATGTGTTAGGTGACTCACATTGTAGTGACCCGAACTTTTCCATGTTTATATATATTAATTGAGATTGATGTTTACATGATTAAATGTTTCCAACATGTTAAGCAATCAAACTTGTTAAGACTTGATTAATTGAAATAGGTTTCATATAGACAATTGACCACCCAAGTTGACCGGTGATTCACGAACGTTAAAACTTGTAAAAAAACTATATGATGACATATATATGGTTATATATATAGTTAACATGATATTATGATAAGTAAACATATCATTAATTATATTAACAATGAACTACATATGTAAAAACAAGACTACTAACTTAATGATTTTGAAACGAGACATATATGTAACGTTTATCGTTGTAACGACATTTAATGTATATATATCATATTAAGAGATATTCGTACATCATAATATCATGATAATATAATAATTTAAAATCTCTTTTGTTATTATAAACATTGGGTTAACAACATTTAACAAGATCGTTAACCTAAAGGTTTCAAAACAACACTTACATGTAACGACTAACGATGACTTAACGACTCAGTTAAAATGTATATACATGTAGTGTTTTAATATGTATTTATAAACTTTTGAAAGACTTCAATACACTTATCAAAATACTTCTACTTAACAAAAATGCTTACAATTACATTCTCGTTCAGTTTCATCAACAATTCTACTCGTATGCACCCGTATTCGTACTCGTACAATACACAGCTTTTAGATGTATGTACTATTGGTATATACACTCCAATGATCAGCTCTTAGCAGCCCATGTGAGTCACCTAACACATGTGGGAACCATCATTTGGCAACTAGCATGAAATATCTCATAAGATTACAAAAATATGAGTAATCATTCATGACTTATTTACATGAAAACAAAATTACATATCCTTTATATCTAATCCATACACCAACGACCAAAAACACCTACAAACACTTTCATTCTTCAATTTTCTTCATCTAATTGAACTCTCTCAAGTTATATCTTCAAGTTCTAAGTGTTCTTCATAAATTCCAAAAGTTCTAGTTTCATAAAATCAAGAATACTTTCAAGTTTGCTAGCTCACTTCCAATCTTGTAAGGTGATCATCCAACCTCAAGAAATCTTTGTTTCTTACAGTAGGTTATCATTCTAATACAAGGTAATAATCATATTCAAACTTTGGTTCAATTTCTATAACTATAACAATCTTATTTCAAGTGATGATCTTACTTGAACTTGTTTTCGTGTCATGATTCTGCTTCAAGAACTTCGAGCCATCCAAGGATCCATTGAAGCTAGATCCACTTTTCTCTTTTCCAGTAGGTTTATCCAAGGAACTTAAGGTAGTAATGATGTTCATAACATCATTCGATTCATACATATAAAGCTATCTTATTCGAAGGTTTAAAGTTGTAATCACTAGAACATAGTTTAGTTAATTCTAAACTTGTTCGCAAATAAAAGTTAATCCTTCTAACTTGACTTTTAAAATCAACTAAACACATGTTCTATATCTATATGATATGCTAACTTAATGATTTAAAACCTGGAAACACGAAAAACACCGTAAAACCGGATTTACGCCGTCGTAGTAACACTGCGGGCTGTTTTGGGTTAGTTAATTAAAAACTATGATAAACTTTGATTTAAAAGTTGTTATTCTGAGAAAATGATTTTTATTATGAACATGAAACTATATTCAAAAATTATGGTTAAACTCAAAGTGGAAGTATGTTTTCTAAAATGGTCATCTGGACGTCGTTCTTTCGACTGAAATGACTACCTTTACAAAAACGACTTGTAACTTATTTTTCCGACTAGAAACCTATACTTTTTTTGTTTAGATTCATAAAATAGAGTTCAATATGAAACCATAGCAATTTGATTCACTCAAAACGGATTTAAAATGAAGAAGTTATGGGTAAAACAAGATTGGATAATTTTTCTCATTTTAGCTACGTGAAAATTGGTAACAAATCTATTCCAACCATAACTTAATCAACTTGTATTATATATTATGTAATCTTGAGATACCATAGACACGTATACAATGTTTCGACCTATCATGTCGACACATCTATATATATTTCGGAACAACCATAGACACTCTATATGTGAATGTTGGAGTTAGCTATACAGGGTTGAGGTTGATTCCAAAATATATATAGTTTGAGTTGTGATCAATACTGAGATACGTATACACTGGGTCGTGGATTGATTCAAGATAATATTTATCGATTTATTTCTGTACATCTAACTGTGGACAACTAGTTGTAGGTTACTAACGAGGACAGCTGACTTAATAAACTTAAAACATCAAAATATATTAAAAGTGTTGTAAATATATTTTGAACATACTTTGATATATATGTATATATTGTTATAGGTTCGTGAATCAACCAGTGGCCAAGTCTTACTTCCCAACGAAGTAAAAATCTGTGAAAGTGAGTTATAGTCCCACTTTTAAAATCTAATATTTTTGGGATGAGAATACATGCAGGTTTTATAAATGATTTACAAAATAGACACAAGTACGTGAAACTACATTCTATGGTTGAATTATCGAAATCGAATATGCCCCTTTTATTTAAGTCTGGTAATCTAAGAATTAGGGAACAGACACCCTAATTGACGCGAATCCTAAAGATAGATCTATTGGGCCTAACAAACCCCATCCAAAGTACCGGATGCTTTAGTACTTCGAAATTTATATCATATCCGAAGGGTGTCCCGGAATGATGGGGATATTCTTATATATGCATCTTGTTATTGTCGGTTACCAGGTGTTCACCATATGAATGATTTTTATCTCTATGTATGGGATGTGTATTGAAATATGAAATCTTGTGGTCTATTGTTACGATTTGATATATATAGGTTAAACCTATAACTCACCAACATTTTTGTTGACGTTTTAAGCATGTTTATTCTCAGGTGATTATTAAGAGCTTCCGCTGTCGCATACTTAAATAAGGACAAGATTTGGAGTCCATGCTTGTATGATATTGTGTAAAAACTGCATTCAAGAAACTTATTTTGTTGTAACATATTTGTATTGTAAACCATTATGTAATGGTCGTGTGTAAACAGGATATTTTAGATTATCATTATTTGATAATCTACGTAAAGCTTTTTAAACCTTTATTGATGAAATAAAGGTTATGGTTTGTTTAAAAATGAATGCAGTCTTTGAAAAACGTCTCATATAGAGGTCAAAACCTCGCAACGAAATCAATTAATATGGAACGTTTTTAATCAATAAGAACGGGACATTTCAGTTGGTATCCGAGCGTTGGTCTTAGAGAACCAGAAAATTTGCATTAGTGTGTCTTATCGAGTTTGTTAGGATGCATTAGTGAGTCTGGACTTCGACCGTGTTTTCTTTAAAAATGATTGCTTAACATTTTTGTTGGAAACTATATATTTTTAACATATGAATATTATGTGATATATTAATCTCTTAACGTGTTTGATATTATGTGATAGATGTCTACCTCTAGAACAAGTCCCATTGACTCACCTAATAATAATGAAGAGTCAAATGTAAATTGGAATGATTTGTGGACTGATTCACAAGTTCCCGAAGAGGAACCGGAAGAAGAGTCGGAACCGGAAGAAGAATCGGAACCGGAAGAAGAATCGGAACCGGATGAAGAAATAGAACCGGTGGGGGAAATAATAAAACGGTTAAGTAAAAGAAAATCCTCAACCAACCGACCAAAGTTAATTATGGTCAATGGTGTTTCCGCCAAGGAAGCAAAATATTGGGAGGATTACCAATTCTCCGATGAATCGGATTCCGACGAGAATTCCGATGATGTTATAGAAATTACCCCAACTGAATTTAAAAAGGCAAAAGAAAATAATAAGGGAAAGGGCATAAAAATAGAGAAATCTAATTCCAACCCCGATGAACTTTATATGTATCGTCAACCCCCGAAGTCCTTAAGTTGTAACAATGACCCGGGAACCTCTAAACCACCAGGTTTTTCTAAACCAATGTGGACAACGACGGCTCATATTAGGGGAACATCATATATCCCTAGAAACTTGGCAAAACGAACCAAAACCGAAGAAGAAGAAACGAGCGAGTCAGAATAAGATAGTTGTATTCGTGTGGTGTAATATATGGAATATAGTGTTCTTATGCTTTATGATATATGTAAAAATTGCTTGTATTAATAAGTATTTTTTTTTATGAATCTAACTCTTGTCTATTTTACAGTTTAAAAACACAAAATGGATAGACAACCCAATATTTTAAGAGACCTACCCGGAGACATGATTGATGAAATCTTGTCTAGAGTCGGCCAGAATTCTTCGGCACAACTATTTAAGGCGAGATCAGTTTGTAAGACATTCGAAGAACGTTCCAAGAATGTCTTGGTTTATAAGAGACTTTCGTTTGAAAGATGGGGGATATCACATTGGGAAACCCATAAGTTACGATGTGTTTACTTTGACGCATATATTGCGGGGAACCCAAATGCTATTTTACGCAACGGGTTAAGAAATTATTTTGACTCAATATATCCGAATATTGGACTTCGTGATTTAGAAAAAGCGGCTAACATGCAACATAAAGAAGCATGTTATGCTTATGGATTAGTAATGTTCGCTTCTCACCAAAGTGAGAACAAGAACATCGGGCTACAACTATTAAACAAAACGTTTCCACAAGTGACGGAGTCGGTAATTGGGGTAAGAAATGAGGTTTTTAGATTATTACGGGACTGTTGGACATTACGTAACCCTCGTCCCTTTGATGACGTTACAACACGCTGTCTTATCAACGGCCATAACGGTTATGTTGCACAAGACCAAGGATGGGAAGTAGTCCTAGTAAAACCAGAATGCATGACTTGTTTCTGGACGTATGAATTACGTGTCTTTATTGCCTTTGCTGAACGACTTGTGTACTAGCTAGAATTGTCTTCACAACTATCTTGTATCAAAGTTATTGTGTGCTATATTTCATGCTTTATGTAAAATAAGCGGTATTGTAAGTTTGTAAAATATTGTATAAAAGTTTGAACGCGAAATATTATTATAATTAGTTTTTCATATAGAATTGTAGTAGTTTAATTGTATATTAGCTACTAAGTATGAACTTAACGGGTAGGTACTACCCGAATTTAAACTTATAAAACGCTAATATGAAGAAAAAGCTTTTATAAATGAGTTCATATTATGCTACGAAATACTATTAACTACTCTTAATATTCTGTATGATTAACTTGTTCCATTTAACTATTTTGAAGGAAATGGCACCGACTACTCGACACACCGTGAATATGAATGAAGAGGAATTCCGTACTTTTCTAGCTTCAAACATAGCCGCAGTACAGGCTGCGCTACATACCAACAATAACCTTGGATCTAGCAGTACAGGAAATCGTGTAGGATGCACCTACAAAGAATTCACTGCCTGCAAACCTTTGGAATTTGATGGAACCGAAGGACCGATCGGATTGAAACGGTGGACCGAGAAGGTTGAATCGGTGTTTGCCATAAGTAAGTGTACTGAAGAGGACAAAGTGAAGTACGCTACGCATACCTTCACAGGTTCTGCGTTAACATGGTGGAATACCTATCTAGAGCAAGTGGGACAAGATGATGTGTACGCACTACCGTGGTCAGCATTCAAGCACTTGATGAACGAGAAGTACCGTCCCAGAACCGAGGTCAATAAGCTCAAGACAGAACTTAGAGGGTTACGAACCCAAGGATTTGATATTACCACGTACGAAAGACGATTCACAGAATTGTGCCTATTGTGTCCGGGAGCATTCGAAGATGAGGAAGAGAAGATCGACGCGTTTGTGAAAGGATTACCGGAAAGAATCCAAGAAGATATAAGTTCACACGAGCCCGCCTCCATACAACAGGCATGTAGAATGGCTCACAAACTAGTGAACCAGATTGAAGAAAGAATTAAAGAACAGACTGCTGAAGAGGCCAATGTGAAGCAAGTCAAAAGAAAGTGGGAGGAAAACGGTGATAAGAATCACCAATACAACAACAACAGCAATTACAACAATAATCGCAACAATTATCCCAACAATCGCAACATCAATCGCAACTACAACAAACGGCCCAACAACAACAACAACAACAACAACAGCAACTACAACAATCATCCCAACAACAATAATAACCGCAACAACAACAACAATCAGAAGCAGCTATGCCAAAGGTGTGAAAAGAATCACTCGGGGTTCTGCACCAAATTTTGCAACAAGTGTAAAAGAAATGGTCATAGCGCGGCGAAGTGTGAGGTCTACGGACCAGGGGTTAATAGAACGAAAGGAACAAATGGTGTCGGAACGAGTAATGGCGGAGCAAGTAGTGTCGGAGCAAGTTATGCCAATGTAGTTTGTTATAAATGTGGAAAACCAGGCCACATTATTAGAAATTGCCCGAACCAGGAGAACACGAATGGACAAGGCCGTGGAAGAGTTTTCAATATTAATGCGGTAGAGGCACAGGAAGACCCGGAGCTTGTTACGGGTACGTTTCTTAGTGACAATAAATCTGCTTACGTTTTATTTGATTCGGGTGCGGATAGAAGCTATATGAGTAAAGATTTTTGTGCTAAATTAAGTTGTCCATTGACGCCTTTGGATAGTAAATTTTTACTCGAATTAGCAAATGGTAAATTAATTTCAGCAGATAATATATGTCGGAATCGAGAAATTAAACTGGTTAGCGAAACATTTAAGATTGATTTGATACCAGTAGAGTTAGGGAGTTTTGATGTGATAATCGGTATGGACTGGTTGAAAGAAGTGAAAGCGGAGATCGTTTGTTACAAAAATGCAATTCGCATTATACGAGAAAAAGGAAAACCCTTAATGGTGTACGGAGAAAAGGGCAACACGAAGCTACATCTTATTAGTAATTTGAAGGCACAAAAACTAATAAGAAAAGGTTGCTATGCTGTTCTAGCACACGTCGAGAAAGTACAAATTGAAGAAAAGAGCATCAATGATGTTCCCATTGCAAAAGAATTTCCCGATGTATTTCCGAAAGAATTACCGGGATTACCCCCACATCGATCCGTTGAATTTCAAATAGATCTTGTACCAGGAGCTGCACCAATAGCTCGTGCTCCTTACAGACTCGCACCCAGCGAGATGAAAGAACTGCAAAGCCAATTACAAGAACTTTTAGAGCGTGGTTTCATTCGACCAAGCACATCACCGTGGGGAACTCCTGTTTTGTTTGTCAAGAAGAAAGATGGTACATTCAGGTTGTGTATCGACTACCGAGAGTTGAACAAACTTACCATCAAGAACCGCTACCCACTACCGAGAATCGACGACTTATTTGATCAACTACAAGGCTCGTCTGTTTATTCAAAGATTGACTTACGTTCCGGGTATCATCAAATGCGGGTGAAAGAAGATGATATTCCAAAGACTGCTTTCCGAACACGTTACGGTCATTACGAGTTTATGGTCATGCCGTTTGGTTTAACTAATGCACCAGCTGTGTTCATGGACCTTATGAACCGAGTGTGTGGACCATACCTTGACAAGTTTGTCATTGTTTTCATTGATGACATACTTATTTACTCAAAGAATGACCAAGAACACGGTGAACATTTGAGAAAGGTGTTAGAAGTATTGAGGAAGGAAGAATTGTACGCTAAGTTTTCAAAGTGTGCATTTTGGTTGGAAGAAGTTCAATTCCTCGGTCACATAGTGAACAAAGAAGGTATTAAGGTGGATCCGGCAAAGATAGAAACTGTTGAAAAGTGGGAAACCCCGAAAACTCCGAAACACATACGCCAGTTTTTAGGACTAGCTGGTTACTACAGAAGGTTCATCCAAGACTTTTCCAGAATAGCAAAACCCTTGACTGCATTAACGCATAAAGGGAAGAAATTTGAATGGAATGATGAACAAGAGAAAGCGTTTCAGTTATTGAAGAAAAAGCTAACTACGGCACCTATATTGTCATTGCCTGAAGGGAATGATGATTTTGTGATTTATTGTGATGCATCAAAGCAAGGTCTCGGTTGTGTATTAATGCAACGAACGAAGGTGATTGCTTATGCGTCTAGACAATTGAAGATTCACGAACAAAATTATACGACGCATGATTTGGAATTAGGCGCGGTTGTTTTTGCATTAAAGACTTGGAGGCACTACTTATATGGGGTCAAAAGTATTATATATACCGACCACAAAAGTCTTCAACACATATTTAATCAGAAACAACTGAATATGAGGCAGCGTAGGTGGATTGAATTATTGAATGATTACGACTTTGAGATTCGTTACCACCCGGGGAAGGCAAATGTGGTAGCCGATGCCTTGAGCAGGAAGGACAGAGAACCCATTCGAGTAAAATCTATGAATATAATGATTCATAATAACATTACTACTCAAATAAAGGAGGCGCAACAAGGAGTTTTAAAAGAGGGAAATTTAAAGGATGAAATACCCAAAGGATCGGAGAAGCATCTTAATATTCGGGAAGACGGAACCCGGTATAGGGCTGAAAGGATTTGGGTACCAAAATTTGGAGATATGAGAGAAATGGTACTTAGAGAAGCTCATAAAACCAGATACTCAATACATCCTGGAACGGGGAAGATGTACAAGGATCTCAAGAAACATTTTTGGTGGCCGGGTATGAAAGCCGATGTTGCTAAATACGTAGGAGAATGTTTGACGTGTTGTAAGGTCAAAGCTGAGCATCAGAAACCATCAGGTCTACTTCAACAACCCGAAATCCCGGAATGGAAATGGGAAAACATTACCATGGATTTCATCACTAAATTGCCAAGGACTGCAAGTGGTTTTGATACTATTTGGGTAATAGTTGATCGTCTCACCAAATCAGCACACTTCCTACCAATAAGAGAAGATGACAAGATGGAGAAGTTAGCACGACTGTATTTGAAGGAAGTCGTCTCCAGACATGGAATACCAATCTCTATTATCTCTGATAGGGATGGCAGATTTATTTCAAGATTCTGGCAGACATTACAGCAAGCATTAGGAACTCGTCTAGACATGAGTACTGCCTATCATCCACAAACTGATGGGCAGAGCGAAAGGACGATACAAACGCTTGAAGACATGCTACGAGCATGTGTTATTGATTTCGGAAACAGTTGGGATCGACATCTACCGTTAGCAGAATTTTCCTACAACAACAGCTACCATTCAAGCATTGAGATGGCGCCGTTTGAAGCACTTTATGGTAGAAAGTGCAGGTCTCCGATTTGTTGGAGTGAGGTAGGGGATAGACAGATTACGGGTCCGGAGATTATACAAGAAACTACCGAGAAGATCATCCAAATTCAACAACGGTTGAAAACTGCCCAAAGTCGACAAAAGAGCTACGCTGACATTAAAAGAAAAGATATAGAATTTGAAATTAGAGAGATGGTCATGCTTAAAGTTTCACCTTGGAAAGGCGTTGTTCGATTTGGTAAACGAGGGAAATTAAATCCAAGGTATATTGGACCATTCAAGATTATTGATCGTGTCGGACCAGTAGCTTACCGACTTGAGTTACCTCAACAACTCGCGGCTGTACATAACACTTTCCACGTCTCGAATTTGAAGAAATGTTTTGCTAAAGAAGATCTCACTATTCCGTTAGATGAAATCCAAATCAACGAAAAACTCCAATTCATCGAAGAACCCGTCGAAATAATGGATCGTGAGGTTAAAAGACTTAAGCAAAACAAGATACCAATTGTTAACGTTCGATGGAATGCTCGTAGAGGACCCGAGTTCACCTGGGAGCGTGAAGATCAGATGAAGAAGAAATACCCGCATCTATTTCCAGAAGATTCGTCAACACCTTCAACAGCTTAAAATTTCGGGACGAAATTTATTTAACGGGTAGGTACTGTAGTGACCCGAACTTTTCCATGTTTATATATATTAATTGAGATTGATGTTTACATGATTAAATGTTTCCAACATGTTAAGCAATCAAACTTGTTAAGACTTGATTAATTGAAATAGGTTTCATATAGACAATTGACCACCCAAGTTGACCGGTGATTCACGAACGTTAAAACTTGTAAAAAAACTATATGATGACATATATATGGTTATATATATAGTTAACATGATATTATGATAAGTAAACATATCATTAATTATATTAACAATGAACTACATATGTAAAAACAAGACTACTAACTTAATGATTTTGAAACGAGACATATATGTAACGTTTATCGTTGTAACGACATTTAATGTATATATATCATATTAAGAGATATTCGTACATCATAATATCATGATAATATAATAATTTAAAATCTCTTTTGTTATTATAAACATTGGGTTAACAACATTTAACAAGATCGTTAACCTAAAGGTTTCAAAACAACACTTACATGTAACGACTAACGATGACTTAACGACTCAGTTAAAATGTATATACATGTAGTGTTTTAATATGTATTTATAAACTTTTGAAAGACTTCAATACACTTATCAAAATACTTCTACTTAACAAAAATGCTTACAATTACATTCTCGTTCAGTTTCATCAACAATTCTACTCGTATGCACCTGTATTCGTACTCGTACAATACACAGCTTTTAGATGTATGTACTATTGGTATATACACTCCAATGATCAGCTCTTAGCAGCCCATGTGAGTCACCTAACACATGTGGGAACCATCATTTGGCAACTAGCATGAAATATCTCATAAGATTACAAAAATATGAGTAATCATTCATGACTTATTTACATGAAAACAAAATTACATATCCTTTATATCTAATCCATACACCAACGACCAAAAACACCTACAAACACTTTCATTCTTCAATTTTCTTCATCTAATTGAACTCTCTCAAGTTCTATCTTCAAGTTCTAAGTGTTCTTCATAAATTCCAAAAGTTCTAGTTTCATAAAATCAAGAATACTTTCAAGTTTGCTAGCTCACTTCCAATCTTGTAAGGTGATCATCCAACCTCAAGAAATCTTTGTTTCTTACAGTAGGTTATCATTCTAATACAAGGTAATAATCATATTCAAACTTTGGTTCAATTTCTATAACTATAACAATCTTATTTCAAGTGATGATCTTACTTGAACTTGTTTTCGTGTCATGATTCTGCTTCAAGAACTTCGAGCCATCCAAGGATCCATTGAAGCTAGATCCACTTTTCTCTTTTCCAGTAGGTTTATCCAAGGAACTTAAGTTAGTAATGATGTTCATAACATCATTCGATTCATACATATAAAGCTATCTTATTCGAAGGTTTAAAGTTGTAATCACTAGAACATAGTTTAGTTAATTCTAAACTTGTTCGCAAATAAAAGTTAATCCTTCTAACTTGACTTTTAAAATCAACTAAACACATGTTCTATATCTATATGATATGCTAACTTAATGATTTAAAACCTGGAAACACGAAAAACACCGTAAAACCGGATTTACGCCGTCGTAGTAACACCGCGGGCTGTTTTGGGTTAGTTAATTAAAAACTATGATAAACTTTGATTTAAAAGTTGTTATTCTGAGAAAATGATTTTTATTATGAACATGAAACTATATCCAAAAATTATGGTTAAACTCAAAGTGGAAGTATGTTTTCTAAAATGGTCATCTGGACGTCGTTCTTTCGACTGAAATGACTACCTTTACAAAAACGACTTGTAACTTATTTTTCCGACTAGAAACCTATACTTTTTTTGTTTAGATTCATAAAATAGAGTTCAATATGAAACCATAGCAATTTGATTCACTCAAAACGGATTTAAAATGAAGAAGTTATGGGTAAAACAAGATTGGATAATTTTTCTCATTTTAGCTACGTGAAAATTGGTAACAAATCTATTCCAACCATAACTTAATCAACTTGTATTATATATTATGTAATCTTGAGATACCATAGACACGTATACAATGTTTCGACCTATCATGTCGACACATCTATATATATTTCGGAACAACCATAGACACTCTATATGTGAATGTTGGAGTTAGCTATACAGGGTTGAGGTTGATTCCAAAATATATATAGTTTGAGTTGTGATCAATACTGAGATACGTATACACTGGGTCGTGGATTGATTCAAGATAATATTTATCGATTTATTTCTGTACATCTAACTGTGGACAACTAGTTGTAGGTTACTAACGAGGACAGCTGACTTAATAAACTTAAAACATCAAAATATATTAAAAGTGTTGTAAATATATTTTGAACATACTTTGATATATATGTATATATTGTTATAGGTTCGTGAATCAACCAGTGGCCAAGTCTTACTTCCCAACGAAGTAAAAATCTGTGAAAGTGAGTTATAGTCCCACTTTTAAAATCTAATATTTTTGGGATGAGAATACATGCAGGTTTTATAAATGATTTACAAAATAGACACAAGTACGTGAAACTACATTCTATGGTTGAATTATCGAAATCGAATATGCCCCTTTTATTTAAGTCTGGTAATCTAAGAATTAGGGAACAGACACCCTAATTGACGCGAATCCTAAAGATAGATCTATTGGGCCTAACAAACCCCATCCAAAGTACCGGATGCTTTAGTACTTCGAAATTTATATCATATCCGAAGGGTGTCCCGGAATGATGGGGATATTCTTATATATGCATCTTGTTATTGTCGGTTACCAGGTGTTCACCATATGAATGATTTTTATCTCTATGTATGGGATGTGTATTGAAATATGAAATCTTGTGGTCTATTGTTACGATTTGATATATATAGGTTAAACCTATAACTCACCAACATTTTTGTTGACGTTTTAAGCATGTTTATTCTCAGGTGATTATTAAGAGCTTCCGATGTCGCATACTTAAATAAGGACAAGATTTGGAGTCCATGCTTGTATGATATTGTGTAAAAACTGCATTCAAGAAACTTATTTTGTTGTAACATATTTGTATTGTAAACCATTATGTAATGGTCGTGTGTAAACAGGATATTTTAGATTATCATTATTTGATAATCTACGTAAAGCTTTTTAAACCTTTATTGATGAAATAAAGGTTATGGTTTGTTTAAAAATGAATGCAGTCTTTGAAAAACGTCTCATATAGAGGTCAAAACCTCGCAACGAAATCAATTAATATGGAACGTTTTTAATCAATAAGAACGGGACATTTCACACATGGGCTGCTAAGAGCTGATCATTGGAGTGTATATACCAATAGTACATACATCTAAAAGCGGTGTATTGTACGAGTACGAATACGGGTGCATACGAGTAGAATTGTTGATGAAACTGAACGAGGATGTAATTGTAAGCATTTTTGTTAAGTAGAAGTATTTTGATAAGTGTATTGAAGTCTTTCAAAAGTGTATAAATACATATTAAAACACTACATGTATATACATTTTAACTGAGTCGTTAAGTCATCGTTAGTCGTTACATGTAAGTGTCGTTTTGAAACCTTTAGGTTAACGATCTTGTTAAATGTTGTTAACCCAATGTTTATAATATCAAATGAGATTTTAAATTATTATATTATCATGATATTATCATGTATGAATATCTCTTAATATGATATATATACATTAAATGTCTTTACAACGATAATCGTTACATATATGTCTCGTTTAAAAATCATTAAGTTAGTAGTCTTGTTTTTACATATGTAGTTCATTGTTAATATACTTAATGATATGTTTACTTATCATAGTATCATGTTAACTATATATATATATCCATATATATGTCATCATATAGTTTTTACAAGTTTTAACGTTCGTGAATCACCGGTCAACTTGGGTGGTTAATTGTCTATATGAAACATATTTCAATTAATCAAGTCTTAACAAGTTTGATTGCTTAACATGTTGGAAACATTTAATCATGTAAATATCAATCTCAATTAATATATATAAACATGGAAAAGTTCGGGTCACTACAACCCCCGCCGGGCTAGAGGTCTCAGGTTCGAGCCTCGTCACCTACAAAGGATATTATTTGAAAGAAATTCCTTGAGGGTGGCCCAAAGGGAAGGTTTTACCGACCCGCTCCGGGACTAAGGTCCGGCCCGTCTGCCCCGTATGGGATGGTTTAAGGGTCGGATCCCCTGAGTGTGGTTCGGGTTTCCTGCCCGAACGCGCGTGTGTGTGCAAATGATGACTAGGCTTCGGTCCGGACTGATGCAAGCTTGCCGTTCAAAAAAAAATGTAATTGATTTGGAACGGGTTATAATATTTATAGACATCATCACGTGTAGTCCGTGGTTATTCTCCAAAAACTAAAACATTTGTGGATGAAACTGCCCTCATGTGCTTGACATGTGAGTCGACTTAACGTCCAAAAATTAACCGGTGTTAGTGGTTGGGTCATCTATATCGAAAAGTGATATTTCAGGGTCATCTAAGTCTGCATTTTGAGACATGTAAACTGACATTACGATGCCAAATAACCATAATCACGTCTTATTTGATTATTAAAAAAGAGATTATATATCGGGAGGCCACCAAAACTTATTGTTTTGTGTTTGTAGGCCACTCATATTTGTAAATAGTTTTGTAGGCCACGCAAGTTTAACTATTGGTCTTTGTAGGTAGGGGTGTGCATGGTATTGGAAGAACCAAAGACCGTACCAGACTGAACCGATTTGAACCGAACCGAACTTTTTCAGTCAGGTCCTTGGTCCATAATTTTACGGATTTTCGGTCTTCGGTCCGGCCCGAACCGGATCAAAACCGAAAAAAAAACACCAAAAATACTCGAACCGTACCGTACCAAACCGAACCAATAATATTTGGTCCGGTCCTCGGTCCATGTTTTTGCTTCAAATTAGGATTCGGGACGGAACCGAACCGAACAAGTTTGATCCGGAACCGTACCACGCACAACACAAATTGTAGGTCACTCATATTTGAAAATGATTCATAGGCCATCCAAATTCGTGTGTAGTTACATATATATCAAATCTGACTAAAAATTCTTTATGAAAAACTATTTAAAAAAAAACGCAAATACTCATGTATTTAGTATGAACTAATCGTCATTATAAATAATGTTAAGTAAAAAAAACTTGATTATTTATGTTATTTTTTACATTTTTCTAATGAGAATTTAGCCAGATTTGGTACCGTTAAACGAACACATGAACTTGGATTACATACAAAATCATCTTGGAATATAGGTGACATGTAAACACAAAAAGATAAATTTAGATAGCCTACAAAATCATTTTTAAATTTGGGTGGCATAAAAATTTAAAATGATAAACTTGGGTGACCTCCAGATATATAATCCCTTGTTAAAATGGTATTGTAGCTAAGCAGATGATCACTTTATGAAGCATAGTAATTAAATGATAATCACACCTAAACAGATGAAGCATAACCTTTCAAACAATCTAATCACATCACAATGAAGTCATAACCAAATGTATAGGTAAACACATATATTCAAAAACCATATGCACCCTACAAGCATCAATACCAATTCATAATTGGAAATATATATACTGTTTTCTATGTTTCAATGGGATATTTAGCAAGGAACAATCGATAAAGACTTTTAAGAGTTTAGACAGTGCAAAGAAACCAAGCCAATAATCAACAGTAGACTCAAATGTACAAAGATTGGATCCGGATCATGCGTCAATCTTGAGGAGGGAGTTGAGGGATGTACTATTGAATTTCTGAGCAAAACCTCGGATGACAAGTACAATCACATCTCTTAGGTGTCGCGTTTGAACCATCAAGTCTACTTCATTGTCACTGTCCACAACAATCCTAAGCCGATGTTGGTCATTCCCAAAAATCTCCACCTACAAAAGTTCATGCCATGTAAATATATCATAAATATAATCTCCAATGAAATAGACACAACTAATAATTATCTTTTTAACGAAAATAGTTGGGTTGTAGTAAACGTTGAACGGGATCACATACATGAAATGGAGGAGCGTAGGTCCCACGAAGCTCGGTTGTTGTGAAGGAAGTTTTGGAACCGGGCTTCACAACCTTCACTCTTTTTCGATTAGCTTCCAATACTCTTCTCTCAAGACTACCCGTTCCAAGAACCTTGATTAATAAACGGAAACAGAAGTTAGGATTCTTGTTCAAAAGAACAATTTGACAGCTATTCATCCTTGCAAGTATCATTGATATGCATAGTTGCAGAACTCGGAATTACTCGACAAGTACTCGGTTTTTGCGACTCGGGGAGTACTTGAAAAGTACTCGGTCAAGCTCAGCCAAACTCGGTCAAAACTCGGGATTACTCGGAAAATCGGTCAAAAGTTGGTCAAAATAGGTCAAAGTCAAACTTGGTCAACATCCGAGTACTTGCCGAGTTTCCGAGTACTCCTTAAAAATATCCGACCGAGTACTCCCCGAGTAGCGAATTTTGCAACATTGATAATATGAACAAAAATAAAAAGAAGACACCTTTTTCGAAGATCTGTCCTTATCACATAATGCCTGTTGAAAAAACAAAAATGTTGTTAGTTTGTTAAGTACAAATATACCCTTTCGAAACCAAATGCAAAAGTCATCAATTCAGATTCTAAACTCTATCATGAACATTTGTACCTCAAACTTGACGGAACCAAGATCGAGCTTCTGCTTTACTTCTTTATGAACATCAGGTTCTGTAAACAGATGTAGTGTCAGATAGTTGGAGAACAAGGGGCCATGGTAATTTCAACCCATTTGCATATGATGTGTAAATACATGTAATACTTATTTTTTAATCCTTAACAACTCAAACTTGTAAAAATACAATTTTAGGAAATAGAATTGGTCTAAGGCTTACCAACAGTTATTGGTTCAGTTGAAGCAGAAACCGGATATCCCTCAACACCATCTTCTCTTATAGGAGTATATATAGCAACCAGCCTATAGCCCACATCATCCACATTTGCTTCATACATCCTTCCAGTCTCACCTTCAATTTAAAATAGAAAACAAAAGAACTTTAATACTGAAACACGAATATGTAATTCAAGTCCGTGCTAGGCGATTGAGACCCATAGGCCATAGCTTGAAAAATGGGTCGATTGGGTTAGGTATTTAACCAATTGGGTCCACAAGAAAATTAGATAATGGGCCCCATTTAGACCCATATTCGCCTGACAAATATATATTAGGTCCAATGGGTCCTTAATGGGTCTTAACGAGTCTTAAAAGTTAAAAGGTCCAAAAAATATTACTATGAAGAGATTTTACGAGTTTTCAAAAACTTTGAGAAATGGGTCTCGACCCAACCTGACCCATTTAGACCCGACACATTTGACCCGTCTAAACAATCTAAACCGTTCGAACCATGCCCCGTTTCGACCCAGATCCGTTCAGGTCTCGACCCACCCCGACCCATTTGCCAGGTATGAATTTAACACGTATGATAGAACATACCTGGAATAGAAATTAAATCTGGACTGCCAACCATTGATCTAAGCCACTGGATCTTACTTTTACCTTCCTTTCCTCCACTATAATTACCACGAATCACGTATAAGTTGGTATGATAGCCTCTACCTTCAATTTCCATTTTTTCTATTTTAGGAATTCCTGAAAATAAACGGAAACATGTTATTTATCTGAAACATGTTTTCTCTACCTCGAGAAACGAGACTATTAATAGGAAGTTTACAAGACCTGGAGAAACAAGAGTAGTTTCAACGTATGCTGGTTCGCTACATCTTCCAAATGAATCTGTGACAACGCACTCGCATTTAAAGCGACAACCGATGTCATCGAATCGCAACTTATATGAACAAGAAGATTGTGATTGTATTAGCTCAAAGTCTTTGTCTCCCATTTCAGAAGAAACATACCTGTCATTTAACATATTATTATGATGATGAGTACTAAACCGTAAGTATACAACAAACACAAAAGAAACATAAAGGAAATAGTATAAATAAAAAATATATTATGCTATTAACTACATAAGCGTAAGTATACAACATACCACTGGTATCTGACATGGCTCTTGTACTTTTGCCAGACGTGTTGCTGAGCTGTACTTTTTGGGATAACTTCAATAGCAGTCAGTACTTCTCCCTCAATTGGTTTACCAGTAAGAGCAAGTGTTTCGATTCTTGGAAGCTCTGAAATCCGATATGATGTTCAATTGTAAAATTGAATATAGTATCATATAGTAGTTGAATGCATATACAGATATGTATGTATGTGTGAAACTAATATAATAAGTCCTAATGAAAACTAAAGATAAAATCAGTGTTGCAGAACTCGGAATTACTCGGCGAGAACTCGATTTTTGGAACTCGGGGAGTGCTCAGTGAGTACCCGGTCAAAACTCGTAAAATCGTTCAAAACTCGGAATTACTTGAAGAATAGTCAAAATTGGTCAAAACACAGTCAAAATCAGTCAGAGCCGAACTTTGTCAACATCCGAGTAGTCCCTGAGTTACCGAGTACTCCCTGAGTAGCGATTTTAGTAACCTTGGATAAAACACATATATAATGCTCACAGTTATAATTCAACCAACATGATATCATACCTGGGAGGATCACATCAGTTGGTTCAGACATTTTCAGCTCTCCAACAACTGAATCAGAACGAACTGGCGTATACCTTCAAAAAGATTAAGATATAATTTCTTATATATACTTATAAGATAATTTATTATAGAATTTCCATTATTTGTTTAGTGGGTTATGCATTTTTTTATTATTTGTATACTAATTACCCAAACAACAATCTGCAGTTGTAATCTGAATCTGTAACTTCATATGTTTTAGAGCTAGCACCATCAATCAAAACGGTCGCTCCCTCACTCGTTTCTCTATACCAGCTATAAATGCTGGATCCTTCATAACCACCAAAATATTCTCCATAACCAGAATAACTACTTAACGACAACGCCTTCACGCTAACTTTGGAAACTACTGGAAAACCTACAGCACCATATTAAATAAACATTTTAATTATACCATGGTTAGGTCAACAGATGAAAATAACATCGCTGCAATACGAGCTAACGTAACACGAGCCTACCTGGACTCACTGGATTGTTGCAAACCGACACCAACGGTTCACCAGATTTTCCATCTGCACGAGTCGGGACCCAAAACAACGCTAAATAGGACCCGACATCTACAAGTAATGGAGTGTATGTTCTGCAAAAAGATTACATTAGCCAGCAGACATAAAATAAATTGAACCAGAATCACGTCAACAAAACTTACAACGTTTTCCCGCATATAGTGACGCCCTCACGAGCGTCTGATATATCGATGAGATCTGACGCAGTAAGCAAATAGGAAGCTCTGTACCAAATATACTTACCATCCCCTTCTTGACCACCAAAGTACGATTTTACAGGAACCACAACCGTGTTTTCGCAACAATCAGGAATTTTAAGTTTTACACCCGTAGGATCGGCTGCGGAAAAGATCAATAAATTTTAGATATCAAAAACCTTGGGAACGATATGCACATTCAGTTTGAGATGTAACATGATCCAATAAATATGCCACAAATTAAGGTTATAAATTATCTAAAACGCGTAATCTTCTCACCCGGGGCAATTGGACTCGATACGATGCTCTTTGGGATCCCTTTAACTCCGTCTTCTCGCACAGGTGTATAAACAATCTCTATGCATCCTCCCACATCCTTTAAGGTCAAGTCTAAATGGTCTGCCAAAAAAAAAAAAAAATTAAAAATAAAATAAAACTTGTATAGTTAGTCAACAAGATAGTCAACCGTACTTCTTAAAGCTGCACAAAAATATTGAAACTCACCACTAGCATGTATTTTCTCCTTGAGACCATTATCCTTAACTCGAAACCATTCAAATAAGCAAGCGCCTTTTACCCTGAAAATATAAACGGAGTAAGTTTTTTTTTTCATACAATGAGAATTTAACGTCCATAATAGACAAGTAAATGCAGTTAAAAAACAATTAGACAAGTAAACGATGTTGTACCCTCCACTATAAGATGCAGTGAAGGTCAAAATGCCTCCTTCAACCATTGCGCCATTAAACTCAAGCGATTGGCAAGTTGGTGGCCCTAAAATATAAGAGATTACAAAGTTTGCTTCATTAATTACGAAGAAATCTACAGAAATCATAAAAACCATTTAATCATTTTATACTAAAATGAAGATCTTGTATAATACCAGGAGATATAGGTCCAATCTGTTCAGATAACACAATAGGACCACGGGCCCAATCTTTTCTTACAGGTTCACATGAAACCGATAAAAATAAGCCAATATCATCAACTGAAAGCATGTATGATGATGTTGTAGCCTCTGCAACTTCCATTTGCATACCATCTGAGTTCGTCTGCACGTAAAACTGCCTATTAATCTCCCTTGATACACAATATAATCAAGTATCGTAATATATCTTCAAGGCTTTAATGCTAAAATTACACATATACCCTGAACCAGCGGAAAACAGAGACTCCCTCTTCACCACCCCAGTATTGTTTGTTAACATATAATGTAGTGCCTTCGACTGCCTTTCCAACTACTTTTAGAGACAACAATCTTGGGCTTCCTGATAAGAAATAATTACTACAAAATTAGATTAAAATTTGAGAGATCGAACACGTAAATTCTACACTAACCAGCCGTTATATTACCTGGCTGAACACGCTCTTGACCCATGCAAGTTCTTGACTCCCCAACAATCCCATCATCACGTAACGGAGTACAAGTAAACGAGATAAATTTACCTATGGCATCTTTGGTGACATTATACTGAAGACAGCCCCAAACTTCCGGTATCATGATTCCCGGGTCAGTCTCAACCTACAGATGAGTTTCCGGTAAGCAACACTCAACATGACATCAATTTTTTTTGTCAAAGTCGGTCCGAGTGAGTCAAAGTCAAGGTTGGTCAAAGTTAAGTCAGACTTTTAATACTTTGTATACTTGGATTCATAGGCGTCTTCGGCGCATCTGCAAAGTATGCAACCGAACATGGCCCAAAATTTTCGAGGTGCCAAATTTTTTTTAAAAAAGAAAGCATTTATTAATATAGAGTAGTGAAATACTATCCAAACAAAGAATTCAAATTGTTATTAGCTAGTTTATAGATTATGAGCTTAAAAGATAGTTTATTATTGTTTGGCCTCAACCACCAGATAAACCAATATCAAGTCAGAAAGTCTCATTAACTTTTAAGTGATGGAGCTTGAAGATTTTTCTAAGGGCCCAAATAATAGGGCCCACCTTTACGTCTCGCACAGTGCCTTTAAAAACAATGAGACGGCTCTACTTAGATTTTGTGTCCTATACATATGTTTAAAATAATTACGTTTGAAAATATTATGTTTAACATATTTGTGTGTAATATATAAAAAAATGCTAGACTTACAAAAAGACTACAAACAAACTTGTACAAAATGACATGGCACAATGTGTGAACCAATCATATAATTTCTTTTATGCTCTAACTTACTTCTCTCTTATAATATAATTGGTACACCTAACATTGTAAACTAATTTTGTATAATTTTTGTAATTCTAGCATCCCTCGTAATATATATAACAAAAAGTCAACGTTAGTCAACACATGACTAGTCCCCGACTCGACCAACTAGTCGTTTCAAAGTCCCGATCGACTCGTCCACGTCTTGCGACTTTTCCAACCCTTGTTTTAAAAGATCAAAAAAACCAACGATACCTCATGAAGATACCAATTATAAATACTCTTTCCTTCGTGGCCCCCTATGTACCCATATGATGCTGTCAGTGTTCCACCTTCAACGTAATCACCACTTATCGATAAGAAATTTATATTCGGAGGAAGAGCTGCAAAAATCCAACAAAGATGTTTAAGACGCCATCTGATATATGCTATATAACTGAAAGTTAGATACGTGCAACAAATTTTGGATAAATTTCGATACAACAAACAACATGTATACTTGACTTACTTTCAACAGATCTATCTGATATAACATATGCTGGTTCACCAGTGTCACCGTCCGTGTTCACCGGAGTAAACTTGGCAACAATGTAGCATCCAACAGCTCCTAAAGGTATGCGAAACGCCTAACACAAAACGTGATTTTCAGCTAGTGTTAATAGAACGTATTAAGGATAATTAATCACCCGTGAATAGAACACTAACCTTGGCGAATTTGGACGTTACTGGTTCGAGACCATTTTCTCCATCAAGAATTGAGGAAAACGTTTTAAACCACTGAACTCTACTCAATGATTCTACCGCTCCAGTTACGTTAGCAGTTACTGTAACCTTACTTCCTTCCTTTAAATCGCCGATTATCTTTAGGTGAATTACTTTCGGTGGAGCTGAAATTTTAATCACGGGGGATAGTTTGTTCATTTTACTCGGCTCAAAACCATAAGTAATTTATTCATGTAGAGGGATTATTCGATATGTTTGAATAAGATCATTCGACACTTCATTTAGTAATAACTAATTATATTTTGACAAAAATAAATTAAAATGATATATTATCAATTTTAGTTATAGAATATGTT
Source organism: Rutidosis leptorrhynchoides (assembly GCF_046630445.1). NCBI lineage: Eukaryota > Viridiplantae > Streptophyta > Magnoliopsida > Asterales > Asteraceae > Rutidosis > Rutidosis leptorrhynchoides. The sequence continues at coordinate 411,674,395 of NC_092333.1, read as the reverse complement.
CGAAAACAAAGAACTGTTGAAAAACTCAGTGATTCTTAACTAGTGTTAGTAGTATAAAATTACCTCGTTTCACAACTGATGACACTGTTGAAGCAGATTTTCCTTCCTGGCCTGCAGAGTCGGTAAAAAAAAAAAATTTAATCACAAATTATAAATATATTAACAGAAGGATTTGATTTAAAAAAAAAACAAAAAAAACCAGTGGTTAGACAATATGTAGTTAGAGTAGCTTATAATTGCTCTGAAATATAAAAATTAAGTAAACTGACCCTCAAAATTTACAGGAAGATATACAAAAGCCAACCGTGAACCAACATCTTCCTTGGTCAAACAATACTCAGTTGTGCCAGTTAGCACCAAATCGAAGTCTCTGTCAAAGCAATATAACAGATAGGAATTTGAAATAGAAAAGCTAATTGTCCAAGAAATTAAAAAAATTATGATAAAATGGTTAAAAAACAACAAAAAAAAAAAGAGTAAAGTAAGAGAAACAAACGGAGTATCTCTATTCTCACGTAACCATTCAAACTTGCTTGGTCCTTCTTTTCCTCCAAAGTACACGCCCACCCCACTAATAGTATTTCCTTCAACAATGTCTCCGATTATTTGCACGTTGTTAACGGACGGAGGAGCTGCAAATACGGAAAACCTTACGTCACTAAATTAAACAAAAACTAATACAAGAAAGAACTTGTATAAGAAAACTATATCTGGCAATTGAGACCCAAACACTCAAATTCGGGTCAAATGGGTCAAGCTTTTGGGTCAGTTGGGTCTTGAAAAAAATTAGGCCTAACAATGTGAATCAAAACTTAAAAAAAGATTCAAATGAGTTTCTCTCCATCCTATTAAGTCCTATACAAAAAATGAAGGAACGGGTCTAATGGGTATAAATACTCAAAGTTCAATAAATAGAAATAGGTCAAATGGGTTTTGTGAATGGGTCAAATGGGTCGAACATAAAAAGTTTCATCCTTAAAAAATTTATGAAAGCATTCATTGTTATATCATTTATATTATGTATATTAATATTTCTCATGTATATATAATAAATAATAATAACTAAAATAATGTAATAATGTAATAAATGTAAAAAAAGCGATGTAACCCATTTGATCCAATTGACCTGTGACCCGTTTTGACCCGTTACCCAAACCAACCCAACCTGACCCATTTTGACCCGTTTAAAAATTGACCCGTTTGACCTATGACCCATTTCAACCCAAAACCATTTTGACCCGTTACCCAAACCGACCCAACCTGGCCCGTTTGCCAGGCATAAAGAAAACTAACATTGATTGCATGTCACACGCATTTCTCTGAATTGTTTACAAATAAAACGTAAAATTACTCACCGGGTTTTATATAATCTGTGATTGCATATTGAGGCTCTCCTTTAGTTCCTTCTTCGGTTACAGGAGTGTACATATACACCAAACACGAATCAACGTCTTCTAGACTCAATTCATATTCCTCATTTTCTGCACCGACGATCACTACTGGACTGCTGTTCCATTTTCTCCTTAACCAACTAGCCATTGAGATATATAAACTGGTGTTAGTAAATGTAACGATACAATTGAAGCCCATGATACATAAGTCAAACGGCGGTCAATGAAAAACGAATCACCTAGAAATGCTTTTTGATGGGGTCGCACCACACCATGCAACCTCTTGATGGCCTGTAATTGTATTTCCTTCCACTAGTTCTCCACGTACTTCAAGCTTCAAGACCTTTGGGCATCTAGTTCCTAGAATATTAGGTTAAATAATATATTTTTTACATACACAATCTTGGTCAAATTTAAGATGCGGGTTCAAACTTTAGTCAACATTTTGAGTAAAGAATATGAGCAAACAACCAACCACAGACCGAGGTTAACAACCCAATATAACAGAACAACAACAACAAAAATAAAAAAAATGATTAAGTACCTGGCGAAACTCGAGAAGAAATAGCAAAAATAGGAGAGTAAACGGTATCTCCGAGTACAGGTGTACACTCCACCTTCAAAAACTTGCCCACATCATCATGTTTTGGCCAGTAAACCTTACCAAACATGGTTCACAACTTTAAATGTTATTGTACTTAGCAAATTACATCATTAAGAAGCAAATCAATCAAAATGATTACCTCACTAGTAGCATCGGTGATTGCGGTAAAGTTCGAAAGAGTCGTGTTTCCAATGAACCATTGATAATTCAGAATTAATTCTGCATCATCATTGTTTATGATACTATCTTTGGTAAAAATGAAGTGGCAGTTACAAGCATCTTCTTCAGATGGTTGATCGATTGAGGCTTCCTTTAACATGTAACCAGCGGGGAATTGGTCTTTCCATTGTTCGACCAGAAAATTAAACGTTGACTCTGTTCAAGTATTAGATGGATCATTATCAGTCTTAGGCTAGTTTCATCGTTAGATAATTATTATAATACATTAGTTAAATAATACATCTATCAAAGAGCATTAAAAATGTTGATTAATCAGAGAACCTAAACGAACGCAGTTTCTCAATTTGGATTCCAAAAGTGTATATAAAGATCGAGGTTGGAAAAGTCGCCAGACGGAGAGGAGTCCGTCAGTAGTCCGGGAGTAGTCGAAGTTGACTTATGGTAATAAATATACTAAACACGTATATATATCACACATATATTTCAAACATAAACATAGTGTACAAAAACTTATTTTAAAGCATATTAAAACTTTGACCGACTCAGCCCAACTTTGACCTGACTTTGTAAGCGTTTTTTAGCGTAACGGGTCGGACTAGTCACCAAACTGACTAGTCGGCTGTAACGGCAGACTTTTGCCACAATGACAAACATGGAATATCTCGTTGATGGAAGTATTAAACAAACCAAATTAAATTATTTTAACTCACCTACGGCTTGTTTCGAGCTTGAAAGCTCCCAACCTTCTGCAATGCAAATTGCTGCGTGTGCAGGATAATGTTTCGAAAGTGTGATTTCTTTAGGAGAAAGATCTAGCAAAATTTATGTTGAGCATGCATGTTAGTGGACAATTGTCAGAAACTTTAGATTGAAAATGAAAAGATATGCCATATAATTATTATGAAAAAAAGTGAAGAGAATTAAAATAGTAAGTGTAATTGGTCCATTTAACATGCCATATCATTTTGCAATCTTTTGATTGTAAACTATTTGTAACTGTAGCATTCCTCTAACGCAAAATTAAATAAAAGATAAATGTTGACGGCAAATATGAAGAACAAATGAAAAACGAGAGATATTATACAATTGTAAATCATGACAATTTTGTAAAAATACGGTATATGCTAAAGGTATTCAGATATGATAACAAATACCTCTATCGTTGAACTTTTTAAGTGTTGGACCAACAAGCAAAATAGAAGCTGCTTCTACATGAGCCATTTCAAGTATAGGATTCTCCTCTAACCGTAAATGCTGCAGAATACAACAATACAGATATATCAAGTAACCTTTAACCATGTTTGCGTTAAGTACATTCTTAATTAGCTTATAATAGTAGCCAAAAAAAAAAATACTCCGTAATAATAATAATAAAACTATAAAAATGAACTTGCCTCGAGTGCTGGTAAAAAAGGAAAACCTTTCAATGTTGATACTTTATTCTTGCTGGCAGCTAATACCTGTAAGGAACTAAAAGGTCAAAGAATAACACGAATAACGCCACATATAAAACAAATAACCAGAGGATGAAATAAACCTGTAATCTTGGCTGACTTGCCATCGAAAGAGACTTCAACTTATTCTGTGCAACCGAGAGGAACTTGAAACAAAAAAAAAAAACAAAAAAAAATAGGCTTTCAATAAAATATTAATAAAGCAGACATCAATATGATGAGGAATAGACAAATGTTTTACCTCCAAACTTGGAAGTACGGGGAGCGTCGTAAGTGATGTAATTTGATTCCCGGCAAGGTATAGTTGCTACACAAGTTTTATAATTTAAATTCTGGTTAAATCAGTTAACTATTTGTGGCCAGATAACAACGTGAAAAAGTTACCTGCAAGGCTTTGCAGGCTTCAAGTGGTTCAAAATCAAGCCCTTTAAAATCATTAAAACTCAAATCAAGAACCTACAAATATACCACAATTCATATACCAAAATTCAGTAGTGAAACATACACAATCGCACTAAGGTTAGATATAAGAAAAAAAAGAATATCTTTTTATAAAGGACTAATAAGCATATTAGCATAATTTGCCTTACCGAAATTTATATAAAGCAAATGCCAAAAAAAAGAAAGAAAAAAAAGAGGGGTGAGAATGTATACAGACCTTCACCCGCTTTAGTATTTCAATGCCGTCTAACGAAGATAATAGGTTGTCTCTGAGATAAACAAACTGTCACAAAAGAATATCACTCATAGGCTTCTTAATAAATACGAAAATCAACAGTTTATTTTGATAGTATAGTACTAAAAACAACAAGCTAGTAACGAACGGAGTATATCGAAATCAAGATTAATAGCTTACCTCTAAATTAGGAGACAAGTTCAACCCATGAGCTTTCAGACTGCGAATTCGGTGACCCCTAAGATCCAATCTCTGATATGAACAAAAAAGTAAGTAAAACTACATTTGGATGTTAAAAATGTTTTGAAAAAAATAAACTTATAAAATCATTTGTAGATGGGGGAGGTGGCAAAACTATACCACGTCATCACCGACTTTGGTCTCAACGTGCGGAAGCATGATTAGACGAGATACTCTGACATCAGCAGTTGTTGCTTTCCTTTGACTTGATGATGTGGACGTTCTTTCTCGGGAAGATGATAAAGATCCCGATTTCGATCCACTAGAAACTGCAGAGGATCGAGCTGTTGAGGAAGTTAGCTTCGAAATTGACTTCCTCAACGTACTGCTTCCCGTGCTGTCTATAGAAGTTGAAGAAACTCTTGATGATGATGTAAGCGATGAAGACGGTTTAACACTACTTCCTACAGTTTTAGGAGTTCGAACAACAGGAGACGTAGTGACTGACTTAGTCTCCGATGAGCTGGCACGAACCGAAGGTTTGCCAGCTGGCGAAGGTAGCGAGCTTCTGCGAGGTTCCGGAAGAGATCGACGCATTGGCTCTTTTGTCGAACTAACACTGCTGATTGTTTTTTTCACCGGGACTTGTTTGTCTTGTACGCTCCCGGTGCTATTTCTTCTTATAGCATTGGAAGTAGTATTGCTTTGATCTAAATTCGGTTTTCTAAGAGTCGGTTTGACTTTGACCGCGTCAGAAACAGTCTTGGATTCTATCTTCTTCAGAGTGGGTGCAGTAGTAGAACTCGAGGCTTTTAACGATGATGAAACAGACGGTTTAGTAACACGTCTTGTTGCTTTGACACTTTCAGCTGAAGACTGTGCCTTTGTATCGGAAGTCGGGACCTTGTCTACCGATCCCTCCCCCTCTTCCATTTCACTCTTAAATTAACAAACCTAGAAGGTTAAATAGAAAATGATAGATCAATTATTATGACAACAAACATTAGTTAATCAGTGCAATGAGAATTAAAAGTGATTTACAACTAACTATGCTAATTTAGTAATTCTCGAGCCAACAGCTGGTAAAAGTAAATATATGCAGGTTTGGTTCCTGCACTCCTAAAGCGACAGCTTGAGAAGAAATGGCAAGTAAAAACTAAAATCCATATAAAGATCACTAATTTCTGAACATAATAGGTAAAAATAAAAATCCATATAATGAAGAAATAAAAGGCTACAAATTATATATGTCACTACAATGAACATAAAAGCAATCTATAAAATAACTGTGCTAATATTGACTAAAAGGTCAGTAAATTGTGGGTTTGATACCCGCATACCTAAGAGAACAATGGGTGTATATATTACAGGCAAAACACAATTCAATTACATGAAGATTAATGGTTCAGAGCGCTAATCACTTCAAAAAAGCATAAGCAACATTCCATGAAGAAAAAAAAGATGCTGATTCTTGACCAAAAAAGGTCAAAGTAAAAGGTGGGTTTAATAATTGAAAAAAAAAAAAAAAAAAAAAAAAGCATTAAAGCATAAACAACATTCCATGAAAGAAAAAAAAAAATATTAATTCTTGACAAAACATTAAAGAAGAATGTGCGTTTGATAATTGCAAACCTAAAAAGAGCAATTTAGTGTATGAATTACATTACAAATAATTACACAATTTATATATATACATAAAGATTAAACCTTTAGAACGTTAATCAATACAACAACATAAATCGCATTCAATTAGAAATTCACCACATTTTTTCATCAAAAAGGTTAAAGAAAACAGAGTGTTTGATACCTCCAACCCAAAAGAGATAGTGGGTGTGTGAATTAGAAGTCAAAACACAATTCAAACACATAAAGATTAGAACTTTAATACAATAATCACTACAAGGAACATATAAAAACATTCAATGAGAAAAATACACTAATTCTTGACCGAAAAAGTTAAAACAAAATAAGGGTTCAATAATTGCAAACCTAAATGGGCATTAAATAATGGAATTACAAGTAAAAATACAGTCTTTATACATAAAAAGTCTTAAATTACCACTAAATTGAACACATACAAAAACCTTTTTGATCAAAAAGGTGTAAGTATGAATAAATGAGAAATGTTGGTAGCTGAGACTAAGAGAGTACCAAGATATCAGTACAGATCTGGTGAAGCAGACCTGGTCAGTGATTACAGTTGAACAAACATTGTACTCAGTATAATTTAGGGCTTTATTTTAATTATTAAATTGTAAATTTGTAAATGAAATTATTATGATTAAAAAAGGGTATTGGATGATGAATATGATTGAGGAAAGTGATAGTGACGGGAGGCTTGAATGGGGGGAAAATAAGCCAAATATTTCCAACATGTTTTGTTTTGGCGCGCGGCATATAATACACACATTTAATTAATTAATTTTAATTATTAATTATTTTGCTGACACAGTAATGTTATTTGTTTATTATGTTGCTGTTATTAGTCAAATGTTTTGGTATAGATAATTGGAGTATAAAGTATCTACTAATATAAAATCAATTTTTCCTTAGGAATTTATTAATTTTATTGGTTGTTAGAAACTTGATATCAATATTATTTATAGAATCATATTACAAAATGATGCTTAGTTTGATAGCATTATTATAATTTATTATTATTATTACACCATGTATAAATGAGGGAAATAATTATGAATTATATATGTAAAATTGTTTTAAGATTATTCTTTTCTTTTAAATGCAAAGAAAATTTATTATTAAAAGGAAACATCAGTACAATAAGAACATGCGAGGTCATACTTTACATTACATATTTACAATAGTTGAGATTAAACAGTAGATTAATGAAGAAGATCGCCAAGAAAAGAACACGAAGCTACGAGCAATAAGAGAAGTCAGTCATGATCATCGAACGAGCAAGAATTTATCAACCATTGGTCTCAATCTAACGAGAGTTTTCTCGAAAGTTTTGAAATCCATTCAAATACTTTAATTTGTATCGTTTAATAAAATACTTAAATTATAAATTACTGTATAATAAAATGTTGATGTTCACTACATTTTATACACAAAGCCAAATTATGTTGAAAATATTTGTAATGATATATTCAAGTAAATAAAATTACAGTAATGAAATAAGTAAATTAAATTACAGTAATAAAATACAAAAGTTATACTACGTATAATATATAATGAATGTTGATATGCATGTATGAAGTTACACATTTTAGTCTACATCATTTTAATTAATTCATCTTTTTAACAAAATAAAATATATATATATATATATATATATATATATATATATATATATATATATATATATATATATATATATATATATATATATATATATATATAGGGGTAGGATCAAGAGGGAAGTAACCAATCGGGAGGAAGCGGTGGGAAGCAAAAACTTTTTTTTTTTCGTTTTTTGAAAAAAACTTTGTTCACGAACATTATAGATGAGATGAAAATATGAACATTTAGTAGAGACACTTTGTGATAAATGTTTTTATTTGGCGGGAAAACGCTCGAAGAAGTAATATATAACAATTATCGTGTTTTTCGAGCGTATGTTGAGGTTTTAGCTATTGGGGTTTAGATATTAGGGTTTAGATATTAGGGTTTATAGGGTTTAGATATTAGAGTTTAGAAATTTAGGGTTTAGGGTTTAAATTTAGGGTTTAGATTTAGGATTTAGATTGAGTTTTTAATACGAACGGTTTAGAGTTTAGGGTTTAGGGTTTAGGGTTTGGTGTTTTGAGTTTATGGAATAAACCCAAAACACCAAACCCTAAACCCTAAACTCTAAATCGGGCTAAATTTTACTTCACAAAACATGGAAAAAAAAACCTTCATATTCTTCACGAACAATATTATCTTGAATGTTATTTTTGTCGATCATTTTCCCGCCTAAATAATAACATTCATCACGAAGTGTCTCTTCTAAATGTTCATATTTTCGTGTGATCTTGATGCCGGAAAAAAAATTCCAAAAAAACGGAAGAAAAAAAAATTGCTTCCCCCCGCTTCCCCCCGATTGTTTACTTCCCCATTGATCCTGCCCATATATGTATATATATATATATATATATATATATATATATATATAACATGAATGTTTGAGTGCAATTGAATATTGTAAATGACGAGTGGTATGCATGTACTGATGTACACACTTACATATGCATTAGCTTTGTGTAAATTAGAAACTCTTCCACGTGCCGATGGTGTACGCTACTTTAGAATATAGCTTTAGAAACTCTTCATATGATGTGTTTAGTGACTACTTTAGTAAAATTTTAACTTATTGTTTTCATAAAGTAGTGGAGTATTGTGTAGTATTGTTTGAATTAGGGACAGAGATTATTTAGGCTTTTTTTTTTTTTTTTTTGAAAGGCAACAAAACTAACATACCATTGAAACAGGAAAGAGTACACAAAGCATAAGAGCTACACAAAACAGTCAACAAGGAGATTATTTGGGCTTGGATGGGGTCTTCGACTCCTATAAAATTTAGGCAAGTATTTAAAACTTAAGAAGTTGTAAAATTTCTAACACTGAAATTTTAAATCAATTAAAAACGAAAGTATGAGTGTAAAAAGTTATAGTTAATTTGGTGAAGGCTCGCATGATTTGATCTATCAATAATTTACTTGGCAAGAGTTATAGTGCTGGGAAAAATCATAAACGATCTTAAGTAGGCACGTAGTCTTGTTAGGCTGCATACATCTAAATACATGCATTCTCATATACCATGAAAGAAAAAACAACAACTTATTCTTTTACCATACAATTTACACTTACATAATTTTTGCCCCCCAAATAATCCGCTCAAGCTCCGCGCTAGTTTGGATATGAAGTTTAGAGGTTAGAAAAAAAAGATAAGAAAACAAAAAAAAAAAAAGATATAACCTTCTAGTTTACAAATGATAAGTTACATAAATATCCTATTTATACTTGTTTGCCACATTTTGTTGTTCTTTCTACTCATATTACAACTATAAGCTTTTAATTATAGCTATTTTGTCAAACATAAATAATAAGTTTAATCATCAAAAATAAATTACAACTACTTCTACCTATAAGCTTTAGCTTCAATTACCTACTATTTTCGTCAAACAATAAAAAAAATCATCTTCAAATCTACATACAAAGGAAATTCAAATTCGATAGGTCAAAATTTTCTTCAATATAAATTATGTACAAAGTCAAAGAGTTTTTTAATCTAACAAAGCTTCAATTCCACCATATTAAAGGAAATATGTAAACGATATTAGCTCTAAGTCACGTACAGGTTTCTCAGTGAGTCACATCAATTTAAGCTTAGTTAATAATCATGAATAGAAGCATCCAATATGTTTTGAGTGCATTGAAATATTATCATCATTAATGAAGACATATATTTTTTTTAATTTTGAAGCTCATGTGATGCAAGGACGTTGAAAACAAAATATACATCAGCAATCTTCACAAATTACATACAACTTTATTGTACCTTTACAAATACCGAATGTTACCTTAATTAACATGATGGTACCAAGATGAGCAATAACAACTTTTATCATAGCCGAAAGCACCACTAATTATTCCTCCAACCTATTCATAGCTTTAATCTTTACAAATTCTCTATGAAGTTTATAAATTTCAGACAATTGCAATAAAGTATAACTTCGAGTCCATTTTAATAGCTCGTTGAGTCATCGGGATGCAGTTTAATTAACACAACATATAATGTAAGTACAATTTAATGGAAATTAATTATTAATTTGTATGTTGTGTTAATTTAACGGAAAATTGCTTAAATAGATAACATAAAAGTCAAAATTTCACAATAAAAAGAATATCACTTTTACTTTGATTAAAAAGGTGACATGATTACAATTCGGTGAAAAATGGATTATAATTTGGAAAAAAATCAATAAAAATAATATTCATTCACATTTGCATCCACATAGGCATCACACCATCGAATATGAGAGGTAACGCCACGTCATCAAATTTTCCGGTACCACGTCATCGATTTTTCCGGACAAAAAAAAATTCGACAATTTTTTCGGCTAAAAAGTCAATTTTCTGGCGACATGTCATCGGAGTAGTTGATGATGTGGTGCCGTCTCATTAAATTCGATGATGTGGCGCCTATGTGAACGCACATGTGGATAAATATTACTTTTAATTTTTTTTTCTTCAAATCTTAATATTTTCTTTGCACCAAATTAATGTCATGTTACTTTTTGAGCAAACTGAAAAATGATACTCTTTATTAAAAATTTTGCTTTTATATTATCTTTTGAGATGATTTTCCCTTAATTAAATTTTACTTACAATCTTAAAAAAAGATCATATTTATTGAAAGAAAATAGACGTGCCGACCTCAAAGCAGCTGAAATATATCTTGTATTGTGTATCACACGAGGACAAAAATTATTTTCTGGGTGTCAATAATTATAAGAATCTCAATTTGTGTATAAGTAAATAACCGATAAATGAATGACATATCAATATTTTGACTTAAGAACACACATCGATTTTGTCGAACAATTAAAAAATGATTATTAATCATAAAAATTTAAAACATCAAGGTTTCATATACCGTTAGGTGGTGATGTACTGACTTGTTGTAAATAGGAAATACATATATAAATTGTGAGTTGTTATAAGTAAATAAATATAAGATATCTTTACGGTGTAATTAGAGAAATTAATTTGATTTTCAATTACAACATATCAATAACTTATGATCTTATATTTGACATTAATTTTGAAATTGAGTATTCTATAATTAAAGTGCAATACCCCATAAAATTAAACTACAATTTTAATAATATCTAAGACATATGTTTTGGGATGGATAATAATTTATAAGTAAAGATTACATCTTATCATAAGTTTAATATGATTAATTTTATCCTAAGTTTGTTTAACAATTATCATAAGTTAAATATTTATTATGTTGTCACATGCTTAATTAGATAATAAATCATGTACTTTTAGTTAATTTACTTTATAATCTATAAGTTCAACTTTGGATTCTTTTATTATAAGTCAAAACAACTATATATAATGTATGAAATGTATGCTCTAACCTTGCATATTAACAAGTCTAGATTCATCAAGAGACCTTTGAATACCATTTCATTATAACCTACTAATAACTTAGTTTTAATCACCATTAAACTTTGAAATAATGGCCTTTTATTAGAAGACCTTTCACCACACTTAAGTTACATTTGAAAATGTATATTCTTAAGTTTTATAGATGTCGGTCATCACTTATGCATATGTATGTGTTATCATCAAAACATATTATTTGGTTAATCATCATATTTAACTTTGTCGTTTAGTTCATTAACCAACATTCAACCAACATTCTCCTCCTTTTTGATGATGACAAACATACAAGTGATGAGAGACAGTTTGCTATAAATACGCAAGTGTTAACAATCATCTGTATCCATCTTTCTCCCCCTTTTGTCGAAGCAAAAAGGTTAGCTCCCCCTAGAACTATGCTCGCCCTTAGAGCAAAACTCCCCCTTAAATTGTGCATGTTGGAAAATATTTATTAAAACATTAGAAGCACACATTTTATTCATAGCAAGCAAGAAACGTAGTTAATTCATGTAGTACATCTCTCAAGTGAGATTTTTTTTACATGAAAGTCAGAAAAGTTCAATTATCAGGATGAGAGGAGTGACCCTTGTCCTTGTCTTCAAGTCGGGACAATCTTCGACCAAGTTTTAAAATGTTTCCATGAATCACACTGTTTTGTCCTTGCGTCGGAAGAGAACAGGAGTTAGGTGGATTTTCAAGAGGAGGTTCTTGAATCTACTTCGTTGAGGCTCTGCATACTGGATATGAGGAGACTTGAATGGAATGGTGAAATGGAGATGTCATTCCAACATATGTGAATAGTTTGGTCAGATGGAGACCATACGGAAGTGACATATGAGAATGTTGAGCTGCATGTTGCATTCTTGATGCCATGAAGTATGCAAACTTTACTTTGGTGGAGTTTAGAAGACACCATAAGAAGGTGATTTCATTTACATCAAGTCGATCCAGTAATTCCCCTTTTCCGTACACATTTGCAGTGATGATCTGTTGCCAGAGATCATACGCTATTTCTCCTACCTCTTTCCAATACTAAAATCCATCCATACTTTTCTTTCTGATTTGTTAAGAATTTGATTCTTTTTTGTGGAGAAACATGCTTGTCATGGAGTTCATGTATTAAGGTAATGTGTTCTATCTTTTGGTCTACATTATTAAGAGTATATGATCATTATATAAGCTATAGAATAATGAACTATAACCACATAAAAATCATGTAAAACTTGTGTTAATATTTCATATCTTGGTGGTTAAAATACAATGAAAATAATGGATTTTTAAGCAATCTTATAACTTTGTAATAATAAGAATAAACACATACTTATATGATCATATAATAAATTATAGAATATTACATACTTCCTTCTTGAATGTGTTTTATGATCATACTTTTGTATGTGTTAGATTCGTGTAGGTGATCGCGTTCTTTGGTGGTTCTTCCGTCTTTGCAATTATTGTTATTGGAATAAGGTACGGATATTCTAGGTGGAACTAGGATCATTTTGGTAAAATCTCATTACCAAAACTTTGTTTGAATCATATATAAATATCATTGTATGATATGCTTGTTTAAAAATTTGTTTGTTTATTAGTCTTTGGAGTATGTTATGTTTTTCCTCATTTGTGATGTACTAACGATTTTGGATGTTAGTTGATTGGGGAAAACATAATATTATTAATTTTTGGAATTTGTGTCAAAACTGTGTCTCGCAAACCCCAACAGAAATCAGCCCCGTACAGCCCCGAAATCAGCCCCGAACTGCTGTATTTTCAGCCCCAGAAAGTGTCGCTAAATAGCTCAGAACTGTCGCTAAACAATCCATAACTGTCACTAAACAGCCCAGAAGTGTCGCGAAAAATATTTCTGAAACTATCACGAAAATCAGCCTTGAAAATGTCGCGAAAACATTCTAAAAACGTTCCGAACAGCCCGAAAAAGAATACGGGTGAGTGTGGCAAGTGGTACGGTGATTCGTATCGTGTGTCCCTCATTTTGTGTGACTTTTCATGTCCCGTTAATTTCATTTAAAAGTGTTACATTATAAAGGGCTTAAAAATTGTATTATGTGACTCGTGATAAAACTTAGACTAAACGGTTGGGTGGACAGCAATTTAAAAATAAAACTATCAATTTACAGTCATTAAAAACGTGAATTTTCATAAGCTCAAGTGTGTGAAAGAGAAAATGGAGAGAGAAAGAGAGGGTGAGTGGCAAACTGTGAACAAAAGAAACCGAAGCAAATCGAGAGTAAATGATAAACATCAGGAAACGGGTATTCATGAGAAGTACAATGGTAACACTTATCAGGGTTGTTCGCGAGATCAGGTAACTCAATGGTTTTATCGTTCATAGTTTACAACTTCCCTGAATCTTGGAGTGTTCCAGATTTCTGGAAATTTTTCAAGCCTCACGGTGGCATTAGGGATGTATATATTGCAAGAAAAATGTTACAAAACGGTCGAAGGTTCGCTTTCCTCAGATTTGAAGGGATTAATGATGAAGATTGTTTCCTCAGGAGGCTCAATAACATCTTTGTTGATGAATGGCCACTAAAAGCGTTCAAGACCAATGAAAGGAAATAAGAAGGTAATGAGAAACAATCACATGCACACAAAGAAGCCAAAGTAGTCAATAATCCGGGTAATGTAGCAAATCACACTCTGAAACCTTGCATCAATCTTAATTCATATACGGACTACAGGGGGTTCAATGTGTTTGTGGGCAATAAGAATTATAATGAGAACCAAAGGTGGGTGCGTAAATCTAACATGGGTAAATCATCTCAAGAGCAGCCTATAAAAAATATGAGCAAGAAAACGCTCGTCATACTGGACGGGAATAACCACAACTTGGTTTATCTTAAGAATGCCATTGTTGGGGAGATGAAAAACATTGAAGTTTTATCACAACTTCGAACAATATGTGAAGTGGAAGGGTTAAGAGATGTAGACATAAAATTTCTTGGAGGTTTAGATGTGATGCTCATTTGTGGAAGTGAAGGTATGGCAAAAACTTTACTTGATGATGATTGCCATAATATCAGAAATTGGTTTACTGGAATAAAAAAATGGGGGGCTACAACAAAAAACCCCGGACGACTAACATGGCTATCTATTATGGGTGTTCCGGTATCCAGTTGGCAGGAATCCACATTTAGGAAAATTGCATCGTGGTGGGGAACAATATTCGATACAAAAAACTGCACGTTACAAGGTGATCAACATCTTGATTATGGTCGGGTACTAGTAAAGGTCATGGGTCCAAACCTAATTCGTGAGTTGATTCAAATTAAAATTGAAGAAGGGTGCTTTTATGTTAATGTGTTTGAAGATCCTAGAGATATCTTCCATGTGGATAACTAGTCAAATTGTGCTAGCGAGTGGGAAACTGAAAGTGAAAATGTTTCAATCAATAATGGCGATCAATTTGATAACCTAGAACAACCGAAAAACCATAGTTCACCGGATGTTCAAGACATTCCGGCTGCGATAAATCAGACTAGGGTAGAAGACCAAGGGTCTAGGTGCATTGGAACTAATGCATCGTTCAGAAGAATCGAGCATTCATTTAATATGGATAAATATGAGGACGAAAAGGCATGCGGTAATGATTCGGTAGAGGAAACTGCTCATGAAAAGTCGATCGCAATAATCGAGGATGATATGGGAGTACATAAGGTCAATACCTCACCAAACGATGATTGTGGGCTAGGGTTTGATAATATCCCGCCAGTTGGACCTAATACTGGTTAGGCGTTGGGCCGATAGAACCTAATATTAAAAATGGGCCGACAGAAGAGCCCAAATGTAATGGGGTGGATGATGATAAAAACAAGCCCAATGTAGTGGAGAACATTAGTGTTAACAATAAAGAAAATGTGGAAGTTGGGCCTGGTGTTGGGCTTGGTCATAATCAAAATCAACCAATTAATGAAAATCAAATCCATATCCCAACCTACTCTTCATCACCAGTGTGATGCCCCGTACAAAATCAATGTGTACAGATCATCAACAACATGCCCATTACACGGTTACAACACTACATGCTGTTTTAAAACAAGTTTGCATTCATAAAAAGATAACGTTTTTACCAACGTCAAATGTTCTACGAATAGAAAGCGTTAACATAAGTACGTGACACTAAGCTCATTACAAAAACCATAGTTCAAATGTAACATAAGTTTTGAATGCAAAGTAAAAGTTCCATGATTGAGACATCTCTAAGCAATGCAGCGGAAGTCTAACACAGCAAGTCTATAACAACGAGTCTAATACAGCGGAAGCAACAAACGTCTAAGCACCTGAAAAATAACATGCTTTAAAATGTCAACACGAATGTTGGTGAGCTATAGTTTTATTGTAATCAACAATGTAATGTAGACCACGAGATTTCGTATTCCAAATAGAATGAAAAGTATATGCTTAACCGTGGGCACTTGGTAACTAACTTAATGTAAAATAATATATCACCCCCTAAAAGTACACTTGGCGAGTGCGTAAAAATAGACGTAGTATTAAACACCCGTTAAATGCTAGCGCAACTAGCCCGTGTGGAGATGTCAAACTCTATGGATCCATATATAAGATTCGCGTTCACCGGTTCATAAACCAATGACTAAACGTTACCGAGCTAAGGGGAAAGTTTATGCCGTTATGTCACCCACACATATATATAAAGTTAAAGTACTCGTGTCTAGTATGTTAAAACATAAAAAGTGCATGTATTCTCAGTCCCAAAAATAGTTAAAGTAAAAAAGGGAACTATAACTCACAGTGAATGTGCGGTAAAGTCGATACGAATAAGTAAGCAAGCAGTAAGTCGGTCCGAAAGGTCCTCAACCTAAGTCAAAGGTAACTAAGTCAGTAAATCGCCCCCAAAAGTTTAAAAGTAAATAAGTTAAGTCTTAAGTATCATCATCATCATCATACGTAAAAGATAAAGTAAGTTTTCAACAAGAATAGATCTCAAATCAAAGGGCTGACTTCGATCAGCTGCTACGACCTCTATACAAACTGAAATGGCCTGCGGTCAGTGGCCAAGGCTCCGTATGTGAGTCCTCTTACCGCTACCAAATTTTCAGATCCTAACTCGATGTCGTTTGACCGTGGCGACGGTTCAAGCGCGAGTAGGTCAGAAATTTCAGCACGTCGTTACGAAGGCGTAGTGATTTTCGAAAGGCTATAAATCCTATACCGTATATCGGATTTAGGCGAGTCTTACACGAAAAGTCATCTAACCGAACTGAACTATCTGGAAACTAACTTTCCAGAAGTACCAGGAGTCTGATCAGACCCTGAAAAACAGAAAACAAGTGCTCCGGTGGGTTTCTTGGTGTTTGATGCTCATCACGGTTCTCATCCTTGATGCGTATAAGCCTCAAGTGTACAAATCTTGATGTATTAACATCACTTTAACCAAGTTTTAAATATAAACACACAAATTCAAGACTAAGAAATGAAATACAACTCATTTGAGAGTTTGAGCAAGATGATGAACCAAAATTACATCAAGTTCTTACTTTCGACACAAGTACAAGTTCTATTAAGCTATAAACTTTGATTCAAACTAAATAAGCAAGAACTTAAGTTATAGAACTTAGATATTAGCTAAATATTGAAGACCTTAGACTAAAAAGTCTAGATCTTATGTTCTTGGTGAAACCCTATGTCACGACCCTACTTTTTCCGTTATCTTTTTCCGTTAATTATTTAACGACCGTTAACTGTTAGTGTGCCACGTCATTTCTATGACCTATATTATTATTTTTGTAATAATATATATATAATAATTATTATGTGTTATGTGAATATATGTATTCATATTTTAATTTATACGTTTCTACGTCTCGCGGATTTCCATCCGGCGAATCTTTTCGGTTTTTAAACCAACGGTCGAGCTTTCGGGATTTTTAAATCCTAAATATTTTAAATATGATATTTTAAGGTCATATTATTATTAGGTGTATTTATATTTATTTTTCGTCGCGCGTTTGTTATCTTTCCGGATTTTTAATCGCGTAAGCGTGTTTTCGCGTTTTGGGATTCGTTCGGACTTTCGGGCCACAAGGACTTGAGCTTTTAGCAAGACGGGCTAGTGGGGCCCACTCCCCACCCCCCATTCGGCCGAAGTCCACCAAGGGAGGGAGTATACTCCCTTAATTTTTCCTTTTTCCATTTTATTTTGCAAACACAAAACCTAATTCTATTTTGAGCTCTCCTCTCTCCCTCTCCCTTTTAGGCCGTCGCCACCACCACCATACATCACCATCTTCACCACTTTTTATTGCTTGGATCATCAAATCGTTTATACAATCGTGTTCCTCTCTTCGTTCTCTACGCGATCATATTCTTTGATTTTCGATTTGGGTATAAACCCTAACCCTAGAACTTTTCATATTTATTTATATTTCTGTATTTTGAGTTTATATTATTAGTATGATGTATATTAGTTGTTGTAATGTTGTTTGGATGCGTAAAATTACTCGTTTGCATATGTTTTCGGTTTGTAAATTTTGGACAGCAGTTTGATTCGTATATTCTGACTTTGTAACTGATATTAATGTTAAAATAAAGTACATAAATGAGTTCCTCTCATCAAGACATTAATTTTAGACTCCGGATTCATGTCGTTTCGATTCCCGGAGCCCTAGATATGCTTAATTTGGTTTTTGTTAAAGATTGAAAGGTGTTCTTGGCATGAACAAGGTTGGGTCCGACTTTGTGACCATCCTTGGTGTCTTTAGGGTGTGTCATTTGGTTAGGACTGATGGTGAGACGAATTGTTATGTTCGGGTCACCTAAATCCGAGCCACGGTTCACCCGTTGTGCCCGAATTACCGTTTTGAGTAAATTGATTTCCCAAATGTTGTCATGGCTGATATCCACGACCTAGGGACTGTTCTTGGAGTGTTCTTGAGTTCATAATTGTGTCAGGTGGTTTGAGTAGGTGAAGTTGCATATGTGGCTTGCCCGAAACCGACACCCGGGGCTCAAGATACGACCCGACGAACTTTTAAACTTAAAACTTATGGTTAATGATTAAACTTATGTTAAAATTAATGGATTTCATTATTAATTAATTACTTATGATAAAAGAAGTAATTATTATTATTTAAGACTTATGATATAAATATTTATTATATCATTTAATTATTAATTATAATTTAATTAATATTTTAACTAAACTTATGATTAATAATACTTTTATTATTAAAGGAAAATACTTATGATAAGTATTAAATTTGTTTTTGAGAAATTATTAAAAGACTTATAATAAACATTAAATAATTATTTAATTATTATAAGACTTAATTATTATTTAATTATGATTTAATTATTAAATACTTATGATTTAATAATTTTAATTAGAAACTTATGATATGATTAATAATTCATTATTAATTAATAATACTTATGATATGATTTAAAATTTATTATAAATTAATAATATTTATATTATGATTAATATTTAATTAATTAATTAAATACTTATGTTATACTAATTATAACATTTCAACTTATATTAACTTTAATAATTCATTTTATTTAATTAAACTTATGTTAAGACATTATTATACACTTTTGACTTTAAATAACATTATAACTTATGTTATTATTATAACTTACACTTTTAAAATTAATGTTGACTATGTTTGACCAAGGTTGACTTTTGAGTTGACTTTCGGTTGACTTTGACTTTCAGTTGACTTCTGTTGACTCTCTAAATAAGGAAACTTTCCTAACTTCAAAACTTTCTAAATTTGGAAACTTTCCAAAAATAGAAACTTTCCAAAAATAGAAACTTTCCAAATATAGAAATTTTCCAAAAATAGAAACTTTCCAAAAATAGAAACTTTCCAAAAATGGAAACCTGCTAAAAATAGAAACTTTCTAAAAATAGAAAGTGTGTGTCCTTATGCTGTTCCAATCAAACCGATGCTTGCTGAGTAATGTTCTATGCCTACTTGCAACATGTACAATAGCTATCATACTAAGACTTGGCCTAAGTTAGTTATTTATTTCGACCTGCTTTATTTATAGGTCGGCGTTGTGATCTTTCTTGATCACTTTACTTTACTTGCTGTTCGCTTGATTGTGAGATTTCTTCGGTTGCTAATTAAGGTGAGTTATAGTCCCGTTTTTACATACTTTTCAAAGTATATTTTTGGGATGTGATTACATGCAGATTTTTATTTACGGTTAGACACAAGTAACAGTTAAATTTAATTATTCATTGTGAGTTGGACAAAAATATTCCCTAGTCTGGTAACTGTAATCATTGGTTTCTACTGGTGAACGCGAATCCTACGGATAGATCTATCGGGTTTGACAACCCCATTTCGAGCTAGTCGCGCTAGCAATTTATAATCGGAATGTTTAGTACTTCGTAATTTGTTGTAGATACACTGTCCAACTGTATATTTTTATTGTGTTTGGCAAGGGTAAATAAAGGGTTAAGTGGTTACCAGGTGGCTCATTGATAATGGAATAATGTTTAATGTTTTCTAACATTTTTAAATCTTGTGGTCTAAAGTTTACTTATTTATTTAAACCTATAATTCACTCAACCTTTGTGTTGACAGTTTACTTGCATGTTTTCACAGGTACTTGAGTTATTTGATGCTTCCGCTGTCGTTAGAAGAGTCTGCATGCATTTGGGCAGATTTTATTGAAACTATTTATGAAACTTAAGCTTGCATTCTATTTTTGGATAATTTAAATTGTGGGTTTGTTGGCAATGTTTTGTGTCAACTTTTGGATTATTAATATGTTGGGTTGTTTTAAACTACATATTTTGGTTTGTTTCCTTTTTGGGAAAACTTTTGAAATAAAAGAATGCAACTTTGTTTATTTAATTCATTTAAGTCCGATCAAGCTATGGGACCAACTGACGGATCCGTTAAGTGTTTTGACGGGGTCGTCACATGTGGTATCAGAGCTCTGGTTGTAGGGAACTAGGCGGTCTTAATGTGGTCAACCCGTGGTTATTAGGGTGCATTAGAGTCTAGTCTACAGCCCGACCTTTTTGCTATAGCATTAATATGCATTTCATTTCGTATAAGTTATATTATTAGCTTTTATATCTTTTGGTATGTGGTTTGCGGTTTTGCTGTTTGCAGATGTCGACTTCGAGCGATAACTCTGTTGCTGCTCCTGCTCCACCGTCTCCTGCCAGACGTCGTGCTAATCAACCAGAGATCGATGATCCTGTTCATTACTATTTTTCTACCATTACTCATATGAACCGGGCTTATAATGAGGTGACACGTATTAACGCCCTTAGTGATTGTTTGCGCACCTTGCCACATAATGAAGTTATGGACGAAATCCGTGCCGACATGGGTAACTTTATCACTTTCAAGCATAGGGTTGAGGATGCGAACCGCAAGCGTGATCGAGAAGTTAATGCTAAGTTCGAGGCTCTCGAGAGCACTGTTCGTGTGTTGAAGGAAGAGTTGGATGTTGTGAAAGGGAAGTTGCGTAAGTATGAGGATCCTGCTGAGACTCATGCTGGACCAGCTTATCACACCCGCTCTAAGCGAATGTGATGTGATTATTCATATTGATTATCTATTTCATCAGACTTAATGTCCTTTTTATACATACATTTTGGGTTATGTACGGCGTTTTGCCGAGGATTTTATTAAGATTTTGTTATGGGATATTTTTCATTATGTATGGATGGTTATTTTTATGACATCTATTATCATTATCATGTTTTATTTCTGATGTTGTGGCTCTTGGCATGTTATATTATGCGTAATATATGTTCATGTATGTTAGGTGCTATGTATGTTGTATGATGTTATCATAAAATATGTATGCATGTGATGGTTATTTCTATAACAATCATAACTGTCATGTTATTACTCATAGTGTTAGTTGACTAATATCTTAATGGTTAGTCTTTTTGTGTTTTGATCTATTCCTTTATGACACTAGTATTATTCTTGGTACTAACGGATGTGTTATTCTATTTTGAAGATCATGCCTCCAAGAGAGTCCACTGAAGCGCGTATGCAACGCCTGATCAATGAAGGAATTGCTGCTGCTATGGCAGCAAATGCTAATGTTAACGCCAATGTGAACAACAACCAGGTGGGATGCTCCCACAAAACTTTTATGGCTGGTCGACCCCAAGAATTCAGTGGTACGGAAGGACCAATAGGGCTTACTCGTTGGTTCGAGAAAATCGAACCTATTTTCAGGGTCAGTCGGGTCCGTGAAGAGGACAAAGTTAGTTTCGCTAGTTGCACTCTCAAGGATAGTGCCTTGACATGGTGGAACAATCTGGTTAGTAGTTTGGGAAGCGATGTAGCTTATGGTTTGGCCTGGAATGATTTTAAGGAAAGATTGATCACCCGCTATAGACCTCGGGGTGAGCTTAAGAAGCTAGAGGTTGAGCTCAAGAATTTGAAAATGCATGGCACCGAGTTAGATGCCTATGAACGAAGGTTTTTCGAGTTAACTTTGCTGTGTCCTAGGGTTTATGCGGATGAGGACCGCAAAATTGAGGCTTACATTGATGGTTTGTCCGAGAAGATTGAACACGGGGTTGAGTCCAGTGAACCCCATACTATTGAGGCAGCTATGTCTATGGCCCACAAACTTAATGACAAGGTGTTGAGAAGAAGCAAGACTACAGTTGTTGAAAGTAGTGAGGAGGTTGTCAAGAAGGCTGATAATGGGAAACAAAAGTGGGATAACAACCGCAATCAAAACCAAAATCAGCAGAAGAAACAGGATACCTCAGGTGCTAACAACAGAAATCAGCGTGTGTGTCCTCGTTGCTATAAAGTTCATGATGGTTACTGCACAGTTACTTGTAAGAGGTGCTCTAAGCAAGGGCACATCGCTAAAGATTGTACAGTGCTTTTGCCAGGGTCTGCTACTCCCGCGACTGGTGGTAATAATAATAATGTTGGTAATAGAGGTGGTAACGGTAACGGTAATGGGAAATCGAATAATGGAGGTAATCCAAGGGTTTGTTATGAGTGTGGGAAGCCGGGGCATTTCCGAGATGCTTGTCCCAACAAGAAGACTGCAGAGACTGCACGCGGCCGAGCGTTCAACATTAATGCTAAGGATGCGGAGGAAGATCCTAAGCTTGTTACTGGTATGTTCTCAATCAATGATTTATCAGTTTATGTTCTATTTGATTCAGGGGCTGATTTAAGTTTCGTGTCGAGTAAATTAAGTCCGAGAATTAAAACGCCGTTAACTCTCTTAGACAATACTTATGTTGTTGAAGTAGCTAATGGTAAGGAACTTACTGCTAAGACTGTACATCGTAAGTGTAACATTAATCTGGGTGGTAGGGATTTCGAGATAGATTTGATCCCGATTGAACTTGGTAGTTTTGATATTGTTATTGGTATGGATTGGTTGTCCGCGAACCGTGCCGAGATCGTCTGTTATGATAAGGCTATTCGTATTACTGATGTGATTGGAGAGCCACTGATGGTCTTTGGAGATAAGAAATGCGCACAGTTAAACCTTATTAGCTGTATGAAAGTTCGTAAACATCTCCGCAAAGGCTGTCATGCTATCCTTGCTCATGTTGTTGATCCTAGTAAGGAAGTAAAGAACGTTGATGACGTTCATATTGTTAGGGATTTTCCCGAGGTGTTTCCCGATGATTTACCTGGCCTTCTGCCGCAACGCGCGGTAGAATTTCAGATTGATCTTGTTCCTGGCGCTGCTCCTGTAGCACGTGCTCCTTATCGTCTTGCGCCTTCTGAACTTCAAGAATTGTCAAGTCAACTCCGTGAGTTGTTAGACAAAGGTTTTATTCGTCCTAGTTCGTCCCCTTGGGGAGCTCCTGTTCTGTTTGTTAAGAAGAAGGATGGTTCTTTTCGTTTATGCATTGATTATCTTGAACTGAATAAGCTCACTGTTAAAAATCATTATCCTCTTCCGAGAATTGATGATCTGTTCGATCAGCTTCAGGGTTCTTCTGTTTATTCAAAAATTGATCTTCGTTCTGGCTATCATCAGTTGCGTGTTAAAGAATCTGATGTTTCAAAAACTGCTTTTCGCACCCGTTACGGTCACTTTGAATTTCTTGTTATGCCGTTCGGATTGACAAATGCACCTGCTGTGTTCATGGACCTCATGAACCGTGTGTGTAGACCCTATCTGGACAAGTTCGTTATAGTTTTCATCGATGACATTCTTATCTATTCTAAGAGTGATGAAGAGCACGAAGAACATTTGAGGTTAGTGCTTGATTTGTTAAAGAAAGAAGAGTTGTACGCTAAGTTCTCTAAGTGTGCTTTTTGGTTAAGAGAAGTTCAGTTCCTTGGTCACATTGTTAGCAAACAAGGAATACAAGTTGATCCTGCTAAAATTGAGGCGATTGAAAAGTGGGAAACTCCGAAGACTCCTACTCAAATTCGTCAGTTCTTAGGATTGGCAGGTTACTATCGAAGGTTCATCCAGGATTTCTCTCGTATAGCGAAACCTCTGACTGCTTTAACGCATAAAGGGAAAAAGTATGAGTGGAAGGATGAACAGGAGAATGCTTTTCAGATTTTGAAGAAGAAACTGACTACCGCTTCGATATTGTCTCTACCGGAGGGTAATGATGATTTTGTTGTTTATTGCGATGCATCACGACAAGGCTATGGTTGCGTTTTGATGCAACGAAAGAAGGTTATTACGTATGCGTCACGTCAGTTGAAGGTTCACGAACAGAACTATACAACTCATGATTTAGAGTTGGGAGCTGTTATTTTTGCACTGAAGATTTGGAGACACTATCTTTTAGGTGTTAAGAGTACTGTGTACACCGATCATAAGAGTCTTCAACATATTCTCGATCAAAAACATTTGAACATGAGACAACGAAGATGGATTGAGACGTTGAATGATTATGATTGTGACCTTTTGTATCATCCGGGTAAAGCCAATGTTGTGGCTGATACTTTGAGTCGTAAAGAAAGGGCTGAACCACGAAGGGTTAGAGCTTTGAATATGACAGTTAGATCAAACCTCGTTAGGCAGATTCTTGAGGCACAACAAGAAGCCTTAAAGGAGGAGAATTTCGTGAAAGAGAATGTAGCCAAGGTAGCTAAGAAGTTTGAAGTTCGAGCTGATGGTACTAGGTACTTTGCGGGACGTCTTTGGGTTTCGAAATTTGGAGGTCTTCGACAGTTAATTCTAGATGAAGCTCATAAGTCTAGATACTCTATTCATCCTGGGTCAGGAAAGATGTATCAGGATCTTAAGGAGCTGTATTGGTGGCATAATTTGAAAGGTGATGTGGCTACGTATGTGGCTAAGTGTTTGACCTGTTTTAAGGTCAAAGCTGAACATCAAAAACCGTCCGGATTGTTGGTACAACCAGAAATTCCCGAGTGGAAGTGGGAAGGTATCACTATGGATTTTATCACTAAGTTACCAAGAGTTTCGGGTGGTTATGATGCGATTTGGGTGATTGTAGATCGACTCACTAAGTCGGCTCACTTTTTGCCGATTAGGGAAACCGATTCCATGGAGAAACTCACCCGTTTGTATTTGAAAGAGATTGTTTCGAGGCATGGTGTTCCCGTTTCTATAATTTCCGACAGAGATAGTCGATTTGTATCGAGATTTTGGCAATCGTTGCAAGAAGCCTTGGGCACTAGATTGGATATGAGCACCGCTTATCATCCTCAAACGGATGGTCAAAGTGATAGGACCATTCAGACATTAGAAGATATGTTGCGAGCTTGTGTGATTGATTTTGGGAATGGGTGGGATAAGTATTTGCCGTTAGCTGAGTTTTCTTATAACAACAGTTATCACGCAAGTATTAAAGCCGCACCGTTTGAAGCTTTGTACGGTAGGAAGTGTAGGTCTCCTATTTGTTGGAACGAGGTTGGGGATGCTCAACTTACAGGTCCAGAGATTATTCACGAGACTACTGAGAAGATTGTGCAAATTAAAGAAAGGTTGAGAACTGCTAGAAGTCGGCAAAAGAGTTATGCCGATAAGGGAAGGAAAGATGTTGAATTTCAAGTTGGTGATCGTGTTATGTTAAAAGTTTCGCCTTGGAAGGGTGTTATTCGTTTTGGTAAAAGAGGGAAGTTAAGTCCTCGTTTCGTGGGACCGTTTGAGATCATTGAAAGAGTTGGACCGGTGGCTTATCGTTTGAAGTTGCCACAAGAACTCAGTGCTGTTCACGATGTTTTCCATATTTCGAACTTAAAGAAGTGTTTGGCTGAATTTGATCAGACTATTCCTTTGGAGGAACTTCAAGTTGACAAGCAATTGCATTTTATTGAGGAGCCAGTTGAGATCATGGACCGAGAGGTTAAGACTCTTAAACAGAGCAGAATTCCTATTGTTCGGGTCCGATGGAACGCTAGACGCGGTCCCGAGTTCACTTGGGAGCGTGAAGACCAAATGAAGCAGAAGTATCCGCATTTGTTCTCAGATGCCGAGTCAACCCCTGCGCCTGCTTAAATTTCGGGACGAAATTTCCGTAACGGGGAGGTACTGTCACGACCCTACTTTTTCCGTTATCTTTTTCCGTTAATTATTTAACGACCGTTAACTGTTAGTGTGCCACGTCATTTCTATGACCTATATTATTATTTTTGTAATAATATATATATAATAATTATTATGTGTAATGTGAATATATGTATTCATATTTTAATTTATACGTTTCTACGTCTCGCGGATTTCCATCCGGCGAATCTTTTCGGTTTTTAAACCAACGGTCGAGCTTTCGGGATTTTTAAATCCTAAATATTTTAAATATGATATTTTAAGGTCATATTATTATTAGGTGTATTTATATTTATTTTTCGTCGCGCGTTTGTTATCTTTCCGGATTTTTAATCGCGTAAGCGTGTTTTCGCGTTTCGGGATTCGTTCGGGCTTTCAGGCCACAAGGACTTGAGCTTTTAGCAAGACGGGCTAGTGGGGCCCACTCCCCACCCCCCATTCGGCCGAAGTCCACAAAGGGAGGGAGTATACTCCCTTAATTTTTCCTTTTTCCATTTTATTTTGCAAAACACAAAACCTAATTCTATTTTGAGCTCTCCTCTCTCCCTCTCCCTTTTAGGCCGTCGCCACCACCACCATACATCACCATCTTCACCACTTTTTATTGCTTGGATCATCAAATCGTTTATACAATCGTGTTCCTCTCTTCGTTCTCTACGCGATCATATTCTTTGATTTTCGATTTGGGTATAAACCCTAACCCTAGAACTTTTCATATTTATTTATATTTCTGTATTTTGAGTTTATATTATTAGTATGATGTATATTAGTTGTTGTAATGTTGTTTGGATGCGTAAAATTACTCGTTTGCATATGTTTTCGGTTTGTAAATTTTGGACAGCAGTTTGATTCGTATATTCTGACTTTGTAACTGATATGAATGTTAAAATAAAGTACATAAATGATTTCCTCTCATCAAGACATTAATTTTAGACTCCGGATTCATGTCGTTTCGATTCCCGGAGCCCTAGATATGCTTAATTTGGTTTTTGTTAAAGATTGAAAGGTGTTCTTGGCATGAACAAGGTTGGGTCCGACTTTGTGACCATCCTTGGTGTCTTTAGGGTGTGTCATTTGGTTAGGACTGATGGTGAGACGAATTGTTATGTTCGGGTCACCTAAATCCGAGCCACGGTTCACCCGTTGTGCCCGAATTACCGTTTTGAGTAAATTGATTTCCCAAATGTTGTCATGGCTGATATCCAAGACCTAGGGACTGTTCTTGGAGTGTTCTTGAGTTCATAATTGTGTCGGGTGGTTTGAGTAGGTGAAGTTGCATATGTGGCTTGCCCGAAACCGACACCCGGGGCTCAAGATACGACCCGACGAACTTTTAAACTTAAAACTTATGGTTAATGATTAAACTTATGTTAAAATTAATGGATTTCATTATTAATTAATTACTTATGATAAAAGAAGTAATTATTATTATTTAAGACTTATGATATAAATATTTATTATATCATTTAATTATTAATTATAATTTAATTAATATTTTAACTAAACTTATGATTAATAATACTTTTATTATTAAAGGAAAATACTTATGATAAGTATTAAATTTGTTTTTGAGAAATTATTAAAAGACTTATAATAAACATTAAATAATTATTTAATTATTATAAGACTTAATTATTATTTAATTATGATTTAATTATTAAATACTTATGATTTAATAATTTTAATTAGAAACTTATGATATGATTAATAATTCATTATTAATTAATAATACTTATGATATGATTTCAAATTTATTATAAATTAATAATATTTATATTATGATTAATATTTAATTAATTAATTAAATACTTATGTTATACTAATTATAACATTTCAACTTATATTAACTTTAATAATTCATTTTATTTAATTAAACTTATGTTAAGACATTATTATACACTTTTGACTTTAAATAACATTATAACTTATGTTATTATTATAACTTACACTTTTAAAATTAATGTTGACTATGTTTGACCAAGGTTGACTTTTGAGTTGACTTTCGGTTGACTTTGACTTTCAGTTGACTTCTGTTGACTTTCTAAACAAGGAAACTTTCCTAACTTCAAAACTTTCTAAATTTGGAAACTTTCCAAAAATAGAAACTTTCCAAAAATAGAAACTTTCCAAATATAGAAATTTTCCAAAAATAGAAACTTTCCAAAAATAGAAACTTTCCAAAAATGGAAACCTGCTAAAAATAGAAACTTTCTAAAAATAGAAAGTGTGTGTCCTTATGCTGTTCCAATCAAACCGATGCTTGCTGAGTAATGTTCTATGCCTACTTGCAACATGTACAATAGCTATCATACTAAGACTTGGCCTAAGTTAGTTATTTATTTCGACCTGCTTTATTTATAGGTCGGCGTTGTGATCTTTCTTGATCACTTTACTTTACTTGCTGTTCGCTTGATTGTGAGATTTCTTCGGTTGCTAATTAAGGTGAGTTATAGTCCCGTTTTTACATACTTTTCAAAGTATATTTTTGGGATGTGATTACATGCAGATTTTTATTTACGGTTAGACACAAGTAACAGTTAAATTTAAT
The DNA here is from genome assembly GCF_046630445.1 of Rutidosis leptorrhynchoides. NCBI lineage: Eukaryota > Viridiplantae > Streptophyta > Magnoliopsida > Asterales > Asteraceae > Rutidosis > Rutidosis leptorrhynchoides. The sequence continues at coordinate 411,645,747 of NC_092333.1, read as the reverse complement.
TATTCATTGTGAGTTGGACAAAAATATTCCCTAGTCTGGTAACTGTAATCATTGGTTTCTACTGGTGAACGCGAATCCTACGGATAGATCTATCGGGTTTGACAACCCCATTTCGAGCTAGTCGCGCTAGCAATTTATAATCGGAATGTTTAGTACTTCGTAATTTGTTGTAGATACACTGTCCAAGTGTATATTTTTATTGTGTTTGGCAAGGGTAAATAAAGGGTTAAGTGGTTACCAGGTGGCTCATTGATAATGGAATAATGTTTAATGTTTTCTAACATTTTTAAATCTTGTGGTCTAAAGTTTACTTATTTATTTAAACCTATAATTCACTCAACCTTTGTGTTGACAGTTTACTTGCATGTTTTCACAGGTACTTGAGTTATTTGATGCTTCCGCTGTCGTTAGAAGAGTCTGCATGCATTTGGGCAGATTTTATTGAAACTATTTATGAAACTTAAGCTTGCATTCTATTTTTGGATAATTTAAATTGTGGGTTTGTTGGCAATGTTTTGTGTCAACTTTTGGATTATTAATATGTTGGGTTGTTTTAAACTACATATTTTGGTTTGTTTCCTTTTTGGGAAAACTTTTGAAATAAAAGAATGCAACTTTGTTTATTTAATTCATTTAAGTCCGATCAAGCTATGGGACCAACTGACGGATCCGTTAAGTGTTTTGACGGGGTCGTCACACCCTAAGTTATAGAACTTAGACTTTCAACTTTTCAAAACCTTAAGTTATGAAACTTAGATTTTGCAAAGTAGGATGAACATAAGCTAATGAGCTTTTGTTTTAACAAGTTGGATGACCATAAGTTACATAACTTAGATCAAACACAATAATGAAACCCTAAGCTAGAAAGCTTAAATTTCTTAACAACACTTATGAGACTTCAAGCTAGTAAGCTTGTATCTTTGTTTAATGAAAACACAAGTTACAAATTTAAAGTACAACAAATTAAAGAAGATCATAAGTTTATAAACTTGATATTTTAACAAACTTTTTGTAGAAACCTCAAGCTAGAAAGCTTGGATTTCTAATGTTCATGAAGATCTTTAAAGTAAAAATTTAGATCTACAAGTTACATGAAGATCATAAACATAAGTTTTGATCTTTTAACATAAATAAAGAGATCTTAAGTTATAAAACTTAGATCTAACAAAGTAATGAAGATTCAAATCTAAAAAGCTTGAATCCTTCATGTTCTTGAAGACTTTCAAATCAAAGTTTGAATCTACAAGATGTATGAAGATTCAAGTCACAAAACTTGAATCCTTGAACAAGAGTGATGATGATTTCATGAATAAGGAAGAAAAGAAAGAAGAAAATTAAGAACACTTACAAGTTTTTCAAAGTTTTAGTGTGAGAAAGTTAGAGAGAAAACTTAGAGAAAAGTGTGTGTGTTTTGTGAGAAATGAAATGGAGTGTGCATTTAACAAAGAAAGAAAAGGAAAAAAATATAAGGATGGTGAATGGGGGGTGGTGGCCGACGGTTTTGGCAAGCATGGGAGGGGACCAGTTTCTGTGCATGGGTGGTGGTACAGGGTGATGCTAGCATGTTGGGTGACATGGTGTATGGAGTTAAATAAGTAATAGTACATAAGCATGCTTCATCCTTGTCTTATATCTTAATGGGTTGTCTTATGTCTTAATGGACTCATAAGTCCATTAAGATGGGCTAATTAACTAGTCCATTAACTAAAGTAGGGTGGGCCTTTAATAAACTAGGTCCATTAAGGTGTTAAGCCCATGTAACTAACTAGTGTGCATTAGTAAAACACTAAGCGTAATTAAGGAACCATCAAGCCAAGTAATTGTCATTAATAAATAACAATTATTATTAAGTAGTCATAACGCTCCAATTATGACAAAAGTTTAACGTGTACCAAGTACATAGCTCGTTTTAAACGATAAGTGACACTAACGGTCATAAATGCATTCGAGGATCAAGTTAAGTAACTAAGTACTTAATAAAACGTTGTAAGGCATTACGAAAGTAATTAACATGAATAATGACCCCATAATATAATCTAACTCAGTACGCACAAATACGCAGTTTCATGAAAGTATAAAATATAATTATAAGTCGAAAAAGTCGGGTCGTTACATTACCCACCTGTTAAAGAAAATTTCGTCCTGAAATTTTAAGCTGAGGTAGATGGCAGAGTCGTGAAGAGGTGAGGATACTTCTGCATCATTTGATCCTCTCGTTTCCAAGTAAACTCAGGTCCTCGTTTAGCATTCCAACGGACTCGGACAATTGGAATTTTTTTGTGCTTTAAAGTCTTAACCTCACGGTCCATGACCTCAACAGGTTCTTCCACGAAGTGGAGTTTGTCATCAATCATAAGCTCATCGAGGGGTATGATAAGTTCTGGTTCAGCAAGACAATTCTTTAGATTCGATACGTGGAAAGTGGGATGAACTGAGCTCAATCGAGTCGGAAGATCCAAACGGTAAGCAACGGGTCCAACACGCTCCAAGATTTCAAAAGGACCAATGTATCACGGATTTAGCTTTCCACGCTTTCCGAAACGGATTACACCTTTCCAAGGTGCGACTTTTAACATTACATGGTCACCTACTTGGAATTCAAGATCTTTACGTTTAATGTCGGCATAGCTCTTTTGACGATCACGGGCCGTCTTGAGCCTTGCTTGGATTTGAACAATCTTCTCGGTTGTTTCATGGATGAGTTCGGGTCCGGTGATTTGCTTTTCACCTACTTCGGCCCAACAAATAGGAGAACGACATTTGCAGCCATACAAAGCTTTGAAAGGGGCGGCATTAATACTCGAATGATAACTATTGTTGTAAGAGAGTTCGGCTAACGGCAAAAGCCTTTCCCAAGCTTTTCCGAAATCAATAACACAAGCACGCAACATGTCCTTCAAAGTTTGAATCGTGCGTTCACTTTGTCCGTCATTTTGCGGGTGATATGCGGTACTCATGTCTAAACGTGTTCCTAAAGCTTCTTGAAAGGAACGCCAAATCTAGAAGCAAAACGGGCATCTCGATCTGAAACAATCGATAAGGGTACACCATGACGAGATACAATTTTCTTTATGTACAGTTGTGCGAGTTTATCCATCTTATCAGTTTCTTTCATGGCTAGGAAGTGAGCAGATTTGGTAAGACGGTCAATAATAACCCAGATGGTATCATAACCGCCTACCGTTTTTGGTAGTTTCGTAATGAAGTCCATCGTTATTCTTTTCCACTTCCATTGTGGGATCTCGGATTTTTGAAGTAACCCAGATGACCTTTGATGTTCGACCTTGACCTTGGAACAAGTTAAACACTTTTCAACATAAATAGCAACATCCTTTTTAAGATTTGGCCACCAATACTATTCTTTGAGATCGTGGTACATCTTACCGGCCCCGGGATAAATCGAATACCTTGACTTGTGGGCTTCGTCTAGAATAAGGCTTCGTAAATCCCCATAACTAGGCACCCAAATTCTTCCGACAAAATATCGGAGTCCGGTCTCCTTGACCTCGAATCGAGAGACGAGAATGTTCAAGCGTTCGTGAGAAATATTCTCATCCTTGAGAGCCTCATCTTGGGCTACATGGATTTAGCTATTGAGATTTGTGTGGATGGTGATGTTTAAGGCACGGAAACGAAGAGGTACCATTCTTTCCTTTCGGCTCAAGGCATCGACTACAACATTTGCCTTTCCGGGATGGTAACGAAGTTTACAATCGTAATCGTTCAATGTTTCGATCCACCGTCATTGTCTCATGTTTAGTTGTTTCTGATCGAAAATGTGTTGGAGGCTTTTGTGGTCGGTGAAGATGGTACTTTTGGTTCCATAAAGATAGTGTCTCCACAATTTGAGTGCAAAGACAACGGCTCTAAGTTCGAGATCGTGCGTCGTGTAGTTTCGCTCGTGAATTTTCAATTGTCGAGAGGCATAAGCAATAACTTTCGTTCGTTGCATCAATACACACCCAAAACCATGTTTCGAGGCATCGCAATATACAACAAAATCATCATTGCCTTTGGGAAGCGATAAGATAGGGGCGGTGGTTAACTTTTTCTTTAAAGTTTGAAACGTCGTCTCTTGTTCGGCCGCCCTATCGAATTTCTTCCCTTTGTGAGTTAACGCGGTTAAAGGATGTGCAATCAAAGAGAAACCTTCGATGAATCTACGACAGTAACCGACGAGGCCTAAAAATTAACGAATATGAGTAGGAGTAGTGGGAGTTTCCCACTTGCTAATGGCTTCGATTTTCGTGGGATCGAATTTGATACCTTGATCGCTTACAACATGGCCAAGAAATTGAACTTCTTTTAACCAAAATTCACACTTGGAGAATTTGGCATAGAGTTGCTCTTGTCTCAAGAGCTCAAGCAAGAGTCGGGGGTGTTGTTCGTGTTCTTCTTCGCTTTTTGAATAGATTAAGATATCATCTATGAATACGATGATGAATTTGTCTAGGTACAGCTTGCATACGCGATTCATAAGATCCATAAACACAGCAGGTGCGTTTGTCAAACCAAATGGCATCACAAGAAACTCATAATGACCATAACGAGTTCAGAACGCAGTCTTAAGGACATCGCTCTCCTTCACCCTCAACTGGTGATAACCTGATCGCAAATCAATCTTGGAGTAGACGCTTGATCCTTGCAGTTGATCGAATAGATCATCAATCCTGGGAAGGGGATACAGGTTCTTGATTGTCAACTTGTTTAATTCGCGATAATCGATGCACATATGAAAAGATCCATCCTTCTTCTTTACGAACAAAACGGGAGCGCCTCAAGGCGAAGAACTTGGTCGAATAAACCCACAGTCTAGCAATTCTTATAGTTGACTCTGTAACTCTTGCATTTTGGTTGGTGCAAGTCGATAAGGTGCGCGAGCTACAGGTGCAGCTCCTGGTACTAGATCAATCTGGAACTCCTCTGATCTCGGTGGGGGTAATCCCGGCAACTCTTCTGGAAAAACTTCGGGGTATTCATTTACAATCGGTACATCCTTCACGCTTTTCTCCTCCGTTTCCAACTTCTTCACATGCGCCAAAATAGCAAAACGCCCTTTCCTCATGACCTTTTGTGCCTTCATACAACTAATAAGGTTCAGCTTTGGGCTACATCTCTCCCCATAAACAATCAATGGCACATCATCTTCGCGAGGTATACGAATAATCTTCTCTCCACAGATAACTTCTGCTTTTACTTTGGATAGCCAATCCATGCCGACTATCACGTCAAAGTTTCCCAACTTAATGGGTATCAAATCAATCTCAAAATCTACACCAGCTAAGTTTATTATACCTCCTCGCCCAATTTGGTCAACTTTCTTAAGTTTCCCACTGGCCACTTTGACAAGAATACTCTCATCCAAAGGAACTAATGACCAATCTATCTTAGAGAAAAAATGTCTACATACATAACTCCTATCAGCACCGGTATCAAACAAGACAGAAGCTAATAGTTTATTAATAGTGAATGTACCTGTAACCAAGTCAGGATCCTCGCGGGCATCTCTGGCGTTCATGTTGAAGAATCTTCCACGTGCTGGCCCGCCATCCTTCTTCTTGTTAGGACATTCATTCTTGAAGTGACCCTGCTGGCCGCATTCAAAGCACTTCTTTGGCCCATTCGGATTTGTTCTCCCAGCTGGGGTGTTGGTCCTACAATCTTTGTCGATGTGTCCCATTCTCTTACATTTTTCACACACCACATTGCAGTACCCAGTATGATGCTTATAACATCTCTTGCACTGAGGAAGGCTACCTTTGTAGTTTAGGTTAGGGTTCCTCCAGTCATTGTTTTCCCTAAAGTTCTCATGCCTCTTGGCTGGATTCTGATCAATACCCTTTCCCTTGTTCCCATTCCACTTGCCTTTCCCATTACCTGCTCCCGATTCTGATTTCACCTTCTCTGACTCTTGACGGATAACCTGATCCATCAAGGTGTGTGCCATGCGCATAGCTTCCGGGACATTTGCTGGTTTCGAAGAAGTGACATTTCCCTGGATGTCTTTGGGAAGTCCCCACAGATACCGTTCCAACCATTTGAACTTAGGAGTAACCATTGTGGGGCACATTAAGGCTAACTCCAAGTACCTTCGATTATAACCATCAAGGTTAGTTCCTATGACATTCAATTCCCAAAATTCTGCCTTCATCTTCTGAATTTCGGTTCTAGGGCAGTATTCCTCTATCATCGCCCTCTTGAACTCCTCCCAGGGTGTTGCATATGCTTCGTCAATTCCCTGGGCCTGGGCGAGTGTGTTCCACCATGTCAGAGCGCCATCCAACGGTGTGCAGGATGCGAACTTAGTTCTGTTTGCGTCAGAGCAGTTGCTAACATGAAATACCGATTCTAATTTTTCAAACCATCTAGTTAACCCAACTGGCCCTTCCATTCCACTGAAATTTTGTGGCTTGCAACTCTAAATTCTTTGTAAGTGCACCCATTCTGAACATTCTGGTTTACCGGCGGAGTTTGTGCAGGGCTGGCATTTGCCATAGCTATGGCCACTCGAACAGCTATCATTTCCTCAATTTGTGCCGTAGTAGGTGTTCCTCTCGTCATCGATCTTCCACATAAAAATTTCAACTTCAGTCAAAATCCATTATACAATAATTCATAATGTCATAGTATATGGTAACCAATATGGAATCAACACAATACATATTAATTAAGTATGACAAACTAGTTACAGATATCACAAAACCATCATACAATATCTTAAATAAAACGTCGTACAGTAATTCAAACAACATCAAGTTTCATTCACAAGTTTTCGTACAATACGTGAATGAAATCATGAAACTACTAACGAAAATACATAATGAAATCTAATACAATAGTCCTATGGTGATGGTGGATAAATGATTTCCATCATGTGGGACACCTGGTCCTTGAGCTTAGTCACCCGGGCACGCAGGGCACGCACTTCCCTCATCAGCTCCTCAATGGTGGGAGATGCCGGTTGTGACGACCCGAAAATTTTCGACCAAATTTAAACTTAATCTTTATATGATTTCGACACGATAAGTGAAAGGACCCGTTCATATACATTATAAACGATTCACAATAGTTGATTACATCGTGAGATATTTGACCTAGATACATATTACAAACATTGCATTCGTTTTTAAAAGACAAACTTTATTCACATCTAAAGTTGACGGCATTCATACCATTTCATAATACATCCAACTATAATTGACTTAATAATAATCTTGATGAACTCAATGACTCGAATGCAACGTCTTTCGAAATATGCCATGAATGACTCCAAGTAATATCCTTAAAATGAGTTAATGCATAGCGGAAGATTTCTTTCAAACCTGAGAATAAACATGCTTTCAAGTGTCAACCAAAAAGGTTGATGAGTTCATTAGTTTATCATAATCATTCATTTTCATTATTTTAATAAACCATAAGATTTTTATTAAACATAATTCCAATAGCAGAATCCTCTCGTCTGTATAAAGGTAAAATCATTTCCAATAATATAATAGACCACAAGATTTTCATTTTTCATAAACATAATCCTCAAGCAGAATCCTCTCGTCTGCATTAAGGTAAAATCATTCATATGGTGAACACCTGGTAACTGACATTAACAAGATGCATATAGAATATCCCCAAAACAGAATCCTCTCGTCTGTATAACAGAATTCTCTCGTCTGTATAAAAATCGAAGTACTAAAGCATTCGTACCTCGGATGGGGTTTGTTAGGCCCATAGATCTATCTTTAGGATTCGCGTCAATTAGGGGTACTGTTCCCTAATTCTTAAGTTACCAAACTAAAGGGGTGATATTCGATTTCGATAATCCAACCATAGAATGTAGTTTGAGTACTTGTTTCTATTTTGTCAAACATTTATAAAAAAAAAAACATGTATTCTCAGTCCCAAAAATATATATTGCAAAAGCATTTAAAAAGGGAGCAAATAAAACTCACAATACTGTATTTTGTAGTAAAAATACATATGACGTCATTGAACAAGTGCAATGTTGGCCTTGGATTCACGAACCTATATTATTTATATATATTTATATGTTTGATCAATATCTGTCTAACAATTTAGGTTAAGTCGTAGTGTGTCACAATCCTAATGCTCGAGACTAAATATGCAAAAGTCAACCAAAGTCATATTGACCAAAATGTCTTCCAAAATTTATACATGATTATTATATAGTTTAAATATAGTCATTTTATTTATTTAAATATTTTTAATAGATTTTATTAAAGTAAATAATATAGTTCTTTTATTAATAAATAAAATTTTATATTAAAATTTATATAATAAAAATATACTTTTATATATCTTAAGTAATAAAATTTATAAAGTTCATTTAATATCATAAAAATAATGTAATAGGTATTATTAATGTAATTATATTATACGTAGTAAAATATCTTTGTATCACATATTTATTTGATAAAATAATATTGATAATAATAATAATAATAATAATAATAATAATAATAAGTAAAAGTTGTATTATTTTGTAATAATTATTATTCTACTAATAAAAATAACAATAATTATATTTTCTAAAAATGATAAAATGATAATTTTTATTAACAATAGTACTAAAATGATAATAATAATGATGTTTCATATTAACAATGATATTTTTATTAAAAATAATAATTTTAGTAAAAATGATAGTTTTAATATTAATAATACTTTTAATAATAAAATAGTAAAATAATGAAAACGATATTTTTCCTTTAAATCAATATCTTACAATATCTTAATTTCATCATGATACTCATACTCATTATTTCCTAATCGCTTAGTTTAATAGCTTTTAGTCGTCTTTTATATCGCGTTCATATTAATAATAATAATAATAATAGTAATCATAATAATTAGATGTTACTAATATTAGTTTTAATTATAACAATACTAATAATAATAATATTAATGATAATACTAATAGCTATTTGAATGATAATAATAATAATAATAATAATAATAATAATAATAATAATAATAATAATAATAATAATAATAATAATAATAATAATAATAATAATAATACAAATTGTAAACTTAACGATAATAACGATAGTAATAATAATAAATATACAATAATATCTTTTATTAATAACGACAATGATGATGATAATAATAATAATAATAATAATAATAATAATAATAAGATTATAACGAAGATAATATTGACGATAATAATAATCATTTTTAATAATAATACAAAAATTCAATTGACTATAACTACTAAACCGTTCATCAAAACCATTCGATATCTAAATGAAAAGTTCTCAATATTTTGCTAGCTTTTCAACGACATGCATATCATATACCTTATCTTAATAGCATATGTATTTAATTCAAGATTCGACATAACCTATCTAATGACAATAACGAACGTATAAGCATGCATAATCCTATATACTCGAGCACTAGTCAGGGATACACTAATAATATATAAAAGTTAAGTTATGAGTGCTCACGTATCAATATTGTAATTCAATATTGCAGGAGAAGTAGGTAGACGCAACGGAGATGATAAACATTAGTTTAACTTACGAGTAATACTCCCGAACCATACCCATAACCTCCATAGCTATAACCCATAATTTCCTTAGCTCTATCCCGCTCGAAAAACAATTTTGAAATCACTCGGATAGCACTTCGTCGTAACATTTTATGTATACTAATAATATCTTGAAATAATACGGAGTAAATATATATATATGTAAATCGATTGAGAGAGTTTAGAGAAAAATATTTTCAAGTTTTTATGAAATAATGAAACCTATTGAATTCTATTTATAATAGATTTTTGAATTATTAAAGTATGAATTATTAAAGTATGAATTATTAAAGTGAATTATTAAAGTATGAATTATTAAAGTGAATTATTAAAGTATAAATTATTAAAGTGAATTATTTAAGTATGAATTATTAAAGTGAATTATTAAAGTATGAATTATTAAAGTTACAGTAAAGTAAAAATAAAGTAAATGTAAAGTTTAAGTATAGTAAAAGTATAAAACTATGTACATATAATACGCGTATAAATATATATAATATTAATTTAAATCGTTATATATTTAATAAAATAAAATATAAATATCGTTATCTTTATCATACTGGTTAAGTAATGAGTTGTCAAAAGTGGTTCAAGATATTTATAAAAGTTATATACGTTTTAATAATAAAGTTCTTTTTAAACTGAAAACGTTTTTGTACGTTTGAAACTAAATCAAATAAATATGATAATTTTGTTTTCCAAAACTAAATATATTTAAGAATCATTTTGTTTAAAGGTTAAAATAATGGAAATCGTTATATCATAAAACGTTTTAGAAAAGTAGAATCATATATATTCATAATAGGTTTCAAGTTTTTAAATTACAGTCTGTTGGTGAAGCATGAGATAAAGTTCAAAGGTTAAATAAACGTATAAAATCATCTTAATGAAAAATGTCGAGTTACTTAACTTGTCGATATCCAACATCTAAGTTATTTACACTCCACGTTCTTACTTATAAATCACTTTACCATTTTCTGAATGTTGTCAAAAAGAATAGATTTCTTAAATCACAGTGGACCTCATAACATAGACCCGTAATCATATCACAATGTATCTAATAAATCAATCATTTGATATTATCTTCTAATTCCATCGATAAACATATTGAAACAAATACGTTCATGTAAAGTATTATACGTTTAATACTTTATTAATATTCTCAAGTTATAATATATATATACATATATATACATATTTATTTATATATAATGGTTCGTGAATCGTCGGAATCTGGTCGAGGTTATAATGAATGTATGAACACAATTTAAAATTCTTGAGATTTAACTTAACAAACTTTGCTTATCGTGTCGGAATAATATAAAGATAAAGTTTAAATTTGGTTAGAAAATTTCGGGTTGTCACTGTACCTACCCGTTAAAGAAATTTCGTCCCGAAATTTGAATGGGATGGTCATGGCTGACAATAAGTATGTTTTCATGACGTATACGAGTTGAAAATTAGAGTTTTATTATCATCAAGTAATATAGATAAAGCAATTTGATTTTTACGAAGAGTACGAGTGAAGTTATCACAAAAGAATGAAATGAGTAATTGCACGTTCTTTTTAACCAATGACATAGTCACGGTTGATTTTCGAAATTCAAGGAATTTAGAGAAAATCTTCGTAATAAGATTTGGTTCTTCGGTAATTAAGGAACTCAGGATCCGCTTTGATTAAATGCGATAATCTGTTTTGATTGCTCTGTCGGATATTTTACTATATATCCACCCCTCTCGTTTCCTTATTTCCACAACTCACACCTTTTATTCTTTCTCCCTCAATTCATACTTTATAGCATTCGCTAATATGCTCCATCCAGTTCTGATTCTTGATATACTCCTAACTTTCATATCTGTCATTCTTCTTTTTCATCTGCCGCCAGAAGAATCTATTTACTTCTACTATACTCTTGGTTTTATAGTGTTTTTAGTTCTCCCGTGTCTTTATATTGCTATATGCATCGATATATATGGTTTGTAATTTCTGGGTTGTTGTTGGGTTTTATATCTTCCCTTATACTTCAAAGTCCCTGCTTCTGTCTTCTATAATCATTGTCATCCACAGTTAATACTCCCTCCTATTTGCTGCGATTTATACTCCAATTTCTATTTTGGAGCTTTGTCCTTTCGTTTCTTCTTCTTGCGATTAAGCATCGCTTGTAATGGTCCATAATTCGCAGATATAAATTTCGGAATGAACATTGTTAATGTTCTAAGAAGGAAATAGTAATGGCACGATCTTGATTTGTTAAATTACCAGAATACCCTGGAAAAAACCGAATCATCAAGAAATGTTTTCTTAATATTTTAGAGGTTAAATAGAATACAAGAAATGTTTTCTTAATATTTTAGAGGTTAAATAGAATACAAGAGTCGTGTAACATGGCACATGATGATGTTATGATCTGTGAATCATCACGTTCTATTTAAAAACTCAGCATGACTTACTGTAATATAATCACGTTGATCAAGTGTCATTATATTATACTAACTTATGCTTCAGTTCCCAACACTACTTCAATAGTATACATATTTTAAATTCGTTTTTTTCAGAATTTAGAAACTAAAATAGTTTCTTTTATGATGTAACACAGATAGCGCAAAGAGATAAATGATTTCGAATAACAATAGTTATGAAGATATCTTCAGAAACATTGAAGATATTTATAATGAAAGATGTGATGATATCTTAGAATATCTAAGATCAGAGGATGATGAAGAATATTATTCATAAGGGTTTAGAGTCAGGAGTAAGGTATTTGATAATAATTTCAGCAGAAACTGAATCATTTGGATTCTTTGAAGGCAGGTTTAGTCTTTGTGATTTGTCCATAGCCTCCTTCATGGTTTGCTTAATCCGTTTTCCAGTTCCAAACCTTCTCTTTTTCTGACCTTTTCCAACACACTATTCTTTATTATCAAACTTTTGACTGTTAAGGTCATTTATAGTTTTTGCTGCTTCATTAGCATTTTTCAAACTTCGGAGAACTAGTTCGCAGTATAGGGTGTTTTTCAGAAACTTCACATTCGAAGTATATAAGTCTAGGAGATAGACGTTATATATACACCTATAACCTTTAGCGGAGACATGCTGCAAGATTTCAAAATACTGATTGCTGATTCCCAGTAATTGGCATGACAATTCTTGTTACAAGATGCGGATGAGTAAATGATGCGGTTTCGATAAATATTATGGTTTTTCGGAAAGTCAAAGATCAGTGAAGTTGTTGGTAAGTTTATTGCTAATGTGGTAAGACATAAATGGTTCTCCGGTAACAATGACGAAAGGGCAACGTCTATATCAAAGTTATAATAAGACTGTTTCAACTGAAAAGTCGAAGTTGACTTGCTGGAGCTGTGACAAAACTGAATAATTTGAAAAGGAATCGCAAAGTTATTTTTGATAATAAATGCCAAAGGGTCTGACATGGATACGTGTTAAATTATGACTCTGGTTTCGAGAGCTTTTCAGATGCAAGACTGTGGTTAATATGTGGTTAGATCATCATCTCGATTGTTCATTATTTGAAGTGTCTTCAGGAATTTCGAAGGGTTTTGAACACAGATTGTAATCGTTAATATACATGTGATGTCCTAACACAGTTTTGAAGTCAAAGTATAGCTTGTGAAAGATGTAAGGATCTAAGAGTGATGATTTTGTTCATATCTCGAGTTGAATTCTGAGATTTCAAAATCAGAATATGTAATTAAATTTTGAATGAGTATGGTTGTTTATATTTCTATAAAAGAATGTATATTGTTGTGAAAGTAGGGAGTATAATGGATGATGTGCTAAATCAGATTCGAAGAATGTAACATATTAATTGTGAATTTATATATCTCTCGGGTATTACCTACCCGTTAAAAAAATTTTCACAATTAATATTTTGTACAAAAGAATTTTATTATAGTTTTTATGAAAATATATATATGTATATTTTCTTCAGATGTAACGTAGATTTAATGAGTTAATGTTAAATTAAAATCATTTGATTTACGGTTGAAACTAGAATTGAATAATCCCTAAAGGCTTTAAAAAATTGCATAACTTTTACGGAGTATTTCTTTAATGACATTGAAATTATGAATCAATACTTCGTTATTTGTTGATGTATGATGTTCGGTTCGTGGAATTCTTATGAATTTCGCAAAGTACGAATGATGTTATTTGAAAAATTTCGAGTACATCGATGATGAAATTGTAAAATCAAACATATATTTGAATAATACACTTGATTTATTATGAGATGAAATTTATTGAATTAAAATAGAGATTGTAGTTAACGATGGTTAAGTTGTTAAGAAAGGATGTACATCTTAGCATATTAGTAATATGAATTTAATCGAGTAGTATCTACCCTTATTTAATTCATACATAATAGCTTAGTACGAAAGATTTATTTTGATCTCAAAATTTATATATATATAATATACATATAATTTCTTCAGAGGGAATGAGTTAATACTTCATAACTCATTGATACAATATACGCGTTATTAATTCGTAATGATGTCCACGGTCATTCTTGAACTGGCGGAGCTTGTGATGTTATAGGTGCTGCTGATTCTGACGATACTGACATCACTGACTGTTTTGGTGATGCTAACAGTACTGTTGATGCTGCTGGTAAAACAAGTCTAGCTTGTAAATCGCACACCACCCTATTAGGGTTTCTATTCTTCCTTCTACCATTTCGGTTCACTCATCTGATTTATGGTTAAGGCTAGAATAGATAATATCTGAGACTTTGGAGATTACATAATTGCCACCGAATGTTTCTCCAATGAAGTTATAGATTAATACTTCATCGGTCATTGTTGTTGGTACTACTTGATATCTATGGTGCGTATGATGTTGATGCTTGAGGTACAGATTGTGATGTTGAGATGTGGGATGCGGATGTTGTTGTTGGTGGTGGTGATGGTACTGTTAGTGTTGATGATGGTAGTGCTAGTTATGCTACTGGTGCTGCTGCTGGTGTTTGTAACCTTTGCACCATATTCTCTAAAGCCACTACCCGAGTGAAAAGCTCGTTGACTTCTTCTATTACACCGGGGTGATTGTCGGTTCGGACGAGCGGATAAATAAGATCTAGAATTTGGTATAGTATATAATTATGATGAGATACTCTAGAAATGAGAGAGAAAATGATGTTTCGGACAGGTTTGCCGGTAAGTGCTTCAGGTTCTTTGCCAAGAGGGCAATGTGGTGGATGGAAAGGATTGCCTTCTTCTTATCTCCAAAGATTAAGGAGGCTACGAACCCATCCCTAATTCATCCAGAATAGATGATGGCTTATTGGATGATCCATTCCGGTCAAACTGCTTTCAGAGCTCGAGTGAAACTCCATATCGGAATCCGAGGAATTTAAACTAGTGGCGAGTTCCATTTCGTACAATTGAATAAAGGATTTTTTAGATATGAAATGATTTCCGACTATCGGATGGTATTCTAATTACATAGAATATCTATATATATAATTATATATAGAGTAAAAGATTTCATAGATTACGGAGGAATTTACGGAATATGACGGGTAAAGTTTACAGTAACAGATACGCTAAGATGTGATTTAGCAGGTACGCTAAGATATGAATTTTGTCCATACACTTTTCAAGCAATCAATGCAATAAGATGTGTATAGACTAAGAATGATAAGTAGGTAATTTCCGACAAAAATGATAAGTAAAACTTTTGACATGCAGACACGGTCAAAGTCCAGACTCACTAGTGCCTCCTAACGACTATCAGTTAGACACACTAATGCAGACCTGGTTCGCTAAGACCACTGCTCTGATACCAACTGAAAGGACCCGTTCATATACATTATTAACGATTCACAATAGTTGATTACATCGCGAGGTATTTGACCTAGATACATATTACAAACATTGCATTCGTTTTTAAAAGACAAACTTTATTCACATCTAAAGTTGACGGCATGCATACCATTTCATAATACATCCAACTATAATTGACTTAGTAATAATCTTAATGAACTCAATGACTCGAATGCAACATCTTTCGAAATATGCCATGAATGACTCCAAGTAATATCCTTAAAATGAGCTAATGCACAGTGGAAGATTTCTTTCAAACCTGAGAATAAACATGCTTTCAAGTGTCAACCAAAAAGGTTGGTGAGTTCATTAGTTTATCATAATCATTCATTTTCATTATTTTAATAAACCACAAGATTTTTATTAAACATAATTCCAATAGCAGAATCCTCTCGTCTGCATAAAGGTAAAATCATTTCCAATAATATAATAGACCACAAGATTTTCATTTTTCATAAACATAATCCTCAAGCAGAATCCTCTCGTCTGCATTAAGGTAAAATCATTCATATGGTGAACACCTGGTAACCGACATTAACAAGATGCATATAGAATATCCCCAAAACAGAATCCTCTCGTCTGTATAACAGAATCCTCTCGTCTGTATAAAAATCGAAGTACTAAAGCATCCGTACCTCGGATGGGGTTTGTTAGGCCCATAGATCTATCTTTATGATTCGCGTCAATTAGGGGTACTGTTCCCTAATTCTTAGGTTACCAAGCTAAAGGGGTGATATTCGATTTCGATAATCCAACCATAGAATGTAGTTTGAGTACTTGTGTCTATTTCGTCAAACATTTATAAAAAACAGCGCATGTATTCTTAGTCCCAAAAATATATATTGCAAAAGCATTTAAAAAGGGAGTAAATGAAACTCACAATACTGTATTTTGTAGTAAAAATACATATGACGTCATTGAACAAGTGCAATGTTGGCCTTGGATTCACGAACCTATATTATTTATATATATTTATATGTTTGATCAATATCTGTCTAACAATTTAGGTCAAGTCGTAGTGTGTCACAATCCTAATGCTCGAGACTAAATATGCAAAAGTCAACAAAAGTCATATTGACCAAAATGTCTTCCAAAATTTATACATGATTATTATATAGTTTAAAGAGAGGGATAACTTTCTCCACTTTTGAGATCACTCTTGGTGGAAAAAGGACTTGTTTTTACTCTCGGGTAGGGGAAGGATTGTCTACATCCAACCTCCCCCATACACCACTCAGATGGTATTGAGTTTTGTTGTTGTTGTTCTTGTTGTTGTTGTTGTATTATATTGTTTAAATATAGTCGTTTTATTTATTTAAATATTTTTAATAGATTTTATTAAAGTAAATAATATAGTTCTTTTATTAATAAATAAAATTTTATATTAAAATTTATATAATAAAAATATACTTTTATATATCTTAAGTAATAAAATTTATAAAGTTCATTTAATATCATAAAAATAATGTAATAGGTATTATTAATGTAATTATATTATACGTAGTAAAATATCTTTGTATCACATATTTATTTGATAAAATAATATAGATAATAATAATAATAATAATAATAAGTAAAAGTTGTATTATTTAGTAATAATTATTATTCTACTAATAAAAATAACAATAATTATATTTTCTAAAAATGATAAAATGATAATTTTTATTAACAATAGTACTAAAATGATAATAATAAAGATTTTTCATATTAATAATGATATTTTTATTAAAAATAATAATTTTAGTAAAAATGATAGTTTTAATATTAATAATACTTTTAATAATAAAATAGTAAAATAATGAAAATGATATTTTTCCTTTAAATCAATATCTTACAATATCTTAATTTCATCATGATACTCATATTCATTATTTCCTAATCGCTTCGTTTAATAACTTTTAGTTGTCTTTTATATCGCGTTCATATTAATAATAATAATAATAATTATAGTAATCATAATAATTAGATGTTACTAATATTAGTTTTAATTATAACAATACTAATAATAATAATATTAACGATAATACTAATAACTATTTGAATGATAATAATAATAATAATAATAATAATAATAATAATAATAATAATAATAATAATAATAATAATAATAATAATACAAATTATAACCTTAACGATAATAACGATAGTAATAATAATAAAAATAACAATAATATCTTTTATTAATAACGACAATGATGATGATAATAATAATAATAATAATAATAATAATAATAATAATAATAATAATTATTATTAGATTATAACGACGATAATAATGACGATAATAATAATCATTTTTAATAATAATACAAAAATTCAATTGACTATACTTCTAAACCGTTCATCGAAACCATTCGATATCTAAATGAAAAGTTCTCAATTTTTTGCTAGCTTTCCAACGACATGCATATCATATACCTTATCTTAATAGCATATGTATTTAATTCAAGATTCGACATAACCTATCTAACGACAATAACGAACGTATAAGCATGCATAATCCTATATACTCGAGCACTAGTCAGGGATACACTAATAATATATAAAAGTTAAGTTATGAGTGCTCACGTATCAATATTGAGATTCAATATTGTAACGACCCGGAAATTTCCGACCAAATTTAAACCTTAAACTCTATATATTTCCGACACGATAAGCAAAAACCTTAATGTTGAGTCTAGAAAGTCTGAAATCTATATTTGAATGATTAGTTACCCATTGACCAAGCCTAACGATTTACGAACTTTTATGTGTATATATGATATATATTTATTAATTGATAACGTTAACAAGGTATTAGATATGTAATATTTGGTTTCGATATAAGAATACTATATTTATCGGCGAGAGTAAAAGATAATATATTTTTACTACATGTCAAGGTGTAATTATTAAGTTTAATATAGTTATCTGTTATTATTTTAGAAATTATAAAATATGATTTATATGTCACGTCTTCTTTAAAAAGGATTATAATTTTTATAAATATCTGAAACCACTTTCGTCAAATTATTATCAAACCATTTTGATAAGAATAAAGATTTTTAACGTTATCTTAAAAGTTGGAATTTTTCTTGAAACCTTTTGACAAATTGTAAATGATAACGGTCCGTGATTTTAATAAAAATGAATATTTAAATAAAGCGTGTTTATTAAATATATATTTATGTATTTTTACAAAATGATTAAATATAGTCTTTAGCTAAATATAAAACGTTTTGTATTTAAAAATACTTAGTTAAACAACGAACATTTTTTTTGATATAATATAATTTGATTATAAAATATTTTTAGGGATTTTCAATGATATAAAAATAAAAATAAAGATAATATAAAGATTTTTAATGAGCACCAAAAGACTACAACATTTCATCACAAGATTTCAAGTTAAAATGTTGGAAATCACTAAACCTGCGCACTTGCACGAGAAAAATCATAACTAATTCATTCGGACTCGAAAAAGGGTGATCTTGGTGTCCAAACGACCGTAACTCAAAAATCTACAACTTTCGTGACTATACCTTACACGAATCGTGTACCCATTTACACGAATCGTGTAATGTTTTGCCGACATAAAGTAGTTAGGTGACGAAAATTTTCTTTAAAAGGCCTTCTATTATTTTTCATTTCATCAAACATCGCACACACACATATATACACATAATAATACTCTGTAAACTTATAAAATTTATATTATTATTATTATTATTATTATTATTATTATTATTATTAAAATTATTATTAAGATTAAAGATTAAGATTAGTATTAATTTTAAGATCAAGAGTATTTATTGTACCAAAATTTATACAAAGATTCTATGACGGGGTTCTATCCAAGTGTTCCAAAACTGGTTTTATGAATGGGATAATATTAAGGAGATTATGGGTCAAATCTATGAAAGTTATGGGTACGGATCGGGGGTTTTGCTCATGAGACAAACTAGTGTTTGTCATCTCTGTTGCGTCTAAATAATATCCTGCAATATTGAATCTCAATATTGATACGTAAGCACTCTAAACTTAACTTTTATTTACTTTTAGTGTGTCCCTGACTGGTGCTCGAGAAATTAGGATCGTGTATATTTTTATATCTATTTTTGTTAAAATATATTTTTAGGATAGAATCTGAATTAGTTACTCTTGCAGTTGAAATAAGGTATATGAATAATATGTTTTTGGAAAGGTGGCGAAAAACTATAAACTTTTCATTCAGATGTCGAAAGAATTCGACGGATGGATTTGAAGTTATAGTCAATCGAACTTTTGTACAAATTGTTTAAAAATGAACATTTTTACATTTTATTTACGATATCGTTAAAATCATTATTATTATTAGATTGTTATTATAAGTATTATTATTATCAAAATAGTACTATCATTGTTATTATATCTAAATACAATTGATATTTTTATCAAAAACTATTAAACTAATATTTTTGATCATTATTATTAATAAAACTATTAATATATTTTCATTGACACTAAAATTATTATTTCTATTAAAAATATTATTTTTAATGAAAATATTGCTAACTTATCATTTCGTATATATTTTTTTTTAATAAAGTTTTAATTATAAAAATTATATAATTTTATGAAATATTTGACAACAATATTTAATTATATTTAAACATGAATGAATTTTTGGAAATCATTTTTGAGTCAAATGAATTTTTGTTAACTTTTACATATTAGTCTCGAGCATTAGGATTGGTACACTATAATTTGACTTTAATTGTTATTTAGATATTAATCAATATATATAATTATATAATTAATTAGGTTCGTGAATCGAAGGCCAACCTTATAAGTTATCAATGATGTTATATGTATTTTTACTACAAAATACAATTGGTGAGTTTCATTTGCTCCCTTTTTAATTGCTTTTGCAATATATATTTTTGGGACTGAGAATACATGCGATGCTTTTATAAATGTTTACGAAATAGACACAAGTACTTAAAATACATTCTACGTTGAGTTGTACCACTTGCATACTTCCCTGTAGCTTGGTAACTAATATTTACAGCTGTATTGTAAACGCGAATCCTGTTGATAGATCTATTGGGCCTGACAACCCCAACCGGACTGGACGACCAGTATTCAACGGTTGCACAGTACTTCGTTAAAGCGACTACACTTTGGTACAGTGTAGTAAGATTATATATATTAAAGGGAATATGCGACGTGATTAAATGTTAAGTATGGTTACCAAGTGCTCAACCACTTAGAATGCTTTTATACACTTGCGAGTGTACAGATATTTATAACTATGAAATCTTGTGGTCTATTGAAACTTTTGATAACTGTTGTTGCGATAAACTTATGAACTCACCAACCTTTTGGTTGACACTTTTAAGCATGTTTATTCTCAGGTACGAATTAAGTCTTCCGCTGTGCATTAGCTCATATAAAGGATACTAGTTGGGACCATTTAAGCCATGATACACGAACGTTGCATTCGAGTCATTGAAGATCATTAAGGGCTAATATTAAGCCATTTGGATATTGTAAAATGTTAGACGAGCATATCAATTTTGATGTAATGATAGTTTGCCTTTTTAAAAATAAATGCAACGTTTGTAAAATGTATCATATAGAGGTCAAATACCTCGCGATGTTATCAACTATTATAATTCGTTTGTAATCGATATGGACGTTGTCCGGATGGATTAGGAACGGGTCGTTATAGGTGGTATCAGAGCGTTGGTCTTAGCGAACCAGGTCACCCACTAGTGTGTCTAACTAGTAGTTGTTAGGATGCATTAGTGAGACTGGACTTTGACCGTGTCTGCCTGTCAAAAAGCTTTGCTTATCACTTTAGTCGGAAATCATCTGCTTATCATCTTTAGGGAAATTGCCTGCTTAGCATTCTTAAGTCTAGACACGTCTTACTGCATTTAGTGCATCGATGGTGTATAGACGAAATTCATATTTTAGCGCATCCTAGATTTGCCTGACATATGCCGTAAATTCCTTTGAAGACTATGAAATCTTTGGATATATATATAGATATTCTATATAGTTAGAATATCATATGACATCCGAAAATCATTTCACATCGAGGAACCTTTCTATCCACTAAATTACTCTTTTGACGATAAACCTGAAACACTTACCGACAAACCTGTTCGAGAAACCATTTCTTTTCCCCTTTTTACGGATATCTCATCATAATTATATACCATCTCATATTCCGAATTTTATACATCCGCTCGCTTCAATCGCCAATCATTCCGGTGTACAAGTATAAGTTAACAAACTTCGCGTTCGTGTGACGGCTATGGAAAATATGGTACGACGGTTACAAACATCAGCAGTAGCCACAACCGCGTCGTAAACCACAACGTCATAAACTATACCATGAGTATAGTCACCGTTCTACGTATCGTTCCATCTACTAAATTTTCGTTCGACATCGATTACCTTCGCCTTACGTCCTACCTCATTTACTTCCGTTTAACATGACAACTACGTAATCTCTAATGTTCAGAGATCATGAAATCAAGTGCCAACAGTAAATCAAATGAGTATAATATTTTCTTTACTCATTAAATCCATAATTACATCCGATGAAAATATATATGCAAGTATATTTTCATAAAGATTGTAATTAAAAATTTCTTTCGTACAAACTGTTAATGATGAAAATATTTTAACGGGTGGGTAGCACCCGAGGAATATTTAGAATTCACATTAATAAGTACACTGTACATTCTTTGAATCTGATTCAACGGTCATCTATTATTTTACTCGCAACCACCGGTATTCGTATCCGCTCATCCCAGAATAACCATTCTCATTTCATATTCGGATTTTGACTTATCAGAATCCAACAAGTGGCATAATGAAGAAAACATTGGATATATTAAAATTGTTAGAAACACACGATTTAACTAATTGAAAATCTATTAAGGATTTCACGCTAACTGTTCCGGCTAACTGTTCCCAGCTAACTGATTAACATTTAATTTATCGCAATTTATATTCTCGCAATTTACATTCTCGCAATTTACATTTCCGCAATTTACATTCCCGCAATTTTAATTTCCGCACTGTACTACTATCGGGACACATGTACGCAACACGTCGGATTAATTCTGAGACAACACCGGTGCATGGGTCATGATATACATTTATTTATTTTACGCACTTTATATAACGGGACACGTATACAAGGTTTCGATTTATCATATCGACCCATCTATATATATAGTTTGAGTTGTGATCAATACCGAGACCGGTACACGGGTCACGATATGTATTATTTAATTCGAATATTATAATATATATATATTATTTAACTATTGTATTATTGGACAATCGAACTAACAGACTGCTAACTATGGACAAGTAAAATGAATTAAAATATAGAATATAACATATGAAACTAAACAATTCTTCAAGTTTGCCACTTGATTTTATCTCAAACCTCATTCGTATCTTGACGATTACAATTCGTATTCAAATCCTTTCATGATTCTTGAAAACATTTCGATCGAGAAGTCGAAACCGCCGCGCCTCGTCTACCGAAGCAAAGATTTATACGCCGGAAAACTCTCGAAACCAAATTCATAAGTTTAACACATACTGTGTTGAATCCTCCGTCATTCATTAGCAAAACAACCCTACAATTCCTTTTCAAGAAGCTAATTTTGTCACAGCTCCACTTCGGCTTCTCAGTAAGACTACTCCTACTATAATCTCGAAATCTATACCTTGTTCTTTCGCCGTTACCACCGAAGAATCTTTTATAATTCACAACGTTATCAGCAGATGTACCAGCAGCTTGACATTCCTAGGACGGAATCCGCAAGTCGTATTTTGAAAATCTTGCAGAATTTCTTCATCTATACTTATGATATTATCTCTAAGAACTTCATACCCCGAATGTGAAGTTTCTGAAGAACGTCTTGAACTATGAAGTAGTTCTTGAAATACCGACGAAGCAACATGTTGTAAGACAGTCATAATGACCAAAACTTGATGATAAAAAGAGGAAGTGTTAGGAATGCTCGATAGAAAATTTGGTACTGAAAACCGGATTGAGCAAATCGTGAAGGAGACTCTGAACAAATTACAAGGACTAAACTTGTACATAAAGAATCATGACGATTCTGTAGTAAACACCTTGCTTCTAAATCTAAACCCTTACGAGTCAATCTTCATCATCATCCTTCGACATTAGAAATTCCAAGATATTATCATATCTTTCATTATAAATATCCTCAATATTTCTGAAGCCATTTTCACAGCTATCCTTATCTGAAATCATTGATTTCTCCATAACATCTGTGTTACAAAATAAAAGAAACTGTGTTAGTTTCTAAATTCTGAAATCTTCAAATTTAAAATATGAATGTTTTGAAGAAGTGTTGGGAATTGATGTGTGAATTAATATAATATAATGGAACTTGATCAACTTCATTATATTACAGTAACTCATGTTAAGTTTCGTGATGATTCACAGTACCATCATCATGTGCCATGTTACACGGCTCTTACATTCTGTTCAATCTCCAAATATATTAGAACGCATCACCCTAATAGTTCTAATTTCCCGAAATATTCTGGTAATTTTTACGAATCAAGATCGTGCCATTACAATTTCATTCTAAAACCAATAGCTAGGTTCATTCCAAATTTCCTACCTACGAATTTCGGACCATTGTTCGCTTGGCTCAAGGACGGGAAGAAGAAACGAAGGGACAAAGCCTCAAAAATAGAAATTGAGGTATAAATCGCAGCAAACAGGAGAAAGTATTAACTATGGATGACAATGATTATAGAAAACAGAAGCAGGAACATTGAAGTGTAAGGAAAGATATCAAACTCAATAACGACCCAGAAACTACAAACCGTGTATATCAATACGTATAGCGACGTAAAGACACGGGAGAATTAGAAACATTATAATTCCAAGAAAATCATAAAAGTGAATAGATTCTTCTGGCGGTAGATGAAAGAGAAGAATGAAAGATATGAAAGTTAGAAGTATAACAAAAATCAGAACAGGATGAAGCATTTTAAAGAATACCTTAAAGTATGAATTAAAAGATGAAGAAAAGAAGATGTGAGGTATGGAAATAGGGAAACGATGGCGGTAGTTTTATAAGTGAAAGATCCGACAAAGAAATCACAGCTGATTTGCCGTATTTAATCAAAGGAGATCCTGTTTCTAAATCGCCGAAGAACCAAATCTTATTACGAAAGATTTTTTTTAAATCAATCATAACTACGTCATCAGTTAAAATGATACCATATTACTCATTTCACTCTCTTTTGTGATAGCTTCGCTCGTACGCTTCACATGATCGAAATTTTTTTATCTATATCTATCAATAATGATAAAACTCTATTATTATCTCATATTCGTCATGAAAACATTCCTATATGTTATTATGACAACCTCTACCAAATTTCGGGGACGAAATTTCTTTAACGGGTGGGTACTGTAACGACCCGGAAATTTCCGACCAAATTTAAACCTTAAACTCTATATATTTCCGACACGATAAGCAAAAACCTTAATGTTGAGTCTAGAAAGTCTGAAATCTATATTTGAATGATTAGTTACCCATTGACCAAGCCTAACGATTTACGAACTTTTATGTGTATATATGATATATATTTATTAATTGATAACGTTAACAAGGTATTAGATATGTAATATTTGGTTTCGATATAAGAATACTATATTTATCGGCGAGAGTAAAAGATAATATATTTTTACTACATGTCAAGGTGTAATTATTAAGTTTAATATAGTTATCTGTTATTATTTTAGAAATTATAAAATATGATTTATATGTCACGTCTTCTTTAAAAAGGATTATAATTTTTATAAATATCTGAAACCACTTTCGTCAAATTATTATCAAACCATTTTGATAAGAATAAAGATTTTTAACGTTATCTTAAAAGTTGGAATTTTTCTTGAAACCTTTTGACAAATTGTAAATGATAACGGTCCGTGATTTTAATAAAAATGAATATTTAAATAAAGCGTGTTTATTAAATATATATTTATGTATTTTTACAAAATGATTAAATATAGTCTTTAGCTAAATATAAAACGTTTTGTATTTAAAAATACTTAGTTAAACAACGAACATTTTTTTTGATATAATATAATTTGATTATAAAATATTTTTAGGGATTTTCAATGATATAAAAATAAAAATAAAGATAATATAAAGATTTTTAATGAGCACCAAAAGACTACAACATTTCATCACAAGATTTCAAGTTAAAATGTTGGAAATCACTAAACCTGCGCACTTGCACGAGAAAAATCATAACTAATTCATTCGGACTCGAAAAAGGGTGATCTTGGTGTCCAAACGACCGTAACTCAAAAATCTACAACTTTCGTGACTATACCTTACACGAATCGTGTACCCATTTACACGAATCGTGTAATGTTTTGCCGACATAAAGTAGTTAGGTGACGAAAATTTTCTTTAAAAGGCCTTCTATTATTTTTCATTTCATCAAACATCGCACACACACATATATACACATAATAATACTCTGTAAACTTATAAAATTTATATTATTATTATTATTATTATTATTATTATTATTATTATTATTATTAAAATTATTATTAAGATTAAAGATTAAGATTAGTATTAATTTTAAGATCAAGAGTATTTATTGTACCAAAATTTATACAAAGATTCTATGACGGGGTTCTATCCAAGTGTTCCAAAACTGGTTTTATGAATGGGATAATATTAAGGAGATTATGGGTCAAATCTATGAAAGTTATGGGTACGGATCGGGGGTTTTGCTCATGAGACAAACTAGTGTTTGTCATCTCTGTTGCGTCTAAATAATATCCTGCAATATTGAATCTCAATATTGATACGTAAGCACTCTAAACTTAACTTTTATTTACTTTTAGTGTGTCCCTGACTGGTGCTCGAGAAATTAGGATCGTGTATATTTTTATATCTATTTTTGTTAAAATATATTTTTAGGATAGAATCTGAATTAGTTACTCTTGCAGTTGAAATAAGGTATATGAATAATATGTTTTTGGAAAGGTGGCGAAAAACTATAAACTTTTCATTCAGATGTCGAAAGAATTCGACGGATGGATTTGAAGTTATAGTCAATCGAACTTTTGTACAAATTGTTTAAAAATGAACATTTTTACATTTTATTTACGATATCGTTAAAATCATTATTATTATTAGATTGTTATTATAAGTATTATTATTATCAAAATAGTACTATCATTGTTATTATATCTAAATACAATTGATATTTTTATCAAAAACTATTAAACTAATATTTTTGATCATTATTATTAATAAAACTATTAATATATTTTCATTGACACTAAAATTATTATTTCTATTAAAAATATTATTTTTAATGAAAATATTGCTAACTTATCATTTCGTATATATTTTTTTTAATAAAGTTTTAATTATAAAAATTATATAATTTTATGAAATATTTGACAACAATATTTAATTATATTTAAACATGAATGAATTTTTGGAAATCATTTTTGAGTCAAATGAATTTTTGTTAACTTTTACATATTAGTCTCGAGCATTAGGATTGGTACACTATAATTTGACTTTAATTGTTATTTAGATATTAATCAATATATATAATTATATAATTAATTAGGTTCGTGAATCGAAGGCCAACCTTATAAGTTATCAATGATGTTATATGTATTTTTACTACAAAATACAATTGGTGAGTTTCATTTGCTCCCTTTTTAATTGCTTTTGCAATATATATTTTTGGGACTGAGAATACATGCGATGCTTTTATAAATGTTTACGAAATAGACACAAGTACTTAAAATACATTCTACGTTGAGTTGTACCACTTGCATACTTCCCTGTAGCTTGGTAACTAATATTTACAGCTGTATTGTAAACGCGAATCCTGTTGATAGATCTATCGGGCCTGACAACCCCAACCGGACTGGACGACCAGTATTCAACGGTTGCACAGTACTTCGTTAAAGCGACTACACTTTGGTACAGTGTAGTAAGATTATATATATTAAAGGGAATATGCGACGTGATTAAATGTTAAGTATGGTTACCAAGTGCTCAACCACTTAGAATGCTTTTATACACTTGCGAGTGTACAGATATTTATAACTATGAAATCTTGTGGTCTATTGAAACTTTTGATAACTGTTGTTGCGATAAACTTATGAACTCACCAACCTTTTGGTTGACACTTTTAAGCATGTTTATTCTCAGGTACGAATTAAGTCTTCCGCTGTGCATTAGCTCATATAAAGGATACTAGTTGGGACCATTTAAGCCATGATACACGAACGTTGCATTCGAGTCATTGAAGATCATTAAGGGCTAATATTAAGCCATTTGGATATTGTAAAATGTTAGACGAGCATATCAATTTTGATGTAATGATAGTTTGCCTTTTTAAAAATAAATGCAACGTTTGTAAAATGTATCATATAGAGGTCAAATACCTCGCGATGTTATCAACTATTATAATTCGTTTGTAATCGATATGGACGTTGTCCGGATGGATTAGGAACGGGTCGTTATAGATATTGCAAGAAAAGTAGGTAGACGCAACGGAGATGATAAACATTAGTTTGACTCATGAGCAATACTCCCGAACCATACCCATAACCTCCATAGCTATAACCCATAATTTCTTTAGCTCTATCCCGCTCGAAAAACAATTTCGAAATAACTCGGATAGCACTTCGTCGTAATATTTTATGTATAATAATAATATCTTGAAATAATACGGAGTAAATATATATATATATATGTAAATCGATTGAGAGAGTTTAGAGAAAAATATTTTCAAGTTTCTATGAAATAATGAAATCTATTGAATTCTATTAATAATAGATTTTTGAATTATTAAAGTGAATTATTAAAGTATGAATTATTAAAGTGAATTATTAAAGTATGAATTATTAAAGTGAATTATTAAAGTATAAATTATTAAAGTGAATTATTAAAGTATGAATTATTAAAGTGAATTATTAAAGTATAAATTATTAAAGTGAATTATTAAAGTATGAATTATTAAAGTGAATTATTAAAGTTACAGTAAAGTAAAAATAAAGTAAATGTAAAGTTTAAGTATAGTAAAAGTATAAAACTATGTACGTATAATACGCGTATAAATGTATATAATATTAATTTAAATCGTTATATATATTTAATAAAATAAAATATAAATATCGTTATCTTTATCATACTGGTTAAGTAATGAGTTGTCAAAAGTGGTTCTAGATATTTATAAAAGTTATATACGTTTTAATAATAAAGTTCTTTTTAAACTGAAAACGTTTTTGTACGTTTGAAACTAAATCAAATAAATATGATAATTTTGTTTTCCAAAACTAAATGTATTTAAGAATCATTTTTTTTAAAGGTTAAAATAATAGAAATCGTTATATCATAAAACGTTTTAGAAAAGTAGAATCATATATATTCATAATAAGTTTCAAGTTTTTAAATTACAGTCTGTTGGTGAAGCATGGGATAAAGTTCAAAGGTTAAATAAACATATGAAATCATCTTAATGAAAAATGTCGAGTTACTTAACTTGTCGATATCCAACATCTAAGTTATTTACACTCCACGTTCTTACTTATAAATCACTTTACCATTTTCCGAATGTTGTTAAAAAGAATAGATTTCTTAGATCACAGTGGACCTCATAACATAGACCCGTAATCATATCACAATGTATCTGTAAAATCAATCATTTGATATTATCTTCTAATTCCATCGATAAACATATTGAAACAAATACGTTCATGTAAAGTATTATACGTTTAATACTTTATTAATATTCTCAAGTTATAATATATATATATATATATATATATATATATATACATATATATACATATTTATTTATATATAACTGTTCGTGAATCGTCGGAATTTGGTTGAGGTTATAATGAATGTATGAACACAATTTAAAATTCTTGAGATTTAACTTAACAAACTTTGCTTATCGTGTCAGAATAATATAAAGATAAAGTTTAAATTTGGTTGAAAAATTCTGGGTTGTCACGATAAGCAAAGTCTGTTAGGTTGAGTCTCAAAATTTTTGAACTGTTTCTTATATTCATTTGACTTTCGACCATGATTCACGAACAACTATTTGTAAATAAATATGTGTGTGTATATATATATATATATATATATATATATATATATATAAATAATAATTGGAAGTATAATTTGAAATATTGAATGTTGTTGTTATGAAATATGATATTATAATTATTAATATTTAAAACATATCTATATATACATAAAAGTATATTAAAAAAATAAATATTAAGTGATTGTAATACTCGTTAGACGTTTTGATTATTAATTAGAGAAGTTTAATTCGAACTTATATGATTTTAAAATAACGGTGATCCGAAAATGAGTTATATAAATTATAGGCTTATTAAAAATGTATTTATGAGATAATTGTTAAATTTGAACACTTTTCGTATTGTACCTGGGATCGAGCGCGGATAGTGATTTAATTTTTATTTAAATTTATGACTAGTTTTTATACCATAATGACTGAAATGAATAAATATAATTATCATAAAAATTTAGGATTTTTTTGAAAGACTTTTATTCGCCACTGATTAAATAACGGAGAACGAAATTTAATCCGCAAATGATGACGGCTAATTTATCACATGTTTATATTTTAAATTATATTATAATAATTATTATATTTATTATTATTATTATTAAAATTATTGATTTCAATTGAGTGAACGTCTGACCGAAACTTTGAATATTACTTTGAATTACTGTTTCAATGACTCACTTTCTGTTCTCAATCGCTATCAATATATGAATATGAATTATATGATTGCTGTTTATCTTTGTTTTATTTTCCCATTCACAGATTCTAATCCTAATTATATGTAACACACTTGATTGTGAATGTTGTGAATGGAAACACAAAAACCCCACTTACATTTCTATTTATTTCTTTCCTTTTCTATCGACAACCAAGACAACTATCCACTACCTTTCTTTTTACCCTCCTTTCTGGACCATCATTTCTCTCAATATAATTCTCAACAAATACCAAGTTCTAAGTCACCCAATCCACCTAGTAAAGCTTACGGTTTCAATAGCAATACTATTGTGGGTCATCCACAACATGAAGCTTCCTATGGTTCCTCCAATCCGAACAACACCATCATCATCACATTTTCCTTTTCTTCATTCTTGAATATAAAACATAAGATCATCATAACCCATAAACCACAACATCAATCTTCTTTGATTAATACTATCATCGCGAACTGCTTATGCTTCTGCAACCACCGGAGCTCCACAACTTAAACCACCATCAACACTAGACCATCACCATCGTTGCCACCATTAAGAACCACTCAAGAAAACCATGATCTCGAATCACCACCACCTATATCTCTATCTTGTCTCTCTCTACTCTCTCCCTATATATATTTTTTTTCGTGAACCATGTATAACAACCACCAAAGTTAAGTTCGGTTGTAAGTTCAACCACAACAATCACCCTCCCTAAAACCGTCACCACCTACGGTGTATCACCTCTCTACAACCTTCATGAACCACCATGTCCACCACTGTCTCTCATCTCTCTCTCATCCCTTCTTCTTCGAGAAACACAAAGAATACCACAAACCCAAGAACCAATCGAATGTCTTCGGGTTTTTGCTATAATTATGTTGTACAGGCTGCTGCTATACTTTTCTTTCTATCTAAACCGTCAACCAAGACTGCTACTACAACTAAGGGTATGCCGTTACGATACCACTGCTACTACGATTTTTCTGTTTCTTGATCAGACACCATCTTTAAACCTTCACAATCACCATCATTCACCATATCCTATCATCACCTCCGTTGTCTACCCCACAACATCACCGCCACCCTCTCCGCGAACACAACCAAAACCATCTTTTCTCTCTCTAAATTCTTGTAACCAATCAAAACCCATTTTAGTCCCAGTTCTATTTCTGTCTCCTGTAGCTATAACTACAACAAAACCAACAGCCACCGCAAACCTACTGTTATTACTATATCCTCTTTGGAATGAAATGATAGAAAAAGAAGGCGATTGTGATGTTTGTGATAAAACAACGTGAATGTTTTCTTCTTCTGTGTTTCCCCTTTTTACTTTTAAAAAGATTAACCCACTATATTAATCTATGAGTGTCCATGAAACATCAATGATAGTTTCCCATTTTGGCCCCCACTAGTCAACAAGTGGCTCCTTCTTTGGTAATAGGAAAACTTTATATTTTGTGGAATCAATTCGGGGTGTTTGTTTGTTTGTTTAGATTAAACCAAGTGAACATATAAATTCCACCTAGGAAGAGTGTGGAATGAACGAATTGGGGTGGATTAGTGAAATAAGGTTGAGATGGGAGCAACTTAAGATTTGGGATTGGGTGGGAATTGTTAGTGAACCGAAAGTCTTAAGGGTTTCTAATTTTTGGATCTTAACTTTTCATAAAAGCTTAAACTGTTCGGCTATTGGGCTAACCATTAAATTGGGCCGATAATTTTATTATCAAATTGGGCTGTGTACCTTTCTTCTATTGGGCTCCTGTTAAAATGGATTATTTGGACCAAAAGCATGATATATGTTGTGATGAATGAGAGTGATTATGATTTTAATTAGATTAGGATTAAGATAGGATGATTATGGTGATGATGCACGTTAGTGATATTAAATGATATGAAAAACACTGATGATAATGAACCCATTCGATGAGGATAATAAAAAATGTTCATGGCTTGATGAACTCATAATAATAATTTAGTAATGATTACATAGTGATGAGATAAAATGAAAACCGAGATGATAGATGGTAATGTTACAAGAGGATATAGATAATAATGAGATGAATGATGATGATTCATGGGTTTTGTTTGTAGAGGAAGAAGAAAAGGGAAAACAGAAAATATGGTTATATAGAATTAATATAGGAATAAATCAGAAAAATGGATTAGCTTGGATGGTTAAGGATGTTATCGGGTTAGCGGGACGTCGCGGGTTTAAACCCGGACTTGGGCATTTTTTATGGCTACTTCTTTGAGGTAGTTTACTTATTACTCATTATTACTACTACTACTACTACTACTACTACTACTACTACTACTACTACTACTACTACTACTACTACTACTACTACTACTACTACTACTACTATTATTATTATTATTATTATTATTATTATTATTATTATTATTATTATTATTATTATTATTATTATTATTATTTTTATTTTTATTATTATTATTATTATTATTATTATTATTATTATTATTATTATTATTACTATTATTATTATTATTATTATTATTATTATTATTATTATTATATTAACAATATTATTATAACAAATAAATTTTTTCTATATAAGAGTATATATATTACAACTACCATAATATTACATATAATTATATGTATTAAGATTATTTATATAAATATTTACATATAACAAATTATTGATTTTAAATATAATATTAAACTATATAATTATTAACTATTTTAAATATATACAAATTAAATATATAAGATATATAATTTAAGATATAATATATGAATTTATTTGATTACAATTATATGTGTTAATATATATATATATATATATATATATATATATATATATATATATATATATATATATATATATATATATATATATATATATATATAAATGATATAGGTTCGTGAATTCGAGGCCAACCCTACACTTGTTCAATGTCGTCATATGTATTTTTACTACAAAATACAGTATTGGGAGTTTCATTACTCCCTTTTTAAATGCTTTTGCAATATATATTTTTGGGACTGAGAATACATGCGCTTTTATAAATGTTTGACGGAATAGACACAAGTAATTGAAACTACATTCTATGGTTAAATGGTCGAAGCCGAATATGCCCCTTTTTGCTTGATAACCTAAGAATTAGTAAACCAGTCTACTAATTGACGCGAATCCTAAAGATAGATCTATTAGGCCCAACAAACCCCATCCGTTGTAGCGGATGCTTTAGTACTTCGAGTTTTTATATCATGTCCGATGGATGTCCCGGAATGATGGGGATATTCTTATATGCATCTTGTTAATGTCGGTTACCAGGTGTTCAATCCATATGAATGATTATTTTTGTCTCTATGCATGGACGTATATTTATGAGAAATGGAAATAAAAATCTTGTGGTCTATTAAAATGATGAAAATGATCGATTATGATAAACTAATGAACTCACCAACCTTTTGGTTATCACTTTAAAGCATGTTTATTCTCAGGATTGAAAGAAATCTTCCGCTATGCATTTCCTCATTTTAAAGATATTACTTGGAATCATTCATGACATATTTTAAAAGACGTTGCATTCAAGTCGTTGAGTTCAATAAAGATTATGATTAATTAAATGACAGATTAGATCATTTATAGTTGGATATTATGAAATGGTATGCATGCCTGTCAACTTTCGATGTAATGAAATTTTGTCTTTTAAAATGAATGCAATGTTTGTAAAATGTATCATATAGAGGTCAAATACCTCGCAATGTAATCATATGTTATTGTATTCGTTCTTATGGATTAGGACAGGTCTTTACATGTGGTATCAGAGCGGTGGTCTTAGCGAATCAGGTCTTGCATTAGTGTGTCTAACTGATAGTTGTTTAGATGCATTAGTGGGTATGAACTTCGACCGTGTCTGCATGTCAAAAGTTTTGCTTATCATTTTGTGTCGAAAATTACTTGCTTATCATCCTTAAAGTCTAGACACATCTTACTGCCTCTATTGCATAGATAGTGTATAGATAAAATCGTATCTTAGCGTATCTGTTACTGTTACCTTTGCCTGACAGCTTTCGAAATTTTCTTCGTAATCTGCGAAATCTTTACGCTATATATAAATATTCTATGTAATTAGAGTACCATCCGATAGCCGAAAATCATTTCATACCAAAAAAACCCTTTACTCAATCGTACGAAATGGAACTCGCCACTAGTTCAAGTTCTTCGAAACATGACAGCTATTCCGACTTGGATGTTCACCTAACTCCGGAAGCAGCATCACCAGAATGAATCAACCAATCAGCCATCCCCAATTCATCTGATGGGTTCGTAGTCGACTTAATCAAAGGAGACGAGAAGAAGGCGATTCTTTCCACCAACCGAATTCACCTCTTAACGATGAACCTGAAGCACTCACCGGCGAACCTATCTGAAACACCATTTTCACTCTCATTTTCAGGATAGCTCTCAACGATTACATAATATCTTCAATTCTAAACCTTATTCATCCATTTGTCCCAACCGACAATCATCCCGGTGTGATAGAAGAAGTCAACGAACTTCGCGTTCGAGTAATCAATTCAGAGAATATGGTGCAAAACTTACCAGCTTCAGCAACATCACCAGCACTAACAGTATCACCAACAACCCAAGTTTTAACATCACATGCCTCAACATCACAACTTATACCTCAAACCTAATCATCGTTCTACCTATCGTTCTACATTATTTATCTTCGTTCTACCTAACGATTATGTAATTTCTAATATTTTAGAGATTATGTATTCTAGTTCTAACCGTAAATCAGATGAGTTTAATATCATATTAACTCATTAAATCCATGTTTACATTGGAAGAAAATATATATGTACATATATTTTCATAAAGATGGTAATTAAAAGTTCTCTCGTACAAACTAATAATGATGAGAATATTTTAACGGGTAGGTAATACCCTAGAAATATTTAGATCTCACATTAACATGTTACACTGTACATTCTTCAAATCCGATTCAACATCCATTTACTATCCTACACACAACCACACATATACATATCCGTTCACCAAAAGAACAATTATTATCATTCAAATTCAATTTCTTATTCGGATTTTGACCGATCAGAATCCAAGTCAAGATTCGACAAGTGGCATAATGAAGAAAATAATGGACAAAATAAAATTTATTAGTAACCAATTAATTAACTACGTAAAATTTTCTTCATCATCTTCAGATCTTAAATATTTTAAATTCTAAGATTTTATATTGGACTATTGGGCTACTAACCTTGGACAATTAAAAAGTGTTAAAAGAGTAGGAAATATTAATTATAACATTGTGACTTAAAATATCATTAATAAGTTACACCTACTACAATTAAATAATTCCTCAACTTTGCCACTTGATTTCATCTTAAACATCCTTTGTATCTTGACGATTACAATCAGCGTTTAAACATCTAAAAACACAATTCTCTTGAAACCACCTCGGATTGATAACCGATGATTCAGATATGGTAGCATTAAATGCAGAGGAAACAGTAAAATTGTAGATGGTCTAAATGGTCAAAAATTTGATGATAAATAATGGAGTGTTGGGAACGCTCGATAGAAAATTTGGTACTGAAAAACGGATTGAGTTAACCATGAAGGAGATCAAGGACAAATACAAGGACCAAACCCTATATTCAAAGAATTCGGGTAATTTTGGATCCGATGGAATCCTTAGAAAATATCTTGCTCCGAAGTCATATTAAAATCTTGCGGAAAATCTTTTTTCATCAACATTCGAACTTTGAAATTCCAAAATATCATCATAAATATTTTTGATATTTCTGAAGATATTTTCATAATTATTCTCGTCCGAAATTATATACCTCTTCGCGCTATCTATATTACATCATATTGAAAACTGTTTTAGTTTACAATATTCTGTAAAATCTAAGTATAAATTATGAATGGATTCTGGAGAAATGTTAAGAAGTTGGGCATGAGTTAGTATAATATAATGACACTTGGCCAACGTGATTATATTACAGTAAGTCATGCTGGAAGTTCTAATAAAACATGATGATTCACAGATCATAACGTCATCATGTGCCATGTTACACGACTCGTTCAATCTGTTCTATCGTTCAATCTGTTCTATCTACGAACATATCAAGATAATATATTCTTGATAGTTCTATCCTCAGTGAATCTGGTAATTTGACAAATCAAATCGTGAGAATACGTTCCTTCATATTTAGAACGTTATAATCATTCAAAACTCTATATCTATGAATTCTGGACCATTATTCGCTTGACTTAAAGTCGGGAAAAGAAAACGAGAGTATGGAGCTCCAAAATATAAGGGAAAATATAAAGCCCAACAACAACACCGAAAATCACCAACCGTGCATATCAATGTGTATAGCAACATAAATACATGGAAGAATGAAAAACATTATAACCCCAAGGTAATAATAGAAGTTAACAGAATCCTTCGGTAGAAGTTAGAAAAGAAGAATGATTGATGCGACAGTCAGGATAAGGACAAGGATCAGAACTGGGTTAAGCATTGTTACAATATTTGGAAGTATGGATTAAGGAAGAAAGTATAGGAATGGTGAGAATAATGAAACGGTAGTGGTTAATTTATAGCGAAATATCAGACATAGAAATCAAAGCAGATTACCGCATTTCATCAAAACGAATCCTAATTTCCTTGATTCCCGAGGAATCAAATGTAACGACCCGGATTTTTCCGCTCGTTTTATACTTATGAGATTAATATTTACATAAATTAAACCTTACCAACATGATAAGCAATCTAAATTGTTGAGACTTGTGTTTTTGAAAAGAGTTTTACACAACGTTTGACCGTCCAATTTGACCGATGATATCACGAACTATATAACATACGATAATTATACGTTTGTGTATATATATGTATTTATATATATTTAACATGATCTAAGGATGGTTTAATATCTTATTGTGTACTAATGACAATGAGTTATAAGTATATTTTGAAACTACTAACTTAAGTTTTCAAAACGATAACTATACGTAACATTCTTTGATATATATACTTATAACCTATAATGCTTATACATGTATCATATATATAATATATTTAATCACTTTTTAAGGACTTAAATACATAAAACAATATAACTATATTCACAAAATATAGCTATATTTAAATTCTCGTTCCGTTTCCTCAAGATTTCTATACGTATACCTAGGGTATATGTACCCGTATCATACTCATCTTCTATACGTATTTACTATTGGTATATACCCATAAAAATACACCAATAATTAGATCTAATCAGTTAAGGAACATGTGAGGATTTAGCTTTTGACAATTATCAAAAATATCTAGCAAAATAACAAATTAAAAATCTTATCCTTGTCTCCCCATGAAAACGCCATTTATGGCTATAAGTATCCTCATTTTGATTCAAGTTTTATCTTCATTTCTTAGCTAAAACACACACATTTCCATAAATCTTAAACACCTTCAACAATTCAGCAAGTTACCATGAAGATCTAGCTTCAAAAATAACCCTAAATCTTCATAAGAAAAACCACTCAAGAACACTTCAAAAATCCTTCCAACTATACAAGTTTACTTCCAACCTTTTGATCCAACTCCACCACTCCTTTGGTTCTAGGATTTTACTCATCTTTTACAGTAACTTTGTCCAAGTAACTTGAGGTAGTAACCTTGTTCATAATTTTATTCGATTCATATTTTTATAGCTATCTTATTTTATGTTGTAAAATTTTAACAAGAACATAGTTTGAGTGATTTCAAACTTGTTTGCAAACTAAATAGATCCTTCTAACTTAACATTTAAAACACTTCAATACCTGTAATATATCATAATGATATGCTAACTTAACAAGATATAACTTGGTTTTACAAAGAACACCTTAAAACTGAATCTACGTCGTCGGAGTGCAACCGGGGGCTGTTTTGGGTTGGATAATTAAAAACCATCTTAAGCTTTGAATTGGAAGTTCATGTTCTGGAAAAATGATATTTCTTATGAATATGTTAACACATAAAAATTTCATGGTTTAACTCAAAGTGTAAGTATTTTTAGAAAAATGATCATTAAATGTTGTTTTTATGATGGAAAATGATCACTTTCATAAGTTTCACCAAAGTTTGACCTATAACCTGTGATTTCGAATACAAACTAAGGTATTTTCAGTTCATATTCTTAAAATTTGACTCGATCCAAGGAAGTGGCAAGTTGAACCAACAAAAACGGAGTTGTAATGAAGAAACTACGACTAAAACAAGATCGGGTATCCGAAGCTAGTTTAGCTACGAAAATATTTGGAGAAAAATTAAATTAATCATATATTTTCTAATTAATATAATATTTCATATATATTTACTTATGATTTGATTTTATATATTTCAGGACCACCCGTAAACAAAACGAGAAGATTAATCATAAGACCTCATGATTGTACGCAACACGTCATTTGACAACACAGTACTTTATGTACGCAACACGTCATTTGACAACATGGTACCATGGGTCGATATTAATTCTGATCAATACGAATACGATGGGGTCTTTATTTATTTTATTGAGTAACTAATTGTGGACCATTAACATCGGACTGCTAACTACGGACTAAGAAAATATTAAAAGTAATATAAGTATATATATATATATATATATATATATATATATATATATATATATATATATATATATATATATATATATATATGTAACGATTATTTGAAAAGAAAATATGTTAATATATTATATATATGGTTAGGTTCGTGATATCAATCGGAGACCAAGTCGTGTTATATATCTTCAAGGCAAAAGTGAGTATATAGTCCCACTTTTAAACTCTAAATATTTCGGGATGAGAATACATGCATTTTATGATTTACGTTATGGACACAAGTGATTAAAAATATATATTCTATGTTGAGTTGTACCACTGGCATACTTCCCTGTAACTTGGTAACTACTATTTACATGAGGTATTGTAAACGCGAATCCTGTTGATAGATCTATCGGGCCTGACAACCCCAACCGGACTGGACGACCAGTATTCAACGGTTGCACAGTACTTCATTTCGGTGACTACACTTGGTACGGTGTAGTAAGATTTCATAATAAAGGGAATATGCAACGTTGATTAAATGTTAAGTATAGTTATCAAGTGCTCAACAACTTAGAATATTTTTATTAAAACATTTATATATGAAATCTTGTGGTCTATATTTATAACGCTGTCGGCATTAAATCTATATCTCACCAACTTTATGTTGACGTTTTAAGCATGTTTATTCTCAGGTGATAACTAAAAGCTTCCGCTGCAACATGTTGAATTTAAGCAAGATCTTGAGTATGCATATTTGTGTCAAAAATAAAACTGCATATCGAAGGATTTGTAATGTAAAATATGTTGGAATTCGTATTGTTATTATCACATGTAAAGTTTGTAAGTCTAAGATTATCGCTAAACGATAATCATTATTAAGTTGTTTAAACCTTGTATTTGTAATAAAAGCTATGGTTTGTATTGTAAAAACGAATGCAGTTTTTGAAAAATGTCGCATATAGAGGTCAATACCTCGCGATGAAATCATATGTTATTGTATTCGTCCTTATGGTTAAGGTCGGGTTATGACATCAAATCTTATATAGATTTCGAAGAATTTATTTAAATCCCTTAAATTTCGTAAATCAATCGTTAATACGTCCAAAGTTAAGATGAATCTCTATTTCTTCATTTCACACTTTTGGAATAGCTTCTCTTATACTCTTTGAGTAATCGAATTGTTATCCATATTACTCTATGGTAATAAAACTTTATTTATCAACTCATATTCGTCATAAAAATATTCTTATTGTTAGCCATGATGACCACAATCAAATTTCAGGACGAAATTTCTTTAACGGGTAGGTACTGTGACGACCCGGAAATTTTCGACCAAATTTAAACTTAATCTTTTTATGATTTCGACACGATAAGCAAAGTCTGTTAGGTTGAGTCTCAAAATTTTTGAACGGTTTCTTATATTCATTTGACTTTCGACCATTCCCGATGATTCACGAACAACTATTTGTAAATAAATATGTGTGTATATATATAAATAATAATTGGAAGTATAATTTGAAATATTGAATGTTATTGTTATGAAATATGATATTATAATTATTAATATTTAAAACATATCTATATATACATAAAAGTATATTAAAAAAATAAATATTAAGTGATTGTAATACTCGTTAGACGTTTCAATTATTAATTAGAGAAGTTTAATTCGAACTTATATGATTTTAAAATAACGGTGATCCGAAAATGAGTTATATAAATTATAGGCTTATTAAAAATGTATTTATGAGATATTTGTTAAATTTGAACACTTTTCATATTGTACCTGGGATCGAGCGCGGATAGTGATTTAAATTTTATTTAAATTTATGACTGGTTTTTATACCATAATGACTGAAATGAATACATATAATTATCATAAAAATTTATGATTTTTTTGAAAGACTTTTATTCGCCACTGATTAAACAACGGAGAACGAAATTTAATCCGCAAATGATGACGGCTAATTTATCACATGTTTATATTTTAAATTATATTATAATAATTATTATATTATTATTATTAAAATTATTGATTTCAATTGAGTGAATGTCTGACAGAAACTTTGAATATTACTTTGAATTACTGTTTCAATGACTCACTTTCTGTTCTCAATCACTATCAATATATGAATATGAATTATATGATTGCTGTTTATCTTTGTTTTATTTTCCCATTCACAGATTCTAATCCTAATTATATGTAATACACTTGATTGTGAATGTTGTGAATGGAAACACAAAAACCCCACTTACATTTCTATTTGTTTCTTTCCTTTTCTATCGACATCCAAGACAACTATCCACTACCTTTCTTTTTACCCTCCTTTCTGGACCATCATTTCTCTCAATATAATTCCCAATAAATACCAAGTTCTAACTCACCCAATCCACCTAGTAAAGCTTACGGTTTCAATAGCAATACTATTGTGGGTCTTCCACAACATGAAGCTTCCTATGGTTCCTCCAATCCGAACAACACCATCATCATCACATTTTCCTTTTCTTCATTCTTGAATATAAAACATAAGATCATCACAACCCATAAACCACAACATCAATCTTCTTTGATTAATACTATCATCGCGAACTGCTTATGCTTCTGCAACCACCGGAGCTTCACAACTTAAACCACCATCAACACTAGACCATCACCATCGTTGCCACCATTGAGAACCACTTGAGAAAACCATGATCTCGAATCACCACCACCTATATCTCTATCTCGTCTCTCTCTACTCTCTCCCTATATATATTTTTTTTCGTGAACCATGTATAACAACCACCAAATTAAATTCGGTTGAAAGTTCAACCACAACAATCACCCTCCCTAAAACCATCACCACCTACGGTGTATCACCACTCTCTACAACCTTCGTGAACCACCATGTCCACCACTCTCTCTCATCCCTTCTTCTTCGAGAAACACAAAGAATAGCACAAACCCAAGAACCAATCGAATGTCTTTTGGTTTCTGCTACAAGTATGTTGTACAGGCTGCTGCTATACTTTTCTTTCTATCTAAACCGTCAACCAAGACTGCTACTACAACTAAGGGTAAGCCGTTACGATACCACTTCTACTACGATCTTTCTGTTTCTTGATCAAACACCATCTTTAAACCTTCACAATCACCATCATTCACCATATCCTATCATCACCTCCATTGTCTGCCCCACAACATCACCGCCACCCTCTCCATGAACACACCCACAACTATCTTTTCTCACTCTAAATTCTTGTAACCAATCGAAACCCATTTTAGTCTCAGTTCTATTTCTGTCTCCTGTAGCTATAACTGCAATGAAACCAACAGCCACCGTAAACCTACTGTTATTACTATATCCTCTTTGGAACGAAATGATATAAAAAGAAGGCGATTGTGATGTTTGTGATAAAACAATGTGAATGTTTTCTTCTTCCGTGTTTCCCCTTTTTACTTTTAAAAAGATTAACCCAATATATTAATATGAGTGTCCATGAAACATCAATGATAGTTTCCCATTTTGGCCCCCACTAGTCAACAAGTGGCTCCTCCTTTGGTAATAGGAAAACTTTATGTTTTGTGGAATCAATTTGGGGTGTTCGTTTTTTTGTTTAGATTAAACCAAGTGAGCATATAAATTCCACCTAGGAAGAGTGTGGAAAAAACGACTTGGGGTGGATTAGTGAAATAAGGTTGAGATGGGAGCAACGTAAGATTTAGGATTGGGTGGGAATTGTTGGTGAACCGAAAGTCTTAAGGGTTTCTAATTTTTGGATGTTAACTTTTCATAAAAGCTTAAACTGTTTGGCTATTGGGCTAACCATTAAATTGGGCTGATAATTTTATTATCAAGTTGGGTCGTGTACCTTTCTTCTATTGGGCTCCTGTTAAAATGGATTATTTGGGCCAAAAGCATGATATATGTTGTGATGAACGAGAGTGATTATGATTATAATTAGATTAGGATTAAGATAGGATGATTGTGGTGATGATGCACGTTAGTGATATTAGATGATATGAAAAACACTGATGATAATGAACCCATTTGATGAGGATAATAAAAAATGTTCATGGCTCGAAGAACTCATAATAATAATTTAGTAATGATTACGTAGTGATGAGATAAAATGAAAACTGAGATGATAGATGGTAATGTTACAAGAGGATATAGATAATAATGAGATGAATGTTGATGATTCATGGGTTTTGTTTGTAGAGGAAGAAGAAAAGGGAAAACAGAAAATACGGTTATATATAATTAATATAGGAATAAATCAGAAAAATGGATTAGCTTGGATGGTTAAGGATGTTATCGGGTTAGCGGAACGTCGCGGGTTCAAACCCGGACTTGGGCATTTTTTATGGCTACTTCTTTGAAGTAGTTTACTTATTACTCATTACTATTATTATTATTATTATTATTATTATTATTATTATTATTATTATTATTATTATTATTATTATTATTATTATTATTATTATTATTATTATTATTATTATTATTATTATTATTATTATTATTAGTATTATTATTATTATTATTACTATTATTACTATTATTATTATTATCATTATTATTATTATTATTATTATTATTATTATTATTATTATTATTATTATTATTATTATATTAACAATATTATTATAACAAATAAATATTTTCTATATAAGAGTATATATATTACAACTACCATAATATTACATATAATTATATATATTAAGATTATTTATATAAATATTTACATATAACAAATTATTGATTTTAAATATAATATTAAACTATATAATTATTAACTATTTTAAGTATATACAAATTAAATATATAAGATATATAATTTAAGATATAATATATGAATTTATTTGATTACAATTATATGTGTTAATATATATATATATATATATATATATATATATATATATATATATATATATATATATATATATATATATATATATATATATGTATATATATAAATGATATAGGTTCGTGAATCCGAGGCCAACCCTACACTTGTTCAATGTCGTCATTTGTATTTTTTCTGCAAAATATAGTATTGTGAGTTTCATTACTCCCTTTTTAAATGCTTTTGCAATATATATTTTTGGGACTGAGAATACATGCGCTTTTATAAATGTTTGATGGAATAGACACAAGTAATTGAAACTACATTCTATGGTTGAATGATCGAAGTCGAATATGCCCCTTTTTGCTTGGTAACCTAAGAATTAGTAAACCAGTCTACTAATTGACGCGAATCCTAAAGATAGATCTATTGGGCGCAACAAATCCCATCTGTTGTAGCGGATGCTTTAGTACTTCGAGTTTTTATATCATGTCCGATGGATGTCCCGGAATGATGGGGATATTCTTATATGCATCTTGTTAATGTCGGTTACCAGGTGTTCAATCCATATGAATGATTATTTTTGTCTCTATGCATGGGACGTATATTTATGAGAAATGGAAATAAAAATCTTGTGGTCTATTAAAATGATGAAAATGATCGATTATGATAAACTAATAAACTCACCAACATTTTAGTTGACACTTTAAAGCATGTTTATTCTCAGGATTGAAAGAAATCTTCCGCTGTGCATTTGCTCATTTTAAAGATATTACTTGGAATCATTCATGACATATTTCAAAAGACGTTGCATTCAAGTTGTTGAGTTTAGTAAAGATTATGATTAATTAAATGACAGATTAGATCATTTATAGTTGGATATTATGAAATGGTATGCATGCCTGTCAACTTTCGATGTAATGAAAGTTTGTCTTTTAAAACGAATGCAATGTTTGTAAAATGTATCATATAGAGGTCAAATTCTAAAGACTCGTCCTAATCCATCCGGACGAAGTCCATATCGATTATAAACGATTCATAATAGTTGATTACATCGCGAGGTACTTGACCTCTATATGATACATTTTACAAACATTGCATTCGTTTTTAAAAGACAAACTTTCTTCACATTAA
The DNA here is from genome assembly GCF_046630445.1 of Rutidosis leptorrhynchoides. NCBI lineage: Eukaryota > Viridiplantae > Streptophyta > Magnoliopsida > Asterales > Asteraceae > Rutidosis > Rutidosis leptorrhynchoides. The sequence goes on along the minus strand of NC_092333.1, from coordinate 411,600,949 downwards.
AAGTTGACAGCATGCATACCATTTCATAATATATCCAACTATAATTGACTTAATAACAATCTTGATGAACTCAACGACTCGAATGTAACGTCTTTTGAAATATGTCATGAATGACTCCAAATAATATCTCTAAAATGAGCAAATGCACAGCGGAAGATTTCTTTCATACCTGAGAATAAACATGCTTTAAAGTGTCAACCAAAAGGTTGGTGAGTTCATTAGTTTAACATAATCATTCATTTTTATCATTTTAATAGACCACAAGAATTTTATTTCCAGTTCTCATAAATATACGTCTCATGCATAGAGACAAAAATATCATTCATATGGATTGAACACCTGGTAACCGATATTAACAAGATGCATATAAGAATATCCCCTATCATTCTGGGAAATCCTTCGGACATGATATAAAACAACATCGAAGTACTAAAGCATCCGGTACTTTGGATGGGGTTCGTCGGGCCCATAGATCTATCTTTAGAATTCGCGTCAATTAGGCGTGCACTAATTCTCAAAATTAGTGATGTTCCCTAATTCTTAGGCTACCAAGCTAAAAGGGGCATATTCGGCTTCGATCATTCAGCCATATAATGTAGTTTCGATTACTTGTGTCTATTTCGTAAAACATTTATAAAAATTGCGCATGTATTCTCAGCCCAAAAATATAAAGGGTAAAAAGTCAAATGAAACTCACCATACTGTATTTTTGTAGTAAAAATACATATGACAAAACTGAACAATGCAGGGTTGGCCTCGGATTCACAAACCTATATCATTGGTATGTATATATATTAAAACGTATAATCGTAATCGAATAAATATATATAATATTATTAGTGATATAATTTTTATATTAATAACTTATTTATATATTTCATTATTTAATTAAATGTATTCATTTTGTATATACAATATTAATATAGTTAAGTTATGTATATTAAATATACTTTTGTGTACTTACTCTTTTGTTTACAAAATACTAGTTATAATAACTTTAGAATAATTATACGGATAATAATAATAATTTTCATAGTACTAATGATATAAATGATAGTATTAATAATAGTTTTTATAAAAATATAGATTTAAAGAAATGATACTTTTAGTAATAATTATATAAATTTTCAATAATAATAGTACTTGTTAATGATATTCATGTTAACGAATTGCTAAAATTAATAATAAAACTTACGTCAACATTGAATATGCTAAAAATTTTAAAATGATACTAATACTATTATTAACGAAGATACTAATAAGTTTTATTATTTTCATAATAGTAATATTATTCATAATAATAATAATGCTATCAATACTTAAATGATAATATTATTAATGATAAACACATTATTAATAATAGTAATATCAATAATGACATTACTTAATAATACTTGATTACAATAATAATAACATACATAATCTTAATAATAATAATAATAATACTAATACTAATAATAACAATAATAATCAAAATCATATTAATAATAATGTTAATAATTATAATAATAATCATTATAACAATAATAATGGTAATAATAATAATTTGTAATAATAATAATAATAATAATAATAATAATAATAATAATAATAACATAATAATAAAAATATTAAAAAGGCTACCTTAATGAAGTAAGCCTAAAAAAAAATAAACGTCTTGGCACGGGCTCGAACCCGTGACCTCTTGCTCATACGACACCCCCATTAACCACTCAGCCATTTTCATTTTTCCTAATATTAACCCATTTTAAATACATTTAACCCTTTCTGTGTCATCTTCTTCTTCCTCACTAGTGATCAACTCAAGAACAATCCCAAACAATTAGCTAAACGGTTTAGACTTTCAACAAAAAAAAAAAAACAATCAATACAGACCTCTGAATTACTTGCAAACGGAAAGAAAAAAAATAAAATAAAAAAAAATTCTGCTCGACGCTGTTTGGAAAAGAGAAAAAAAAATTGATCATGAAATTTCGAGTATATTAGGCTATGATTTTAACATGAAATATTTTGTAAATCATCCATAGAAACTATTGAAATCATCAATTTAGTTGGAGATATCAAAATGATTACGAATTTTTTGGATGAACGATTTGGTTGACTTTTTATTTTGAAACTTTGACCTCAAAATTACTCTTTGATTTTGCAAATTAAAATCTGAAAACTTGCATATAGATTGAAGGAAGGATTTTTAACAACCCTGCATTTATTATAGATTTTAAAATAAATTCGAAATTAAAGATTTAAAAAAAAAGAGCAACGAACAGGGGAGTAACCTGTATGCTTTTTCCTTTTCTATTTAAATTCGAGTGATTAAAACAGGAAAAAATGATAATTGATTTTTGAGAGTGTGTAGTTGATTGAAGGTGATAATGACTGAGTAATTTGATTGTTTATATCACAATGGAAATCGTCTGCTAGATAATTAAAACAGAAAACAAAATATAAATAAAACAGAAAAAATAAAGTTGAAACCGATGTTTAACAAACTTTGGATTCATTCTTTGATTTTCTCTGATTGGTACGATCAATTACGCAAGAATTCAATCACTACAGTCTTGAAAACGATCTAAACTAGAATATGGGTTTTCTGTATTTATATATACATATAAACGATTTTTATATATTTACACGTATCTGTTTATATAATTATATAAATACGTCTGTAGTAATTTGAGTATGTATTCGTATAATATATCTGTGTAATTAACATACTCGTATATGTAACTATATTCCTAAATCTTATGTATATTTTTATATATCTGTGTTTAAGTTTACCTATATATATATATATATATATATATATATATATATATATATACATATATATATATATATATATATATATATATATATATATATATATATATATATATATATATATATATATATATATATATATATCAGTTATTATTTATATAACTATTTTATATATTTAAATTCTGTAATATCAATTAATAATATAAATCTATTTAAAAATCTGTTTTTAATAAGAATACACGCAAAATTATACAAATATTAATAAGAACAAAACTAATTATAAAGTTGATAATAATACTATTAATGATATTAATACTAATACTAATTACCATATTATTAGTAATAATAGTATTACAAATTATATTTATATTCATTTTCGTAATAATATAATTAATACCAATACAGATTTTTAAAGTAAATGATAATATTACTATAATAATTATAGCTTAACTTATAATTAAATTTATTATATTAGATATTAATATTACATGTTGTTAATTATATGATGTATATAATTATAATGACAGTAATAATAGTTTTTAATGACAGTACTTATAAATATTAATTCTTAATTCAATTGATTAAATTTTATTCTTTCCAGTTATTGCAATTATTTATGTTTATATATGTATACACTCGTACATATTTGTTTACACATAATTGTTCGTGAATCATCAGGAATAGTCAAAGGTTTAAACAATTACATGAGCAAAGTTCAAAAGTTTTTGAGATTCAATTTAATAGGTTTTGCTTATTGTGTCGAGATCAAATACAAATCAAGTTTAAATTTGGTCGAAAATTTTCGGGTCGTCACACAAATACCTCGCAATGTAATCATATGTTATTGTATTCGTTCTTATGGATTAGGACGGGTCTTTACACCGGTGGGGCAGGTGGTGCAGGTGGCACAGGTGGTGCAGACGGTGCAAGCGTAGCACCAGAAGTAGATGGCACAGTACGGGCGACCTTACGCACAAATGGATCAGGAGGAAACGGCACAACTCGCTTACGGGCGGTGATCCTAACCAACTGTCCATGCGCGTTCACGAACGGCTTGCCTCCATTTACCCCGGGAATAACGGTACTGTCATATTGCTAACACTTCTTCGGCGGGGTAGAGGGTGGCGGTACAGGCTCCTCCTCGGGATCCTCCTCAGAATCCTCCTCGGGATCCTCCTCGCTGGTCTCGGTGGATGATGAACTGTCTGAGTCGTCTGAAGGTGGTGCAGGTGCATCCCGGGCAGGAGAATAGGTCCGGCCAGTGGTCATGATCCGATGTCTGCCAGGTGGAACCGGCACAACTCGTCCGTCAGCGGTGCGTCTGACCCAGTGTCCACGTTTGTTAAGAAACTGACGGCCCCCGTTTACCCCAGGGATCATGGTACCATTGGAATGATACTTTGGCCCTAGGAAACTAGGGCTGGGTGGAGATGGGATCTCCTCGGGATCCTCGTCACTGTCAGAGATGACCATCAGGTCAGGTGAGTGACTACTATCCCCAGAAGATGAATCTCCAGAGTCGTCGGAGGGTAGCGGTGACGGGATCAGTGAGTCAGCAACAATAGTAGACGAAGTAGCAGACGAATCTGAATCACTCTCCAAGTCAATGATAATAGGCGGTATGTCCGACATCTGAACAAGGAAAAATAACTTTTTCCATGTCAGTAAGACATATAGCAAGCATGTAATCAGGCATAATAACTACAGCAGCCTAGATCGTCTACAGCAGTACATAGCATGGCAATAATAACAATATCCTATAGAAGTATCATGCAATCGAAAGCAAATAGTAGCATGCAGTAGTGAGAATAAACAGTAGCATACGGCAATAACATATAGCAGTAATAGTAAGCAGTAGCATGCAGTAATTCTGTAGAAACAAGTAAACAAGCAAGTTGTAGATTAGTCCTATTAGTGAATCCTACTCGACTCGGTCAAGACACACTAATGCAACCTAATTCCCTACAACCATTGCTCTGATACCAAATGTGCTGCCCCGTACAAAATCAATGTGTACGGATCATCAACAACAGGTCCATTACACGGTTACAACAATATATGCTTTTTTAAAACAAGTTTGCATTCATAAAAAGATAATGTTTTTACCAACATCGAATGTTTTATAAAAGGTAACGTGCTTCTACGAATAGAAAGCGTTAACATAAGTACGTGACACCAAGGTCATTACAAAAACCATAGTTCAAATGTAACATAAGTTTTGAATGCAAAGTAAAAGTTTCATGATTGAGACATCTCTAAGCAATGCAGCGGAAGTCTAACACAGCAAATCTATAACAGCGAGTCTAATACAGCGAAAGCAACAAACGTCTAAGCACCTGAGAAATAACATGCTTTAAAATGTCAACACGAATGTTGGTGAGCTATAGTTTTATTGTAATCAACAATGTAATGTACACCACGAGATTTCGTATTCCAAACAGTATGAAAAGTATATGCTTAACCGTGGCACTTCTGACGACCCGAAAATTTTTGACCAAATTTACACTTAATCTTTATATAATTCCGACTTGATAAGCAATGAATTTTAATAAATCTTGAACATCCAAAAAGATTTTACACAAGCTTTTGGTCACCCTTTTATTCCGACGATTCACGAACGTCATAACTTGATTTAATTGTTTAATTGTATAATTATTGTGTATATATATGGATTTATATATATTTAACTTGAAAATATGATAATTAAATATCTCATTAAGTATATTAACAAAGTATTATATATATATTTTCATACTACTAATTTAAAGAGTTTTCAAACAAAATATATATTACTATTTAAACGATGTAATTAACTTATGTTAAAATGTATTTACATATAATGTATTACGAGTGTAAATACATCCTTACAAGTATTGAATACACTTTATAATATACCAATACATATAAAGGATAGCTATAGTCGTATTTCTGTTCAATTTCCTCAAAGAATTCTACTCGCATTCATACAGTATTTTTACCCGTATTATACACAGCTTCTAGAAGTATTTACTATTGGTATATACCAATAGAAATCTGCAATTATTTGTGTAATATATCATCCATGACCTAATCAATTTAATATGTCATGCATGACTTAATACAATTTAACTTATCTTAGATATTTTCACTAAAAGCCAAAATTATAAGCTTATAAATAAGGACCATTTTAACTCATTTTTACTCCACAGTTTCTTAAATTAAAAACACACACTTGAATGCTCTCATATCATACTTTAATCTCAGCAAATTTCCTCTTCATAATCAAGGTAAAATACTTCTCAAAATCCTTGTTCAATTCCTTGTATAGTTGCTATCTTATTATACTTATAAAACTTGTAAAAACTAGAACTTGTTTTGGTGAACACCAAGCTTGTTTGAAAAACTAATCTAATCATTCTAACTTAACTCTAATAACACTTATTTATATGTATTATGATGTTATATTAAGTTAATATAAGAACTTATAACTTGTACATATGAAGAACACCTTCAAACTTAACATATATCCTTTAATCTCCATTCGGTAAAAAGCGGGCTGTTTTGGGTTGAGAATTAAAAACCTATCTTAGACTTTGAGTTCGAGGCTAAGACTTTGGAAATATGTTAATATATGTAAATAAGACTTCCAATATTTTTTTCATGATTTTAGACAAAGTGGAAGTATTTTATACGGGATTTTTCCAAATCTGTCCACCGACACAAAAAGAGGGTAAAGCTCTAAAAAATACTACTTGGGATGACCTTTTTGAATTGGTTTTGTAAAATTTACTTCTTAATGAATCCATAGCAATTTGATTCACTTTAAACGGAGTTGTAATGAATATTTAGCGAGCAAAACGAAATCTGCTAAAATTAACGTTGTATGGACGAAATTTATATTATAAAAACTATATTAACGATATTCTTGTTAACTTTTCCTATATCCTATATATATTTGGACATTTTATCAGTAGTATAACAAAATATTATAATCTTGATTAATTCTGTGATTGCATATATGTATAATAATATTCTTGGTACGTCCTAACACAATAAGTATACAATACGTTTTGATAAATCCTAATACATGTACACAATACGTCTTAGTTAATTCTAAGACAATACATATACAATACGTCTCTGGGTTGATGCAAAGACAATACGTATACAGTACGTCGTGAGGTAATTCTAAGATTATATATATATATATACCGATTATTGGATTGTTGGACTTTTCGGACTATTTTGGACTACTAACAAAGGACTACTAACATAAAATGTTAAAAATTATTATATAAGTTTTCTATGAACTTGCTTTGTTTTATTCATATGTCGTATTATTATCTGAATCGTTATTATTGTTATAGGTTCGTGAATCCAAGGACGACGGTCATATTTTTAATAAGTTGAAAACTTATTATTAATATACTTTTACTACTGTGAGTATATAGTCCCATTTTTAAACTCTACAAATATTTTGGGATAAGAATACATGCATTTTATGTTTTACGCCATAGACACAAGTACTTAAAATATATTCTACGTTGAGTTGTACCACCTTGCATATCTTCCCTAATAGCTTGGTAACTAATATTTACATGTTGTAAGAACATGTAAGCGCGAATCCTATTGATAGATCTATCGGGTTTGACAACCCCAACCGGGCTAGTCGCTCTAGTATCATAAACGGTTGCATAGTACTTCGTTTTTACTACACTTGGTACAGTGTAGGGAGATTTCATAATAAAGGGAATATGCTACATTAATGGTTAAGTATGGTTACCGAAGCGCTCAACAACTTATAGAATACTTTTATACACTTGCGAGTGTACATATATTTATAACTATGAAATCTTGTGGTCTATATTTATATCGATGTTAAACCTATATATCTCACCAACCTTTGTGTTGACTGTTTACGCATGTTTATTCTCAGGTCCTTAAGAAAGTCTTTCGCTGTTGCATAATCTGAGCAAGCTGTGCATGGAGTCTCATGCTTTTAATTAAATAAAGTGTTGCATTCAATAAAACCTTTGTCATGTATTATATTTAACTGTTATGTCAAGTGTGTAGTATTTGAAAACCGATGTATTATGGGGATTATTCCTTAAATAATCGTCCACTTGTTTAAAACATGCATTATGTATAATAATGATGTGCTTTTTATGAAACGAATGCAATATTTTCTAAAACGTATCATATAGAGGTCAAATACCTCGCTATGGGAGCAATGAAAACGTACTGCGTTTATAGTAATATGGACGGGTCGTTTCAGCACTTCGTAACTAACTTAACGTAAAATAATATATCACCCCCTAAAAGTACACTTGGAGAGTGCGTAAAAATAGATGAAGTATTAAACACCCGTTAAATGCTAGCGCGACTAGCCCGAGTGGGGATGTCAAACCCTATGGATCCATATCTAAGATTCGCGTTCACCGGTTCATAAACCAATGACTAAACGTTACCGAGCTAAGGGGAAAGTTTATGCCGTTATGTCACCCACACATATATATAAAGTTAAAGTACTCGTGTCTAGTATGTTAAAACATAAAAAGCTCATGTCTTTTCAGTCCCAAAAATAGTTAAAGTAAAAAAGGAGCTATAACTCACAGTGAATGTGCAGTAAAGTCGATACGAATAAGTTAGCATGTAGTAAGTCGGTCCGAAAGGTCCTCAACCTAAGTCAAAGGTTACTAAGTCAGTAAATCGTCCCCAAAAGTTTAAAAGTAAATAAGTTAACTCTTAAGTATCATCATCATCATCATACGTAAAAGATAAAGTAAGTTTTCAACAAGAATAGAGATCGAATCAAAGGGCTGACTTCGATCAGCTGCTACGACCTCTATACAAACTGAAATGACGCGCGGTCAGTGGCCAAGGCTCCATATGTGAGTCCTCTTACCGCTTTCAAATTTTTAGATCCTAACTCGATGTTGTTTGACCGTGGCGACAGTTCAAGCGCGAGTAGGTTAGAAATTTCAGCACGTCGTTATGAAGGCGTAGTGATTTTCGGAAGGCTATAAATCCTAAACCATTTATCGGATTTAGGCGAATCTTAAATGAAAAGTCATATAATCGAACCGTACTATCTGGAAATAAACTTTCCAGAAGTCCCAGGAGTCTGATCAGACCTTGAAAAACAGAAAGAAAGTGCTCCGGTGGGTTTCTTGGTGTTTGATGCTCATCACGATTCTCATCCTTGACGCGTATAAGCCTCAAGTGTACAACTCTTGATGTTTTAGCATCACTTTAACCAAGGTTTAACCATCAACACACAAAGTCAAGACTAAGAAATGAAATACAATTCATTTGAGAGTTTGAGTAAGATGATGAACCAAAGTTACATCAAGTTCTTAGTTTCGACACAAGTACAAGTTCTATTAAGCTATAAACTTTGATTCAAACTAAATAAGCAAGACCTTAAGTTATAGAACTTAGATCTTAGCTAAATATTGAAGACCTTAGACTAAAAAGTCTAGATCTTATGTTCTTGGTGAAATCCTAAGTTATAGAACTTAGACTTTCAACTTTTACAAAACCTTAAGTTATGAAACTTAGATTTTGCAAAGTATGATGAACATAAGCTAATGAGCTTTTGTTTTAACAAGTTGGATGACCATAAATTACATAACTTAGATCAAACACAATAATGAAACCCTAATCTAGAAAGCTTGAATTTCTTAACAACACTTATGAGACTTCAAGCTAGTAAGCTTGTATCTTTGTTTAATGAAAACACAAGTTACAAATTTAAAGTACAACAAATTAAAGAAGATCATAAGTTTATAAACTTGATCTTTTAACAAACTTTTTGTAGAAACCTCAAGCTAGAAAGCTTGGATTTCTAATGTTCTTGAAGATCTTTAAAGTAAAAAGTTAGATCTACAAGTTACATGAAGATCATAAACATAAGTTTTGATCTTTTAACATAAATAAAGAGATCTTTGTTGGAATTTAACAAGTTCCAAAATGTTTGAAACATTTTATGAATCAAATTAAAGCGGAAGCATGAAATTTTTACCAATTGAACTTGTTAATCTTTAAACTTTTAAAGTTAAATCCCAATTAGGATCAAGTTGTGAAACATACTTACAAACTACAAGTAAGAAAAGTGTTTATACCTTCTCCTAGCTTGTTGATAGATGATGATGAAGATGATGATGAATGGAGCTCCAAAATAATGAAACCTCAAGTAGTTATACCCCAAGCTAACCACCAACACCTTTGCTTTTAGTTAAGATTTGATTGCAACACTTGAACTAACTTGGAAAAAAAAATTTGAACCCCTTTCCCTTTGAAAAAGCTCACGGCAGCAGGCAGGGAAAAAGAGGGAGCAATGCAGTTTTTTTTTTGAGTTGTTTTGATGTGTATGTCAAGTGTGTGTAGTCTCCAAGAGAGCCTTGGTACTTAACCACCTTGAATATAGAATCAACCATTCAAATGGCTAGTCAAGGCATGCTCACTTGACTTCCAATGCCACTCACATTATATTAAATGGATTTATAAAACTAGACATATTTTATAAACATTCCCATTTTATAAACATGTTTTTATAAAATAAGATTTTATAAAACATATTTATAAACTTGCATTTTATAAATTATGTATACTTATTTATAAAACTCATTTTATGAATTCCATATTATGTTTATTTTATAAAACCAATTTTATAAAATGTAACATGACTTTATTAATTATTTAACCTATAAATAATTAAATTTTTGTTATATAAATAATTCCATAATTTATATACACATCAAGTAATATTATTTAAGAAAACCATTTTTCTTAAACTTCAAGTGTTGTGCAATTTAATCAACGATCCAATCGTTAAGATCAAAATACGATTAAGGTGTCGGTAAGCTTGTTATTGGGTATGACCCGACTTGGATCAAAACACATTAGCCACATTAATTTAATATGTCTCCCGGGCATACGAAATACCTTCAATCTCCCACTTGCACGAGAAACATAAGAAATTAATGCAAGCGATGGATACCACCTAACGACCGTCCATCACCCCCAATATGTTATGACTTTGTGCCATTCAATAACATCATCCTTTTCGAGTTCCCATCTCGAATATGAATAGGTGAATCTTTTCATTATATCCTTTCATCCTAGATGTCATGTTAAATCCAAGAGATACAGAGTGATCACTCTCTTCTAGATTTAACTTTTCAGGCCTTAAACATCTGACTCTCAACGAATAAGAGGGGCAAATTCCATCTTGACTACATACGTCCTAAATATATACCTTGCATTATACCTGAGCTCTTCCTTATGAACTACCATATTTCAGAATAGCAAAGGAAAGAATCAAGGCAAAATACTTTGCAAATATCAGAACCCAATATGTATCTCAGGTCAGAGGATACAATGATATTCGCCTTTACTCAAGATTACATGTGATCAACCACAAAGGCTCCATTTAGTAAATCTTGAGGGCGGGTCTTCCAATATTTGTATCCCACAAATATCTATGAACCTTGGTTGCAACCTTGCCCCACATTCATCCCGTGAATGTATACCAATCCAAGTTCATAATAGTCTAAACCTCACACTTGTTCCCACGAATGTGATCGACTACGGAATTTAGAATAATTACTTATTCATGGATAAAATATGCAAAATAGGAACATGACTCAAAATAAATTAATACCATAATTATATTAGTGAGTTTGAACAATTTCGTTCCGTTACAATACTTAAAACAGATCATGACCAATCACTAGAATATCGAAGCCCTAATGCACAAACATGTCCTGCATGTTTTGATCCATGTAAGAGCTTCGTGAGAGGATCCGCTATATTAAGATCTGTGTGAACTTTGCGAATACATATCTTTCCCTTTTCAACTTCATCCCTTATGTAGTTGAATCTCCGCTCAATGTGACGGGTCTTTTGATGAGCACGAGGTTCCTTGATTTGAGCAATCGCACCCTCGTTGTCACAAAAGATCTCAAGAGGGTCCTGAATGGAAGGGACTACTCCTAAGTAGTCGATGAATTTCGTCATCCATGCAGCTTCCTGAGCTGCCAATGATGCGGCGATGTACTCCGACTCTGTAGTGGATAGAGCAACAACATCCTATTTTGAACTCTTCCAAGAGACCGCACCTCCATTTATTGTGAAGACATAACCGGATTGTGATCGAGAATCATCACGATCAGTTTGGAAACTCACGTCCACGTAACCTTTTACAGCGAGTTCCTCCTCACCAGACCCATATATCAGAAACATATCCTTAGTCCTCCTAAGGTATTTCAATATACTTTTAACAGCAATCCAATGACTGTTTCCTGGGTTATTCTGGTATCTACTTGTCAAGCTAAGAGCGCATGACACATCCGGTCTAGTACATATCATTGCATACATGATTGACCCAATGGCAGAAGCATATGGGACTTTCTTCATTCTCTCCTGTTCATCTTTCGTGGTGGGACACTAAGATGAACTGAGAAGTGTTCCCTTTTGAATAGGTACCAAACCTTTCTTAGAGTTCTCCATTTTGAACCTTTTCAAGATCTTTTCAATGTATGCACTTTGATTTAAACCTATCAATTTCTTGGATCTATCCCTGTAGATCTCAATCCCCAAAACGTATTGTGCTTCTCCAAGATCCTTAATGGAGAAGCATTTGCTTAACCAAGTTTTAACACCTTGTATTGCCGGAATATCATTTCCAAATAACAATATATCATCCACATATAGTACAAGGAACATGATAGTGCTCCCACTAGCTTTCTTGTATACACAAGCTTCATCACCATTTTTAATGAAGCCAAATTTCTTGGCCTCCTCATTAAAACGATGATTCCACATTCTAGATGCTTGTTTCAATCCATAGATTGACTTCTTTAACTTGCATACCTTTTTAGGATATTTTGGATCAACAAAACCCTCAGGCTGAACCATATAGACATCTTCCTCAAGATGTCCGTTTAGGAAGGCGGTCTTGACATCCATCTGCCATATTTCATAATCATAATGAGCAGCAATGGCAAGTAATATCCTGATAGACTTTAGCATCGCCACAGGCGAAAAAGTTTCATCATAGTCAACCCCTTGAGTTTGAGTGAAACCTTTTGCTACAAGTCTAGCTTTATATGTATCCAAGTTTCCATGTATGTCGGTTTTCATTTTGAACAGCCATTTACAATCAACTAGCCTAGAGCCAGGAGGTTGCGCAACAAGTTCCCAAACTTGGTTGTCATACATGGATTGCATCTCAGCGTTCATGGCTTCCTGCCATTTATCTTTATCAATCCTTGATAAAGCATCTTGGTAGTTTATTGGTTCATCCAAATCAACCACATAGCAACTATCCATGAGAAACCCATATCTCTCAGGAGGATTACTAATCCTACCAGATATGTGAACGTCTTGTGTATTTTGATCATCCATCTGATCACTCTCAACATTTTCATGTTGAGTGCTAGTGTCAGCCAATTGTGTATCATCTACTTGATCTTGAACCTCTTCAAGATCTATCTTCCTTTCACTTTTGCCTTCCATTAGGAACTTAGTTTCAAGGAATTCAGCCTTTCGAGCAACAAATACATTTTGCTCGGTTGGATCATAGAAATAGTATCCCATATCATCCTTGGGATATCCTATGAAGATACACTTCGTGGATCGAGCATTCAACTTATTAGGGACGTAACGCTTAGGATAAGCTTCACATCCCCATACCTTTAAGTATGATAGAGATGGAGGTTTTCCAAACCACATCTCATGAGGTGTTCGTTCCACTTTCTTGGTTGGGGCCATATTTAAAATACGAGCCGCTGAGCATAGACAGTAACCCCAGAATGATAGAGCTAACGAGCTTCTAGCTATCATAGATCGAACCATATCCATTAGGGTTCGGTTCCTCCTTTCGGACACACCATTAAGCTGTGGTGTCCCGGGTGGAGTAAGTTGCGAGATAATCCTACAACTTCTAAGATGATCTTGGAAGGCATCGCTTAGGTATTCACCTCCTCTATCTGTTCGAAGTACCTTAATTGTCTTATTGAGTTGATTTTGTACTTCGTTTTGATACTCTTTGAATGCTTCAAAAGTTTCGTCCTTATGTCTTAACAAGTAGACATATCCGAAACGACTGAAGTCATCAATGAAAGTAACGAAGTATCTTTCACCATTCCTAGCTATGGGCTTAAAGGGTCCACATACATCCGAATGTATTAATCCCAATAAGTCCTTAGCCCTTTCGTAGGTCCCTTTGAAAGGTGCTTTAGTCATTTTGCCTTGTAAACAAGATTCACATACATCAAACGAGTCTAGTTCATTTGTTTTCAAAAGGCCATTCTTTTGGAGTGTATGCATTCGATTCTTGTTTATGTGACCAAGGCGACAATGCCATAAGTAGGAATCACTCAAATCCCTTTTGAGTTTCTTGGTGCTAGTATGGTATATTGAGCTACTAGATGATGTGTCATCATGAACCAATTCATAAATTCCATTTGAAGGCGAAGCCTTAAAATAAAATACATTATTTAAATAAACGTGGATATCATCATTAACAAAATTAAGATAAAACCCACATTGTTTTAAACGGGAAACTGAAATAATGTTTCGACATAAATCCGGTGCATACAAAACATTGTTCAAAATAAGTTCCAAACCACTTGGAAGTTTTAATACAAAGTCTCCTTGAGCCTTCACTTGCACTTTGGCTCCATTACCCATAAAGAGACTTGATGTTCCCGTTTGCTTGCTACTTCTTTTGAACCCCTGCAGAGAATTGCAAATGTGAGTTCCACATCCAGTGTCTAATACCCATGTATTAGAAGAAGTAATACTAAGCTCTATATATACCATATATATATTACCTGAGGTTTGCCCCGCATCCCTCTTCTCCTTCAACTCCTTTAGGTAGACCGGGCAGTTGCGTTTCCAGTGACCCATTTCACCGCAACCGAAGCACGGGTCTTCCTTGGGGTTTGCTTGTCCGGTAACCTTTTGCTTCTTGTTCTTGTTTTTGGTTGGGGTAACCATCCTCCCCTTTCCCTTGCCTTGATGGGCGGGTCCTTTCCTCTTAGTCGCCTTTGGCTTAGAGGTGTTATTACCTTTGGACCCACCATCATTGACCATTAGCACGGGTAAAGCCCTCTTACCCATGCTAGTTTCCGCCATTCTAAGCATGCCATGAAGTTCGCCAATGGTCTTATCCATCCCATTCATATTGTAATTAATTACAAATTGGTCAAACCTCTTTGACAAGGAGTTTAGGATAAGATCCGTGGCAAGCTCATTAGATATGTTTAGATTAAGACGGTTTGCGCGATCAATGAGGCTTTTCATCTTAAGGACATAAGATGAAACGGATTGGGAGTCGTCCATACGACATGCATGAAGCGCTCGGACCGTTTCAAAGCGCTCGACACGAGCTTGTTGAAGGAACATCTCCTTCAATTGCGTGATCATGTCGTATGCAGTGTGATGCTCGAAATCCTTTTGGAGTTAGGGTATCATAGTCCCAAGCATTAGGCAGGCTACTTGCACCGAATCGGCGCAATACTTATCCCAATAAGCCATGCCTTCCGTATCATCCTCGTCGGGTTGATCGGGAATGGGGTCTTCCAACACATACGCCTTATCCTCAAGTTTGAGGACAATTCTAAGATTGCGGAACCAATCCATAAAGTTCGTATGGTTGAGTTTGTCTTTCTCGAGGAGAGACCTTAACGATAGGTTGTTCAAGTTAATGGGTGCGTTTTGCATGTTGTTGTTATTGGCGGCCATCTACAAAATTTAACAAAGTTCATTTAAGTATCGTTTTAAATTTAATAAACAATACCCTTTAAATATTAATTGACTTATTAAATATTAGAATCCAACGGTAAATCAAATTTCGGTTAGGTGACCTTTATCCCGTTATTTGATTCAGTTAGGTAGTCATTATATGACAATTGCAATCCTTTTGCAACTTCTAAGTTATGGGATCATGCAATCCTTTTGCATGGCATATTATCCCATCAACGCCTATTTGTTCATCATGCTTCGGTGACCCTAAGTTCATGATTCCCAAATCAAGTCGTCCTACTTGTGCTAACGTGTAAATTCAACATACTAGTGGTTTGGTGACCTTTATCCCACAAGTGTGCGAAATTCACCTCAATCATATTAGTTTGCTCATAACGGTTAGGTGACCTTTATCCCATTAAGAGTTCCCTAATATTTTTAAGTGTTTCCACAAAAGGATGGCGTTAAACTTGTTTACCTTGTCGATTAAGGGATTTTAAGTTTTCGTTAATTCTAGTTTAAGAAAACATTTATGCCATACACCAACATGCATTTAGTGTATGGTTCATTTGAAATCCATTTTCAAGTCTTGTAATTTGCCAATTATTTGATATAAACCATTTTATATATATGTGATCCTTTTCTTGTTCTTAATAACCATTTATTAAGGTCTTTAGTTGCTTTTAATTTAACCAATTAAATTGTCGTCTTGCATGTTATTAATACGTCTAATTTAACCAATTAAATTGTCATTTTGCTTGTTGTTATCTTGTGATTAATTGTATCAACCAAACATACAATACAATAAACAAACAAACAACCACACATGCAAAACAAGTATGTTCACAATCTAGCCATTTAGGTGGACATTTGTTTAGCCGAAAACAAATGTCACCGGGTTAAGGGGTAATAATACAAAGTAGGAGATTTCAAATCTCCCACTTAACCTTGCATCCATATGTTCCTTGTGTTCTTCAAGTCTTTATCATCTTGTATCTTCATTTTACAAAATATGTATCCTAATACATTTTTATCTAGAAAATGAAAATACAACCTATTCTATTTTACATACCAAATGTAAAACAAATTACATAGCCAAAATAAATATTACATCCAATTGAATGAATTAATATTACAAACCATAAGAATGAATAAAACAACCACATCATACACACATGCAACCACAAGGTCAAGGCTTGATTGTGAACAACAACTAACAACAAAACTTGACCAAACTTGAAGTTCCAAACCCATTTTGGAACCCCTAAAATTCGGCCAAAATAATAAACCCACCCAAAACCATAAATTTTTGCATTTTACAATCATGCATGTACGTAAAATGCAAAATATATAGTGAGTTTAATAATCATCTCGAAGCATATTTCAACAACTTCGGCTCTAGATACCAATGTTGGAATTTAACAAGTTCCAAAATGTTTGAAACATTTTATGAATCAAATTAAAGCGGAAGCATGAAATTTTTACCAATTGAACTTGTTAATCTTTAACCTTTTAAAGTTAAATCCCAATTAGGATCAAGTTGTGAAACATACTTACAAACTACAAGTAAGAAAAGTGTTTATACCTTCTCCTAGCTTGTTGATAGATGATGATGAAGATGATGATGAATGGAGCTCCAAAACAATGAAACCTCAAGTAGTTATACCCCAAGCTAACCACCAACACCTTTGCTTTTAGTTAGGATTTGATTGCAACACTTGAACTAACTTGAAAAAAAAAATTTGAACCCCTTTCCCTTTGAAAAAGCTCACGGCAGCAGGCAGGGAAAAAGAGGGAGCAATGCAGTTTTTTTTTTTTGAGTTGTTTTGATGTGTATGTCAAGTGTGTGTAGTCTCCAAGAGAGCCTTGGTACTTAACCACCTTGAATATAGAATCAACCATTCAAATGGCTAGTCAAGGCATGCTCACTTGACTTCCAATGCCACTCACATTATATTAAATGGTTTTATAAAACTAGACATATTTTATAAACATTCCCATTTTATAAACATGTTTTTATAAAATAAGATTTTATAAAACATATTTATAAACTTGCATTTTATAAATTATGTATACTTATTTATAAAACTCATTTTATGAATTCCATATTATGTTTATTTTATAAAACCAATTTTATAAAATGTAACATGACTTTATTAATTATTTAACCTATAAATAATTAAATTTTTGTTATATAAATAATTCCATAATTTATATACACATCAAGTAATATTATTTAAGAAAACCATTTTTCTTAAACTTCAAGTGTTGTGCAATTTAATCAACGATCCAATCGTTAAGATCAAAATACGATTAAGGTGTCGGTAAGCTTGTTATTGGGTATGACCCGACTTGGATCAAAACACATTAGCCACATTAATTTAATATGTCTCTCGGGCATACGAAATACCTTCAATCTTAAGTTATAAAACTTAGATCTAACAAAGTAATGAAGATTCAAAGCTAAAAAGCTTGAATCCTTAATGTTCTTGAAGACTTTCAAATCAAAGTTTGAATCTACAAGATGTATGAAGATTCAAGTCACAAAACTTGAATCCTTGAACAAGAGTGATGATGATTTCGTGAATAAGGAAGAAAAGAAAGAAGAAAATCAAGAACACTTACAAGTTCTTCAAAGTTTTAGTGTGAGAAAGTTAGAGAGAAAACTTAGAGAAAAGTGTGTATGTTTTGTGAGAAATGAAATGGAGTGTGCATTTAACAAAGAAAGAAAAGAAAAAAAAAATATAAGGATGGTGAATGGGGGGTGGTGGCCGACGGTTTTGGCAAGCATGGGGGGACCATTTACTTTGCATGGATGGTGGTATAAGGTGATGCTAGCATGTTGGGTGACATGGTGTATGGAGTTAAAATGTGTAAGTAATAGTACATAAGCATGCTTAATCCTTGTCTTATATCTTAATGGGTTGTCTTATGTCTTAATGGACTCATAAGTCCATTAAGATGGGCTAATTAACTAGTCCATTAACTAAAGTAGGGTGGGCCTTTAATAAACTAGGTCCATTAAGGTGCTAAGCCCATGTAACTAACTAGTGTGCATTAGTAAAACACTAAGCATAATTAAGGAACCATCAAGCCAAGTAATTATCATTAATAAATAACAATTATGATTAAGTAGTCATAACGCTCCAATTATGACAAAAGTTTAACGTGTGCCAAGTACATAGCTCATTTTAAATGATAAGTGACACTAACGGTCATAAATGCATTCGAGGATCAAGTTAAGTAACTAAGTACTTAATAACACGTTGTAAGGCATTATGAAAGTAATTAACATGAATAATGATCCCAGAATATAATCTAACTCAGTACGCACAAATACGCAGTTTCGTGAAAGTATAAATTATAATTATAAGTCGAAAAAGTCGGGTCGTTACAACCAGTCAATACATTCCAACCTAAATCTTCAAAAATGCAAATAGAGAAATCCAACATAGCGCGCTCAGTCAAAAGGAAATCCAAGGTAGTGTATCGAAGTAGCTCTGTTGATTCGGTCTAGAAACGGGCTAGGAGTTGGAGAGGCTCCTCAAGGTTCTTACATCTCAAGTGTGTCGTCCGAAAAATTCATATGATTCGAAAAGAGAGAGCTGAAATCGAAGTCAGCCTCTGGGAAGAATTCGAATTCCAAAAGTAATTCCAATAATTCTTATTCGGTTCGATTTGGGGCTAGAGACGTTAGCAATAAGAGTGGACCTAGGTGCAATGAAGGTAATCCTAAAGTAATTGAAGTTAGTGAAGGGAGTGTAAGTCATTATGCCTTTGGAGAATTGTTGGGCCTTCACTATGAAGGCAATCAGCAGTGATTATGTGTAATCCTCTCGGTACGCTCTTGTTTCCAATGTTAGTTTTATCCATTAATATTTGTGGTCTAAAAAAAGAGGGGAAGGTCGGTTAGTTACGTGATTTATGTGCAGATTCGAAGCTGTACATTGTAGCATTGCAAGAAACTAAGTGTGATGTCATTGAGGATAAAATTACGAAATTCATTTGGAACTCCCCTAACTTTAATTTCATTCAAAAGGGTACCATGGGTAGGTCGGGTGGAATGGCTTTAATTTGGGATAGTGAAGTGTTCCTCTTTGAACAAGCGGTAGAAGGACCATATTTTCTAGCTATCAAAGGAAGGTTTGAAGGGCAGTCCAATGATACCTTCGTGGTTAACGTCTATGGTCCCCATGATGATAGTAAAAAACTCATATTTTTTGGAAGTCTTGAAAAGTTAATGGAGTATGATAACGATGATTGGATTCTTTGTGGTGATTTTAATGAAGTTCGTCATGAAGATGAGAGGCGAAACTACGAATTCGTAAAGCGCACGGGGGCAAGATTTAATAATTTTATCACTAGGTTGGGTCTTTTTGAGGTTCCGTTGGTAAGGAAAAAGTTTACGCGTATTTGTGACAATGGGATAAAATTCAGTAAATTAGACCGTTTCTTTGTATCAGGTTCTTTGTTTCAACGATGGGATAACTTGTCAGTAATGGTGCTTGACAGGAAATTGTCAGACCATTGCCCAATTCTTCTTAGGTCTAAGACGGTTGACTTTGGGCCCCACCAAAGTCTTCAATAACTGGATCAATGCACCTTGTGCGAGAGAAGTAATAAGTACAACGTAGAACAAGGAGGTCAATACTAACAAGCCTGACATTCATTTTAGACTAAAGCTAAAAAATGTTAAATTAGCTTTAAAGGAATGGAGTAAAGAGAAGTTTGGTGATTTGGATTTGGCGATTGAACATGCCAAAAACGAAGAAGTGAATGGGAAAAAGTTGCGGGTAGCAGAGATATCAACGATGATGAATGTGCTAAGTGGCTAGACGCAAGAAGACGTTGGTTAGACAAAGATAAGCTAAATGTCAATATGCTCAAGCAGAAATTGAGGGCAAAATGGGCTAAGGAAGGTGAGGAAAATACAAAATACTTTCACTCTTTAATTAAACGCAGGATCAATAAAAACTCGGTAAGAGGTTTGCATATTAATGGCATCTGGGAAGAGGATCCATCTTTGATCAAATCTGAAATATGTAAGTACTTTGAGCAGATTTTCAAATAGTCTGATGTAGCACGTCCTTCAGTCCCAGATATAGTCACTAATCGATTAACATAAGTCGAAGCTAATTGCTTGGAAAGAGCTTTTGATGAACATGAGGTTTTGGTTGTGATTAAGGGTTGATCAGGGTCGAAGGCTCCGGGTCTGGATGGATTTAACTTCAAATTTTACAAAAAAATTTGGGATATAATTAAACAAGACCCGATGAATGCGATTGAGTGGTTTTAGGACAAAGGTGAGATCTCGAATGGTTGAAATGCTTCATTTATGACCTTAATTCCTAAGACCAACGATCCAATGGATCTATGCGACTACCGTCCTATAAGTTTAATAAATAGTTATTATAAAATAATAGCTAAATTATTATCTAATAGGATTCGAGAAGTACTCCATAACATCATTGGGAAAGAACAAAGTGCTTATATTACAGGTCGCTCGATTCTCAATGATATCCTTACGCTAAACAAAAGTGTTACAGACTTGAAAAGTGGTAGGCATAAGAGCTTCATTTTTAAGGTGGATTTCGCAAAAGCATTTGATAGTGTGAATAAGTTCCTGTCCACAATGTTACTCCGATTGGGTTTTGGGCTAAAATGGGTAAAGTGGATCGAAGCATGCTTCAAATCCGCAACCATATCGATCTTAGTTAATAGGTCTCCTACCGAGGAATTCAAATAAGAATGTGGCATTCGACAAGGTGATCCGTTATCACCCTTTCTATTTATCATCGCGGGCAATGGTCTGAACTTGTTATACAACGAAGCAATTGGAAATGGACTTGTTCGGGGGGTAGAAATTGGCAAAGATAAGGTTTTATTCTCGCATCTTCAATACGCGGACGACACCATTTTTATTGGACAATGGTCGAAAAGGAATATAGGTAACATCCTGAAGTTTCTTAAATGCTTCGAGAATATGTCAGGCCTTAAGATCAACTTCGTGAAAAGTAATTTATTTGGAATAAATGTGTTGGCAAGTGAAACTGAGGAGATGGCTGCCCGATTTGGATGTAGTGGCGACAAAAACCCTTTTAGCTATCTCGGGCTACCGGTGGGTGGTAATATGAATAAGGTGGAAGATTGGGATCCGGTAGTTAAAAAATTTCAAAAAAGGTTCTCGGATTGGAAGTCGCGAACGATATCATTCGGGGGACGCTTGACTCTCACAAAATCAATCCTTAATAGTTTACCGTTGTACTTCTTCTCCTCTTTCCTGGCTCCTTCATGTGTTATTAATTTACTCGGAGGTTTGCGACGTAATTTCTTTTGAGGCGGGAAGGGTGAGGGTAATAAAATGTCTTAGGTCAAATGGGCTTATATGTTACTACCTTACGAAGACGGGGGGCTTAATATTGGCCCTTTAAAGGCCAAAAATTGGGTGTTATTGGGAAAGTGGTGGTGGAGGTTTCGTACCAAAACCAACAATTTTTGGGTAAAGATCATCAAAAGTATTTATGGGCGGGATGGTGGGTTGGGTTCTACAAACATTAATCGGGCGGTATATGGGCATTCGACTTGGAAAGATGTTATAAAAATCGAGAAGGATATGTCGAAATATGATATAATGTTTAATAATTCTTTTGTGAGGACTATTGGTGAAGGCAAGAATACATTGTTTTGGGACGACACATGGGTTGGAGAGCGATGTTTCAAAGATAGATTTCTGAGACTTTACCGACTGGACGAACACAATGACGCCTTTGTCTGTGATAAAGTGATATGGAATGATGCTAGTGTGACTCTAAATTGGCAGTGGTCTAGAACTCCTCGAGGAAGGAACTATGATGACATTCAGTAAATTACACAGGTAATTAATAGTGCGGTTCGTGATCACAATGTGCAAGATGGTTGGTAATGGAAGCTTAGCGAATACGGTAAATTTCACACTAAAGTTTTGGCCGATCAACTAGACTTAAATCTTCATGGTGATAGCGCGAGTGGCATTAAAACTACCCGAAACAACTTATTGCCTCAATCAATTGGTATTTTTGTTTGGCGGGAGAAGCGTAGGAGACTTTCGGTTAGAGTAGAACTTGATAATCATGGTATAGATCTCCACACAGTAAGATGCCCCATGTGTGATGAAGATGTTGAATCAACAGATCACGTATTGGTTCTCTGCAAATATGCATTTGAGTTATGGGAAAATATCTATTGCTGGTGGGGTTTAGGGGCATTCTCAATCACAAGCGTTAATGAGCTTTTCAACGGTGCGGTTTTCAATTCGGGTGGATCTGTAGGTAAATTGTTATGGCAAGCCGTCGAATGGGTATGTGGCTACTTGATATGGAAGAATAGAAACCAAAAGGTCTTCAATAACACCTCTCGTTCGTGTGCTACACTCTTCAACGATATTCAAGTCAAAAGCTATGAATGGATCACTAAAAGAGCGAAAAAGATCAACATCGAATGACATCAATGGTTGATAAATCCCTCTTCTTTCGGGTTTATGGTGCATAACTGAACTGATGTGGGCTAACCTGACATTATTTTGTAGTTAACGGGTTTTTTGATTTTCCTTTATGTATTATATAGTGTATCTCCTGTATTTAATCTTGATGTATCTTGCATGTCTCATGCAGTTATTCTTGTGTTAATAAAATGTTTGGCTTTCAAAAAAAAAAAAAAATTATGTGCTATTTTATATAACCTTTAAGTATTGGTCAAACGTAAAATATTTATGTTCATCTTATTAATTATTTTTAAACATATTTTAAAAGTCTTTTAATCACTTGAAAAGCATTTGGAATTTTGTAATTATAAGTTGGAAAATATGATTTCTTAAAATGTGCTTAAGAGTAACTTATTTATGGAGGTCTCATGAGCACATTATTGTGACATCGATAATGTGTCATCGATCATAGCAGTGCATTTTGTTATATCTATGACATCTCCTTTTGATTACCCAGTGGTGGTACGAGCTCTTTGTTATTTGATTTGATAGGAGGCGTATGGATCGATCCTAGGATTTTGTTTGACGGTGGACGTTTATCGTAGTGTCATACGAAACGTCACCGATATGGATGATTAGTGGAGTAGCTAACCTATGATTTCATTTAGATACTTTGTTACCTATTTGTTTGACTCTTAGCGCATTATTAGATTAAATTTGTAAGACTCTTATTACAACACTCATATATACATTGACATATCTGGTATTGCGAATTTATACCTAATTATACTTTGTCTTGAAAAAAAAGTTTGTCGTGAAAATAAGGTTATTTTGAAATAAGTTTTTGGTAAAATAAGTCTTCTGCATGTCATACTATACTCTTGCGTTTGTTATATCCGTTCACTGGGCTTTGACTCAGTCGTATTCTGTTTTTCTTTCTTATACGATAGTCGACAGGTGATTTGTGGGCTTTGGGATTGAGCGAAGAGTGTAGAGTTGAAGTGGACTTAGCACCTTTGCCTTAGAATTTTTGTAAAACTTTAGTAATATTCGTTTAATGTTCGTTAACTTTAGCTTTGACTATGGTTTGACTTTGAATAAGAATAACGCCCTTTTGTCTTTTAAGTTCGAGTTTATATCATATTATTAAAACTTTGTAAGTTATGGGCGTTACATAATAAATATGTTTTTTTAAAGACAACATATTATTATTAAATCAAAACATAAGATTCTATCAAGCTGCACATAGTTCACAGATAGAATAGAGCAACTTACATATACTGCAATTACAATACAACACAAAATGAGTTAGATGCTAAGATAGCATCATTTAAGCTTTAAATGAAATGACCCCAAATCCGTTTACCAAAAATGAAGCACATTTTTTTATAAGTCAGGTCCCATTAACGCTTTCATAATACATAAAAATTTCCAACTTTGTTTTAACCCAAAACATATTATAGTAATGATACATTTAACAATTTATAATGACCCTTGGTACACAAACGACATATTACAAAAGCATTTGCAATAATGACTCAACCACACGATTTACGGGTTAATACTCAATAACCCAACCCGATACCAAGAGCATAATCCCGGGGACTACCAAATCCCCAAATCCGCGTCCGAATATCCAAAAGCTAATCCTCCAAGCTTAAGCAATGTCTAATCAATCCTAGTCTAGCAACTATGTAACTTCACATCAACGATACCTATAAAAAGGTAAACAACGAGAGGGGTAAGCATAAAGCTTAGTGAATGCAATAATTATACATACACATATATAACACATCTATTTGCAATCACATCCAACAAATACCTCATACGAACTTGTAACTCAAAATAGCATGTCATCATATTCATTATGCTAACAATTCGTACACAATCAACAACTTCACATTAGCATATACTCAACACAATATATATAATATGCTAAACAATAATCAATAAACACAATATGGTTAACCATAAACGCTATGGTGCTACCGGCTCATGGTTCACACCATACGTAACGCTATGGCGCTACCGGCTCCTTGGTTTACGACACTACGCATTTGAGTCATACTCTTTTATAGTGCTACCGGCTCCTTGGTTCACACTTTGGCGCTACCGGCTCGTGGTTCACACCTCATTTTATAGTGCTACCGGCTCGTGGTTCACACTTTAGTGTTACCGGCTCGTGGTTCACACCTTGATGCTACCGGCTCGTGGTGCTCGCATCAACCTAAATACCAAGATGTTACCGCCTCGTGGTTCACATCATGACACTCGTCACATACATGTTATGGTACTACCGGCTCGTTGGTTCATACCATAACATTCCCAAATAAATACGCCATATACATATACGTATAATTATTCCACTCACCTCTAACTCGAGCATTACAAACCATGCGCGAAATCTCCACCAACGCACTCGACCAAGCTTTTACCTATAATACGCATATAGGTATACACATAATGTAACAATCAGCACCTCGTTATACCAAAAACACGCCCCAAAATTTTTTTTTGGATCAGTTCATCTGGACGGCGTCCAGCTATCTAGACGGCGTCCAGCTCTGAAGGCCAGGACGGCGTCCAAACATGTGGGACGGCGTCCCAATGAACTATCAGTTACTGCTCCCCGTGCTCAACTTACGTGAACGGAAAACCCGCTTCCCGACACATTTAGACGAAACCCTTTTTACAACATGTCAATATAAGTAAAATTAAAAGATTTCTACAATAAAACCCAGTTTTACAACATCGGGCCCACATCGGCCATTTTACGAATTTTGACCATAAGAGTTTAAATTCCAAACGACACCTAGAGCATGGTGTTTGGGGTTAAACTACCCACATCTTGGCCAAACTCCAAAAACTAAACTTCCCAAAAGCACCCCCTTATCCAAAACGAGCGGGAGGCCTCTAATCCAATAGAACACCCTTACCCTTGTCCACGCCGGAGCCTAAAAAGAGTAAACAACGAGAGGGTAAGCGAAACGCTTAGTGAATGCAATAATTATATACATACATATATAATATACCTATTTGCAACCACTTACACACGTACCGCATACATGCTAGCAACACAATTAGCTTATCATCTCAAATACAAAGCTATTAACCTCCGATACCACAAGCTAGCACAACAATAGCATATATATAACTCGAACAATGTAATATGCTTACACTACAACACAATAACCATGGTTAACCAATTGTACAATGGAATGGCACTCGCGAAAGGCCATCAGTGTTCATAACATCCGTTAGTGTACTTAACACCTCGTATCACTAAACCCTCGGGTGGCATCTTAACGTCTCGATGCTTCACCCTTTATCTTACGGAGTGGTGCCTTAACACCTCGGCACTTCACTCCTAGGTAGCATCTTAACACCTCGATGCTTCACCCCGAGTGGTGTCTTAACACCTCGACGCTTCACTCGTCACGTGAAACGTGGTGTCTTAACACTTCGACACTTCACATGTCACGCTACAACAAATAAATACATTATATACCTACATATATAATTATTCCACTCACCTTAACGTCTTTTGTGAAAGATAACCGAGCTTGCAACCTTCAATGTAACGTACCTATTACATTATGCATATAATCAATCACAAACTCAAGTTGATCAACCAACTTGCTAACCATCCTAATGTCATTTTTACCCTTGGTGCAACTTCAACCCATTTGCACACTTACCCCTAACATCGGGTCAATTTTTGCCCAAAACCCCAACATTAGCCAAATATGGTCTTAAAACACATTTTAACACAAGGTTATCGCGTTTTCACATTCATAAGAAAACTTGGGCCATCAAAGACTCGCTTGACCCATTCCAACATTTACACACCCATTTGGGTCACCACATACCCTATTAATACCCACTTACATAACATCTAGGTGTGCTAGTAGTTAACTAATCAATTTAAGACCCATAAGCACATTTAACACTTCAAAACCCTAGGTTACATATCTTTGAGTCCTCATGACCCAAACTTACCCAATAAACCCCCAAAACACTAACAATTTGGGTTTTATGTTCATCACTAACCTAAACCCCAACCCTTTAACAATTAAAACAAGGAAATCAAGGTTAAGGCTTACCACCACAACCACTACGTAGCTAGATACTAGATGTACAACTTTAGAACTTTCACTTTAACTCGAAACAAGCTTTTTCTTCCTTGATTTGAGCTCTCTCACTCTAGATCTTTCTCTCTCTCTCTCTCTCTCTCTCTCTCTCTCTAGAATTTAAGTGGAAAAGATGTGGTTGTTGAAGATGGAGTAAATGGTGCTCCAAAAACTGATCTAGAGCCTTAAATTCGTCCACAAAGTGAAAAGACCAAACTATCCCCATTAAAATATCTAAAAGAACACAGCTGGCCCGCTAGTTCAACTGGACGGCGTCCAGGATTCTGGACGGCGTCCAGCCCTTTATACTTGGATGGCGTCCCATACTTCTTAGAAAACAGGATCTTACAACTCTCCCCCACTTGAACCGGATTACGTCCTCACAATCCAAGTCACATGACAAGCAGGAAGATACACCAAAACAAACTCTTCGGATTCTATGTAAACTCGGAACCCTTACTACGACGCCATTGAACCTTAAAAGTTCTCACCTCTTTATTTCTCAACATTTTCACTTTTTCATCGAGTATTGCAATCGGCTCCTCAACATACTCTAACTTATTATTTAGCTCAATCTCGTCTAATGGCATCCATGAAGAATCATCCGCAAGACACTTACGGAGATGGGAAACATGAAATGTATTATGGATCCCCGCAAGCTCTTCGGATAATTCCAAACGATACGCAACTTCACCAACACGAGCTAAAATCTTGAATGGTCCAATAAATCGAGGAGCTAACTTTCCTCATTTTCAAAACCGAATAACACCTTTCCATGGCGAAACTTTAAGCATCACCATGTCACCTTCTTGGAACTCAATTTGTCGTCTACGCTTATCGGCATAAGATTTTTGCCTATCTTGGGCCCTTTTTAAATGAGTCTGAATCATCTCGATCTTGCTATTCGTCTCCAAAACCAAATCGATACTCCCGATTTCTCTTTGTCCCACTTCACCCCAACAAATCGGAGTTCGACACCTCCGCCCATAAAGCATCTTATAAGGTGGCATCCCGATACTAGTATGATAACTATTATTGTACGAGAATTCCACCAATGGTAAGTGCTCATCCCAACTACCGCCAA
Source organism: Rutidosis leptorrhynchoides (assembly GCF_046630445.1). Classification (NCBI taxonomy): domain Eukaryota; kingdom Viridiplantae; phylum Streptophyta; class Magnoliopsida; order Asterales; family Asteraceae; genus Rutidosis; species Rutidosis leptorrhynchoides. The sequence continues at coordinate 411,572,784 of NC_092333.1, read as the reverse complement.
AATCAATAATACACGCCCGTAACATATCCTCTAAAGTTTGATTCGTACGTTCGGTTTGACCGTCCATTTGAGGATGGTACGCCGTGCTCAATTTCAATTGTATACCCATATCTTCATGAAACTTTTCCCAAAACCGAGATGTGAAACGGGTATCTTGATCCGAAATAATAGATATAGGAACCCCATGTCTCGATATTACCTCTTTGATAAATATTTTAGCCAAAGTCTCCGATGATATTGCTTCCCGAATGGGAAGAAACAAAGCACTTTTCTTCAAACGATCAACTATCACCCAAATCGTATCAAATTGGGTTCTAGCCGTCTTTGGTAACTTTGTAATGAAATCTATGGTAATGTGCTCCCATTTCCATTTTATAATTTCTAACGGTTGCAACTTACCATACGGCTTTTGGTGCTCGGCCTTAATTGCAAACACGTGACACATTATTCAACATACTTTACAACATCACGTTTCATACCTGGCCACCAATACTCTTTCTTCAAATCAAGATACATTTTCGTCGCGCCCAGGTGAATGGAATACTTAGACTTATGTGCTTCATCAAGTAGCACTCGTCGATAATCACCCATTTTAGGCACCCACACTCTTCCTTGAAAAGACTACAAACTGTGCGGGCCTAAGGTAATTGACTCCGTTTGCCCCACTATTTGTTCCTCATGTTTATTGTTAACAAAAGCTTCAATTTGTATCTCACCGATCTTTACAAGAAAATTGTTAGTAATAATCATGCGTAACGATCCTACTCGTATCGCCGGATGTTGACTCTTCCGACTTAATGCATCCGCGACCACATTCGCCTTGCCCGGATGATATAAGATTTCACAATCATAGTCTTTTACCACATCCATCCATCTACGTTGACGATAATTTAAATCTCTTTGATCAAAAAGATGTTTCAAACTCTTGTGATCCGAATATATCGTACACTTGACACCATACAAATAATGGCGCCAAATTTTCAACGCATGAACAACTGCCGCCAACTCGAGATCATGAGTCGGGTATCTCGTTTCGTGTTCCTTTAATTATTGAGAGGCATAAGCGATGACTTTACCTCTTTGCATTAGAACACACCCGAGCCCATTTAAAGATGCATCACAATAAACCGTCATGTCTTCTACACCTTCCGGCAACACTAACACTAGATCTTGACATAACTTTTCTTTTAACAATTGAAAAGCAATTTCTTGCTCGTTCTCCCAATTAAATCTCGCGTTCTTTCTCATCAACTTCCTCAAAGGAGAAGCAATTTTAGAAAAGTCTTGGATAAACCGACGATAATAACCGGCCAATCCGAGAAAACTTCGAATTTCCGTAGGCGTAGTCGATCTTCCCCAACTTTTCACCGTCTCAATCTTCCCCGGATCTACTTGAATACCATCCTCGTTCACAATATGGCCACGAAATTGAACTTCTCTTAGCCAAAATTCACATTTGGAGAATTTTGCATACAATTTCTCCTTCCGCAATGTCTTCAACACACAACGCAAATGATGTTCATGTTCCTTCATACTCTTCGAATAGACAAGTATGTCGTCAATGAACACAATCACCGACTTGTCCAACATAGGTTGGCACACTCGGTTCATAAGATCCATGAATGCCGCCGGTGCATTCGTAAGATCAAAAGGCATAACTACAAACTCAAAATGCCCATAACGCGTTCGAAAGGCCATTTTCTCAATATCTTCCTCACGGACCCGCATTTGGTGATAGCCGGACCGTAAGTCGATTTTAGAAAAGTAAGTTGCGCCTTGGAGTTGATCAAACAAATCGTCAATCCGAGGTAATGGATAACGATTCTTGATTTTCACCTTGTTTAACTCACGATAATCAATGCACATCCGCATACTACCATCCTTCTTCTTCACGAATAAAACCGGAGCGCCCCATGGAGAAGCACTCGGTCGAATAAAACCCTTTTCAAGTAATTCTTGGGTTTGATTTAACAACTCTTGCATTTCCGTTGGTGCTAAACGATAAGGTGTTTTAGCAATGGGAGTAGCACCCGGAACCAACTCAATGCGAAATTCAACTTATCTTTCTGCCGGAACACCCAGTAATTCATCCGAAAAAATGTCTTCGAATTCACTAACCACCGGAATTTCACGAATGGATGGTGGCTCTTCACGAGTATCAACTACATGAGCAAGGAAAGCCATGCCACCACTAACAAGAAAACGACGTGCCCTTGCATAAGTGCATAACGGCATAAGTCTTCTCCGTCTCTCGCCATGAATAATTAACTCTCCCCCACTTGGGGTCTTCACACGAATAGATTTTTCATGGCATGCAATATCGGCTCTATAACGATCGAGCCAATCCATACCAACGACAATATCAAATTCACCCAAGGTCATCGAGATAAGATCAATTTTAAACGTTTCAGAACCAAACACAATATCACAATCATTACACACATCAACCCCTAGGACCGTCTTACCATCCGCTATTTCGACCTCTACCGGATTACTTAACTTAGCTAGCGGTTTATCAAGCTTAGATACAAAACTTGGAGAAACAAATGATAAATTAGCACCGCTATCAAATATGATCCTTGCCAGATTAGAGTTAACCATGAAAGTACCTAAGACAACTTCATTTGATTGCTTGGCCTCATCATGGGTCATCAAGTAATTTCGTCCCCAAGCCATACCCATCGCCTTCTCTAACCGTTTAACATGATCGGTGTTCAAATCGGAACACTCTGACTTTCGGTGTCCTTGATTTTGGCAATTGAAACATGTAAGGTTGTTTCCGGAAGATGGGTTCGGACAATCACGAGCCATATGGCCCATTTGTCCACAATTGTAGCATGTTTAAGAAAAACCCCCGGAAGCACTCTTCTTCACGCTATTGACACTTTCGGAACCCTTCTTGCTCTTGCTCTTTTTGCTTGAAAAGCTCGAATGACTCGAACCTCCAAATTTTCTCTTAGAAAAAGAGAAATCACTTCTTTTTGGAACCTCCGGCTCGAAACCCCGGGCTAACTCAAACAATTCATCAAAATATTTAGCCATCCCCCAACTAATCTTACGCTTCAACTCATCGCTCAGTGTACGATAAAAATCTAGCATCAACATTCGATCATCACCTACATACTCCGGACAAAAACGAGTCTTTGATAAGAAGGTAGACTTGAGAGTGACCAATTCCATCGAACCTTGTCGCAAATCGCGCAACTCGTCCCGGATTCTTTTAAGATCGAATGGAGTCCAATATTCATCAAAGAACTCCTTTTTAAACTCATCCCACGTCAAGACCATACATTGCTCTTCACCATACAACTTAACCTTATCGTCCCACTACAACTTTGCCTCTTCACGCAACATACTAGAACCGTACCTCGTTTTCTTCTCGGGAGGACACTCCGCGGTACGGAAATCCCACTCGATGTTGGAGATCCAACATGTGCTTTTCAACAGATCCCTTACTCCATTAAACATAGGAGGTTGAGCATCCTTGAAATTTTTGTAGTGTAAGTATCGCTTTCCATGCCCACCACTACCCTCACCCCCTTCGCCCCGAGGATGAATGTTTCTAGCTTCAAATGCCTCTTCAATTATGGCATTCATTCGCTCATTTATTAACTCGGTTACTTGCCCATCAACCGATTCTTGAAAAACCTTTCGGACATCCTCAAGAAATTCTGCTCTTTGCTTTTTAATAATGGCCTCAACCTTGGCCGTAAACTCGAGGTCCTCGCTCGTACCTCCTTCATGGTTCTCGGGTCCGTTTCTTGTCTTCATACTATAAAACAGAAATTGGTTAAACAATTAAACGAAAGGACATAACAGAAAGTATATATATATATATATATATATATATATATATATATATATATATATATATATATATATATATATTTATATATATATATATATATATACATATATATATATATATACATATATATATATATATATATATATATATATATATATATATATATATATATATATATATATATATATATTTCACACCGCCCCATCTTGCTCAATAATCGTCGTACATCACTAGTTTGACACGATTTGAACCCGTAACAATGGTAGCTAATCATTGTTACGCGAGCACATCGCATTAACTCGCGAGTACAACGTCTATCTCGCTTGATGATTGCAAAACTTAACACAAAACAATTAGCGCATAGTTAGTTAACCTAATCCTAGGCACTAACCAATCCCCGGTCCGACCCGTCTCCTACAAGTCCCGCATAAAACGCATACACAATAAAGTCTAAGTCTAAGCACCTATCTCAAGTCACCTAAATCCCTTAGACCATGCTCTGATATCACTTGTAATAACCAGCACCTCGTTATACCAAAAACACGCCCAAAAAAAAATTCTGATCAGTTCATCTGGACGGCGTCCAGCTCTGAAGGCCAGGACGACGTCCAGCTCTGAAGGCCAGGACGACGTCCCAATGAACTATCAGTTACTGCTCTCCGTGCTCAACTTACGTGAGCGGAAAACCCGCTTCCCGACACATTTAAACGAAATCCTTTTTACAACATGTCAATATAAGTAAAATTAAAAGATTTCTACAATAAAACCCAGTTTTACAACATAGGGCCCACATCGGCCGTTTTACAAATTTCGTTCAAAATTACGAGTTTCGACCATAAGAGTTTAAATTCCAAACGACACCTAGAGCATGGTGTTTGGGGTTAAACTACCCACATCTTGGCTAAACTCCAAAAACTAAACTTCCCAAAAGCGTCCCCTTATCCAAAACGATCTGGAGGCCTCTAATCCAATCGAACACCCTTACCCTTGTCCATGCCGGAGCCTAAAAAGAGTAAACAACGAGAGGGTAAGCGAAACGCTTAGTGAATACAATAATTATACACATACATATATAATATACCTACTTGCAACCACTTACACACGTACCGCATACATGCTAGCAACACAATTAGCTTATCATCTCAAATACAAAGCTATTAACCTCCGATACCACAAGCTAGCACAACAATAGCATATATATAACTCGAACAATGTAATATGCTTACACTACAACACAATAACCATGGTTAACCAATTGTACAATGGAATGGCACTCGCGAAAGGCCATCAGTGTTCATAACATCCGTTAGTGTACTTAACACCTCGTATCACTAAACCCTCGGGTGGCATCTTAACACCTCGATGCTTCACCCTTTATCTTACGGAGTGGTGCCTTAACACCTCGGCACTTCACTCCTAGGTGGCATCTTAACACCTCGATGCTTCACCCCGAGCACGTGAAACATGGTGTCTTAACACTTCGACACTTCACATCTCACTCTACAACAAATAAATACATTATATACCTACGCATATAATTATTCCACTCACCTTAACATCTTTTGTGAAAGATAACCGAGCTTGCAACCTTCAATGTAACGTACCTATTACATTATGCATATAATCAATCACAAACTCAAGTTGATCAACCAACTTGCTAACCATCCTAATGTCATTTTTACCCTTGGTGCAACTTCGACCCATTTGCACACTTACCCTTAACATCGGTTCTATTTTTGCCCAAAACCCCAACATTAGACAAATATGGTCTTAAAACACATTTTAACACAAGGTTATCGCTTTTTCACATTCATAAGACAACTTGGGCCATCAAAGACTCCCTTGACCCATTCCAACGTTTACACACCCATTTGGGTCACCATAACCCAATTAATACCTACTTACATAACATCTAGGTGTGCTAGTAGTTAACTAATTAATTTAAGACCCATAAGCACATTTAACATTTCAAAACCTTAGGTTACACATCTTTGAGTCCTCATGACCCAAACTTACCCAAAAACCCCCCAAAACACTAACAATTTGGGTTTTATGTTCATCACTAACCCAAACCCCAACCCTTTAACAATTAAAACAAGGAAATCAAGGTTAAGGCTTACCACCATAACCACTACATAGCTAGAGAATAGATGGACACTTTAGAACTTTCACTTTAACTCGAAACAAGCTTCTTCTTCCTTGATTTGAGCTCTCTCTCTAGATCTTTCTCTCTCTCTAGAATTTAAGTGGAAAAGATGTGGTTGTTGAAGATGGAGTAAATGGTGCTCCAAAAACTGATCTAGAGCCTTAAATTCGTCCACAAAGTGAAAAGACCAAACTATCCCCATTAAAATATCTAAAAGAGCACAGCTAGCCCGCTAGTTCAACTGGACGGCGTTCAGGATTCTGGACGACGTCCAGCCCTTTATACTTGGACGGCGTCCCACACTTCTGGACGGCGTCCCATACTTCTGAGAAAACAGGATCTTACACATAATCAACATACATCCTCTACATGAGAATTCGACGCTAACACCCTTAAACAAGGGTTTATACCTACCTCCACAATCCTCCCATTTAGACACATAAGGTGGAGTTCACCAATTACCACTACGGGTGGTAATTCCGACCCATACAAACAAGCATAACTTAACCCAAATTATACTTGACACCAATTATGAAATGTCCCGTTCATATTGATTATAAACGTTCCATATTAATTGATTTCGTTGCGAGGTTTTGACCTCTATATGAGACGTTTTTCAAACACTGCATTCATTTTTAAAACAACCATAACCTTTATTTTATCAATAAAGGTTTCAAAAGCATTACGTAGATTATCAAATAATGATAATCTAAAATATACTATTTACACACGACCATTACATAATGGTTTACAATAGAAATATATTACATCGGCATATGTTTCTTGAATGCAGTTTTTACATAATATCATACAAACATGGACTCCAAATCTTGTCCTTATTTTAGTATGCAACAGCGGAAGCTCTTAATATTCACTTGAGAATAAACATGCTTTAAAGTCAACAAAAATGTTGGTGAGTTATAGGTTTAAGCTATATATATCAAATCGTAACAATAGACCACAAGATTTCATATTTCAATATACATCCCATACATATAGATAAAAATCATTCATATGGTGAACACCTGGTAACCGACATTAACAAGATGCATATATAAGAATATCCCCATCATTCCGGGATACCCTTCGGATATGATATAAATTTCGAAGTACTAAAGGATCTGGTACTTTGGATGGTGTTTGTTAGGCCCAATAGATCTATCTTTAGGATTCGCGTCAATTAGGGTGTCTGTTCCCTAATTCTTAGATTACCAGACTTAATAAAAAGGGGCATATTCGATTTCGATAATTCAACCATAGAATGTAGTTTCACGTACTTGTGTCTATTTTGTAAATCATTTATAAAACCTGCATGTATTCTCATCCCAAAAATATTAGATTTTAAAAGTGAGACTATAACTCACTTTCACAGATTTTTACTTCGTCGGGAAGTAAGACTTGGCCACTGGTCGATTCACGAACCTATAACAAATATGTACATATATATCAAAGTATATTCAAAATATATTTACAACACTTTTAATACATTTTGATGTTTTAAGTTTATTAAGTCAGCTGTCCTCGTTAGTAACCTACAACTAGTTGTCCAACGTTAGATGTACAGAAAAAATTGATATATATTATCTTGAATCAATCCACGACCCAGTGTATACACGTCTCAGGCTAGATCACAACTCAAAGTATATATATTTTTGGAATCAACCTCAACCCTGTATAGCTAACTCCCACATTACTGCATATAGAGTGTCTATGGTTGTTCCAAATAATATATACACATGGGTCGATATGATATGTCAAAACATTTGCATACGTGTCTATGGTATCCCAAGATTACATAATATATTAGAATACATGTATAATATAATATAAGTTAGCTAGGATATGATTAATATAGATTTGTTACCAATTTTCACGTTGCTACAACAAGAAAAATTATCCAATCTTGTTTTACCCATAACTTCTTCATTTTAAATCCGTTTTGAGTGAATCAAATTGCTATGGTTTCATATTGAACTATATTTTATGAATCTAAACAGAAAAGGTATAGGTTTATAGTCGAAAATATAAGTTACAAGTCTTTTTTTTAAAGGTAGTCATTTCAGTCGAAAGAACGACGTCTAGATGACCATTTTAGAAAACATACTTCCACTTTGAGTTTAACCATGATTTTTGGATATAGTTTCATGTTCATAAGAAAAATCATTTTCCCATAAGAATAACTTTTAAATCAAAGTTTATCATAGTTTTTAATTAACTAACCCAAAACAGCCCGCGGTGTTACTACGACGGCGTATGTCCGGTTTTACAGTGTTTTTCGTGTTTCCAGGTTTTAAATCATTAAGTTAGCATATCATATAGATATAGAACATGTGTTTAGTTGATTTTTAAAGTCAAGTTAGAAGGATTGACTTTTGTTTGCGAACAAGTTTTGAATTAACTAAACTATGTTCTAGTGATTACAAGTTTAAACCTTCGAATAAGATAGCTTTATATGTATGAATCGAATGATGTTATGAACATCATTACTACCTAAAGTTTTCTGGATAAAGCTACTGGAAATGATAAAAATGGATCTAGCTTCAAAGGATCCTTGGATGGCTTGAAAGTTCTTGAAGCAGAATCATGACACGAAAACAAGTTCAAGTAAGATTTCCACTCGAAATAAGATTGTTATAGTTATAGAAATTGAATCAAAGTTTGAATATGAGTATTACCTTGTATTAGAAAGATATCTTATTGTAAATAATAAAGATTTCTTGAGGTTGGATGATCACTCTACAAGATTGGAAGTAAGCTAGTGTTCCTAGTATAAAAGATAGAACTTGAGAGAGATTAATTAGATGAAGAAAATTGAAGAATTTATGAAACTAGAACTTGTAGAATTTATGAAGAACACTTAGAACTTGAAGATAGAACTTGAGAGAGATTAATTAGATGAAGAAAATTGAAGAATTAAAGTGTTTGTAGGTGTTTTTGGTCGTTGGTATATGGATTAGATATAAAAGATGTGTAATTTTGTTTACATGTAAATAAGTCATGAATGATTACTCATATTTTTTGTAATTTTATGAGATATTTCATGCTAGTTGCCAAATGATTGTTCTCACATGTATTAGGTGACTCACATGGGCTACTAATAGCTGATCATTGGAGTGTATATACCAATAGTACATACATCTAAAAGCTGTGTATTGTACGAGTACGAATACGGGTGCATACGAGTAGAATTATTGATGAAACTGAACGAGGATGTAATTGTAAGCATTTTTGTTAAGTAGAAGTATTTTGATAAGTGTCTTGAAGTCTTTCAAAAGTGTATGAATACATATTAAAACATTACATGTATATACATTTTAACTGAGTCATTAAGTCATCGTTAGTCGTTACATGTAAGTGTTGTTTTGAAACCTTTAGGTTAACGATCTTGTTAAATGTTGTTAACCCATTATTTATTAAATCAAATGAGATGTTAAATTATTACATTATCATGATATCATGATGTATTAATATATCTTAATATGATATATATACATTAAATGTCGTTACAACGATAATCGTTATATATATATATGTCTCGTTTCAAAATCATTAAGTTAGTAGTCTTGTTTTTACATATGTAGTTCAATGTTAATATACTTAATGATATGTTTACTTATCATAATATGATGTTAACTATATATATATATCCATATATATGTCATCATATAGTTTTTACAAGTTTTAACGTTCGTGAATCGTCGGTCAACTTGGGTGGTCAATTGTCTATATGAAACCTATTTCAATTAATCAAGTCTTAACAAGTTTGATTGCTTAACATGTTGGCAACATTTAATCATGTAAATATCAATTTCATTTAATATATAAAAACATGGAAAAGTTCGGGTCACTACAGTACCTACCCGTTAAATAAATTTCGTCCCAAAATTTTAAGCTGTTGAAAGTGTTGACGAATCTTCTGGAAATAGATGCGGGTATTTCTTCTTCATCTGATCTTCACACTCCCAGGTGAACTCGGGTCCTCTACGAGCATTCCATCGAACCTTAACAATCGGTATCTTGTTTTGTTTAAGTCTCTTAACCTCACGATCCATTATTTCGACGGGTTCTTCAATGAATTGAAGTTTTTCATTGATTTGGATTTCGTCCAACGGAATAGTGAGATCTTCTTTAGCAAAACATTTCTTCAAATTCGAGACGTGGAAAGTGTTATGTACATTCGCAAGTTATTGAGGTAACTCAAGTCGGTAAGCTACTGGTCCGACACGATCAATAATTTTGAATGGTCCAATATACCTTGGATTTAATTTCCCCCGTTTACCAAATCGAACAACACCTTTCCAAGGTGCAACCTTAAGCATGACCATTTCTCCAATTTCAAATTCTATGTCTTTTCTTTTAATGTCAGTGTAGCTCTTTTGTCGACTTTGGGTGGTTTTTAACCGTTGTTGAATTTGGATGATCTTCTCGGTAGTTTCTTGTATTATCTCTGGACCCGTAATCTGTCTATCCCCCACTTCACTCCAACAAATTGGAGATCTGCACTTTCTACCATAAAGTGCTTCAAATGGTGCCATCTAAATGCTTGAATGGTAGCTGTTGTTGTAGAAAAATTCTGCTAACGGTAGATGTCGATCCCAACTGTTTCCGAAATCAATAACATATGCTCGTAGCATGTCTTCAAGCGTTTGTATCATCCTTTCGCTCTGCCCATCAGTTTGTGGATGATAGGCAGTACTCATGTCTAGACGAGTTCCTAATGCTTGCTGTAATGTCTGCCAGAATCTTGAAATAAATCTGCCATCCCTATCAGAGATAATAGAGATTGGTATTCCATGTCTGGAGACGACTTCCTTCAAATACAATCGTGCTAACTTCTCCATCTTGTCATCTTCTCTTATTGCCAGGAAGTGTGCTGATTTGGTGAGACGATCAACTATTACCCAAATAGTATCAAAACCACTTGCAGTCCTTGGCAATTTAGTGATGAAATCCATGGTAATGTTTTCCCATTTCCATTCCGGGATTTCGGGTTGTTGAAGTAGACCTGATGGTTTCTGATGCTCAGCTTTGACCTTAGAACACGTCAAACATTCTCCTATGTATTTAGCAACATCAGCTTTCATACCCGGCCACCAAAAATGTTTCTTGAGATCCTTGTACATCTTCCCCGTTCCAGGATGTATTGAGTATCTGGTTTTATGAGCTTCTCTAAGTACCATTTCTCTCATATCTCCAAATTTTGGTACCCAAATCCTTTCAGCCCTATACCGGGTTCCGTCTTCCCGAATATTAAGATGCTTCTCCGATCCTTTGGGTATTTCATCCTTTAAATTTTCCTCTTTTAAAACTCCTTGTTGCGCCTCCTTTATTTGAGTAGTAAGGTTATTGTAAATCATTATATTCATTGATTTTACTCGAATGGGTTCTCTGTCCTTCCTGCTCAAGGCGTCGGCTACCACATTTGCCTTCCCCGGGTGGTAACGAATCTCAAAGTTGTAATCATTCAACAATTCAATCCACCTACGCTGCCTCATATTCAGTTGTTTCTGATTAAATATGTGTTGAAGACTTTTGTGGTCGGTATATATAATACTTTTGACCCCATATAAGTAGTGCCTCCAAGTCTTTAATGCAAAAACAACCGTGTTTAATTCCAAATCATGCGTCGTATAATTTTGTTCGTGAATCTTCAATTGTCCAGACGCATAAGCAATCACCTTCATTCGTTGCATTAATACACAACCGAGACCTTGCTTTGATGCATCACAATAAATCACGAAATCATCATTCCCTTCAGGCAATGAAAATATAGGTGCCGTAGTTAGCTTTTTCTTCAATAACTGGAACGCTTTCTCTTGTTCATCCTTCCATTCAAATTTCTTCCCTTTATGCGTTAATGCAGTCAAGGGTTTTACTATTCTGGAAAAGTCTTGGATGAACCTTCTGTAGTAACCAGCTAGTCCTAAAAACTGGCGTATGTGTTTCGGAGTTTTTGAGGTTTCCCACTTTTCAACAGTTTCTATCTTTGCCGGATCCACCTTAATACCTTCTTTGTTCACTATGTGACCGAGGAATTGAACTTCTTCCAACCAAAATGCACACTTTGAAAACTTAGCGTACAATTCTTCCTTCCTCAATACTTCTAACACCTTTCTCAAATGTTCACCGTGTTCTTGGTCATTCTTTGAGTAAATAAGTATGTCATCAATGAAAACAATGACAAACTTGTCAAGGTATGGTCCACACACTCAGTTCATAAGGTCCATGAACACAGCTGGTGCATTAGTTAAACCAAACGGCATGATCATAAACTCGTAATGACCGTAACGTGTTCTGAAAGCAGTCTTTGGAATATCATCTTCTTTCACCCGCATTTGATGATACCCGGAACGTAAGTCAATCTTTGAATAAACAGACGAGCCTTGTAGTTGATCAAATAAGTCGTCGATTATCGGTAGTGGGTAGCGGTTCTTGATGGTAAGTTTGTTCAACTCTCAGTAGTCGATACACAACCTGAATGTACCATCTTTCTTCTTGACAAACAAAACAGGAGCTCCCCACGGTGATGTGCATGGTCGAATGAAACCACGCTCTAAAAGTTCTTGTAATTGGCTTTGCAGTTCTTTCATCTCGCTGGGTGCGAGTCTGTAAGGAGCACGAGCTATTGGTGCAGCTCCTGTTACAAGATCTATTTAAAATTTAACGGATCGATGTGGGGGTAATCCCGGTAATTCTTTCGGAAATACATGAGGAAATTCTTTTGCGACGGGAACATCATTGATGCTCTTTTCTTCAGTTTGTACTTTCTCGACGTGTGCTAGAACAGCATAGCAACCTTTTCTTATTAGTTTTTGTGCCTTCAAATTACTAATAAGATGTAGCTTCGTGTTGCCCGTTTCTCCGTACACCATTAAGGGTTTTCCTTTTTCTCGTATAATGCGAATTGCATTTTTGTAACAAACGATCTCTGCTTTCACTTCTTTCAACCAGTCCATACCGATTATCACATCAAAACTCCCTAACTCTACTGGTATCAAGTCAATCTTAAATGTTTCACTAACCAGTTTAATTTCTCGATTCCGACATATATTATCTGCTGAAATTAATTTACCATTTGCTAATTCGAGTAAAAATTTACTATCCAAAGGCATCAATGGACAACTTAATTTAGCACAAAAATCTCTACTCATATAGCTTCTATCCGTACCCGAATCAAATAAAACGTAAGCAGATTTATTGTCAATAAGAAATGTACTCGTAACAAGCTCCGGGTCTTCCTGTGCCTCTGCCGCATTAATATTGAAAACTCTTCCACGGCCTTGTCCATTCGTGTTCTCCTGGTTCGGGCAATTTCTAATAATGTGGCCCGGTTTTCCACATTTATAACAAACTACATTGGCATAACTTGCTCCGACACTACTTGCTCTGCCATTACTCGTTCCGACACCATTTGTTCCTTTCGTTCTGATAACCCCTGGTCCGTAGACCTCATGCTTCGCCGCGCTATGACCATTTCTTTTACACTTGTTGCAAAATTTGATGCAGAACCCCGAGTGATACTTTTCACACCTTTGGCATAGCTGCTTCTGATTGTTGTTGTTGTTGCGGTTATTATTGTTGTTGGGATGATTGTTTTAGTTGCTGTTGTTGTTGTTGTTGCTGTTGTTGTTGTTGTTGTTGTTGCGCCGTTTGTTGTAGTTGCGATTGATGTTGCGATTGTTGGGATAGTTGTTGCGATTATTGTTGTAATTGCTGTTGTTGTTGTATTGGTGATTCTTATCACCGTTTTCCTCCCACTTTCTTTTGACTTGCTTCACATTGCCCTCTTCAGCAGTCTGTTCTTTAATTCTTTCTTCAATCTGGTTCACTAGTTTGTGAGCCATTCTACATGCCTGTTGTATGGAGGCGGGCTCGTGTGAACTTATATCTTCTTGGATTCTTTCCGGTAATCCTTTCACAAACGCGTCGATATTCTCTTCCTCATCTTCGAACGCTTCCGGACACAATAGGCACAATTCTGTGAATCGTCTTTCGTACGTGGTAATATCAAATCCTTGGGTTCGTAACCCTCTAAATTCTATCTTGAGCTTATTGACCTCGGTTCTGGGACGGTACTTCTCGTTCATCAAGTGCTTGAATGCTGACCACAGTAGTGCGTAAGCATCATCTTGTCCCACTTGCTCTAGATAGGTATTCCACCATGTTAACGCAGAACCTGTGAAGGTATGCGTAGCATACTTCACTTTGTCCTCTTCAGTACACTTACTTATGGTAAACACCGATTCGACCTTCTCGGTCCACCGTTTCAATCCGATCGGTCCTTCAGTTCCATCAAATTCCAAAGGTTTGCAGGCAGTGAATTCTTTGTAGGTGCATCCTACATGATTTCCTGTACTGCTAGATCCAAGGTTATTGTTGGTATGTAGCGCAGCCTGTACTGCGACTATGTTTGAAGCAAGAAAGGCACGAAATTCCTCTTCGCTCATATTCAAGGTGTGTCGAGTAGTCGGTGCCATTTCCTTCAAAATAGTCAAATGAAACGAGTTAATCATATAGAATATCAAGAGTAGTCAATAGTATTTCGTAGCATAATATGAACTTATTTATAAAAGCTCTTTCTTCATATTAGCGTTTTATACTCTTTAATTCGGGTAGTACCTACCTGTTAAGTTCATACTTAGTAGCTAACATACCATTTCAACTACTACAATTCTATATGAAAAACTAATCACAAAAAAAAATATCATATTCAAACCTTTATACAATAACTTGCAAACTTACAATACTGCTTTTTTTACATATAGTATGAAATATAGCACATAAAACTTTGATACAAAGTAGTAGCGAAGATAATTCTAGTTAATAAATAAGGCGTTCAGCAAAGGCAATATAGACACGTAATTCATACGTCCAGAAACAAGTCATGCATTCTGGTTTTACTAATACCACTTCCCATCCTTGGTTTTGCGGAACATAACCGTTGTGACCGATAGTAAGACAATGTGTTGTAACGTCGTCAAAAGGATGAAGGTTACGTAATGACCACCAGTCTCATAATAACCTAAAAACCTCATTTCTTACCCCAATTACCGACTCCGTCACTTATGGGAATGTTTTGTTTAATAGTTGTAGCCCGATGTTCTTGTTCTCACTTTGATGAGAAGCGAACATTACTAACCCGTAAGCATAACATGCTTCTTTATGTTGCATGTTAGCCACTTTTTCTAAATCACGAAGTCCTATATTCGGATATATTGAGTCAAAATAATTTCTTAACCCGTTGCGTAAAATAGCATTTGGGTTCCTCGCAATATATGCGTCAAAGTAAACACATCGTAACTTATGGATTTCCCAATGTGATATCCCCCATCTTTCGAACGAAAGCCTTTTATAAATCAAGGCATTCTTGGAACGTTCTTCGAATGTCTTATAAAATGATCTCGCCTTAAATAGTTGTGCCGAGGAATTCTGACCGACTCTAGACAAGATTTCATCAATCATGTCTCCGGGTAGGTCTCTTAAAATATTGGGTTGTCTATCCATTTTGTGTTTTTATACTGTAAAATAGACAAGAGTTAGATTCATAAAAAAATACTTATTAATACAAGCAATTTTTACATATATCATAAAGCATAAGCACACTATATTACATATATTACACCACACGAATACAACTATCTTATTCTGAATCGCTCGTTTTTTCTTCTTCGGTTTTGGTTCGTTTTGCCAAGTTTCTAGGGATATATGATGTTCCCCTAATACGAGCCGTCGTTTTCCACATTGGTTTAGAAAAACCTGGTGGTTTAGAGGTTCCCGGGTTATTGTCACAACTTAAGAAATACGGGTGTTGACGATACATATAAAGTTCATCGTGTTTGGAATCAAATTTCTCTATTTTATGCCCTTTCCCTTATTGTTCTCTTTTGCCTTATTAAATTGTGTTGGGGTAATTTCTATAACATCATCGGAATCCTTGTCGGGATCCGATTCATCGGAGAATTAGTAATCCTCCCAATACTTTGCTTCCGTGGCGGAAACACCATTGACCATAATTAACTTTGGTCGGTTGGTTGAGGATTTTCTTCTACTTAACCGTTTTATTATTTCCCCCACTGGTTCTATTTCTTCTTCTGGTTCTGATTCTTCTTCTGGTTCCGATTCTTTTTCCGGTTTCGACTCTTCTTCCGGTTCCTCTTCGGGAACTTGTGAATCAGTCCATGAATCATTCCAATTTACATTTGACTCTTCATTATTATTAGGTGAGTCAATGGGACTTGTTCTAGAGGTAGACATCTATCACATAATATCAAACACGTTAAGAGATTAATATATCACATAATATTCACATGTTAAAAATATATAGTTTCCAACAAAAATGTTAAGCAATCATTTTTAAAGAAAACACGGTCGAAGTCCAGACTCGCTAATGCATCCTAACAAACTCGATAAGACACATTAATGCAAATTTTCTGGTTCTCTAAGACCAACGCTCAGATACCAACTGAAATGTCCCGTTCATATTGATTATAAACGTTCCATATTAATTGATTTCGTTGCGAGGTTTTGACCTCTATATGAGACGTTTTTCAAAGACTGCATTCATTTTTAAAACAACCATAACCTTTATTTTATCAATAAAGGTTTCAAAAGCATTACGTAGATTATCAAATAATGATAATCTAAAATATACTGTTTACACACGACCATTACATAATGGTTTAAAATAGAAATATATTACATCGACATATGTTTCTTGAATGCAGTTTTTACATAATATCATACAAACATGGACTCCAAATCTTGTCTTTATTTTAGTATGCAATAGCGGAAGCTCTTAATATTCACCTGAGAATAAACATGCTTTAAAGTCAACAAAAATGTTGGTGAGTTATAGGTTTAACCTATATATATCAAATCGTAACAATAGACCACAAGATTTCATATTTCAATATACATCCCATACATAGAGATAAAAATCATTCATATGGTGAACACCTGGTAACCGACATTAACAAGATGCATATATAAGAATATCCCCATCATTCCTGGACACCCTTCGGATATGATATAAATTTCGAAGTACTAAAGGATCCGGTACTTTGGATGGGGTTTGTTAGGCCCAATAGATCTATCTTTAGGATTCGCGTCAATTAGGGTGTCTGTTCCCTAATTCTTAGATTACCAGACTTAATAAAAAGGGGCATATTCAATTTCGATAATTCAACCATAGAATGTAGTTTCACGTACTTGTGTCTATTTTGTAAATCATTTATAAAACCTGCATGTATTCTCATCCCAAAAATATTAGATTTTAAAAGTGGGACTATAACTCACTTTCACATATTTTTACTTCGTCGGGAAGTAAACTTGGCCACTGGTCGATTCACGAACCTATAACAAATATGTACATATATATCAAAGTATGTTCAAAATATATTTACAACACTTTTAATACATTTTGATGTTTTAATTTTATTAAGTCAGCTGTCCTCGGTAGTAACCTACAACTAGTTGTCCAACGTTAGATGTACAGAAAAAATTGATATATATTATCTTGAATCAATCCACGACCCAGTGTATACACGTCTCAGGCTAGATCACAACTCAAAATATATATATTTTTGGAATCAACCTCAACCCTGTATAGCTAACTCCCACATTACTGCATATAGAGTGTCTATGGTTGTTCCAAATAATATATACACATGGGTCTATATGATATGTCAAAACATTTGCATACGTGTCTATGGTATCCCAAGATTACATAATATATTAGAATACATGTATAATATAATATAAGTTAGCTCGGATATGATTAATATAGATTTGTTACCAATTTTCACGTTGCTACAACAAGAAAAATTATCCAATCTTGTTTTACCCATAACTTCTTCATTTTAAATCCGTTTTGAGTGAGTCAAATTGCTATGGTTTCATATTGAACTCTATTTTATGAATCTAAATAGAAAAGGTATAGGTTTATAGTCGAAAATATAAGTTACAAGTCATTTTTGTAAAGGTAGTCATTTCAGTCGAAAGAACGACGTCTAGATGACCATTTTAGAAAGCATACTTCCACTTTGAGTTTAACCATGATTTTTGGATATAGTTTCATGTTCATAAGAAAAATCATTTTCCCAGAAGAACAACTTTTAAATCAAAGTTTATCATAGTTTTTAATTAACTAACCCAAAACATCCCGCGGTGTTACTACGACGGCGTATGTCCGGTTTTACAGTGTTCTTCATGTTTCTAGGTTTTAAATCATTAAGTTAGCATATCATATAGATATAGAACATGTGTTTAGTTGATTTTAAAAGTCAAGTTAGAAGGATTAACTTTTGTTTGCGAACAAGTTTAGAATTAACTAAACTATGTTCTAGTGATTACAAGTTTAAACCTTCGAATAAGATAGCTTTATATGTATGAATCGAATGATGTTATGAACATCATTACTACCTCAATTTTTCTGGATAAAGCTACTGGAAATGAGAAAAATGGATCTAGCTTCAAAGGATCCTTGGATGGCTTGAAAGTTCTTGAAGCAGAATCATGACACGAAAACAAGTTCAAGTAAGATTTCCACTCGAAATAAGATTGTTATAGTTATAGAAATTGAATCAAAGTTTAAATATGAGTATTACCTTGTATTAGAAAGATATCTTATTGTAAATAATAAAGATTTCTTGAGGTTGGATGATCACACAACAATATTGGAAGTAAGCTAGCAAACTTGGAAGTATTCTTGATTTTATGAAACTAGAACTTGTAGAATTTATGAAGAACACTTAGAACTTGAAGATAGAACTTGAGAGAGATTAATTAGATGAAGAAAATTGAAGAATGAAAGTGTTTGTAGGTGTTTTTGGTCATTGGTATATGGATTAGATATAAAGGATGTGTAATTTTTTTTACATGTAAATAAGTCATGAATGATTACTCATATTTTTGTAATTTTATGAGATATTTCATGCTAGTTGTCAAATGATTGTTCCCACATGTATTAGGTGACTCACATGGGCTGCTAAGAGCTGATCATTGGAGTGTATATACCAATAGTACATACATCTAAAAGCTGTGTATTGTACGAGTACGAATACGGGTGCATACGAGTAGAATTGTTGATGAAACTGAACGAGGATGTAATTGTAAGCATTTTTGTTAAGTAGAAGTATTTTGATAAGTGTCTTGAAGTCTTTCAAAAGTGTATGAATACATATTAAAACACTACATGTATATACATTTTAACTGAGTCGTTAAGTCATCGTTAGTCGTTACATGTAAGTGTTGTTTTGAAACCTTTAGGTTAACGATCTTGTTAAATGTTGTTAACCCATTGTTTATTAAATCAAATGAGATGTTAAATTATTACATTATCATGATATCATGATGTATTAATATATCTTAATATGATATATATACATTAAATGTCGTTACAACGATAATCGTTACATATATGTTTCGTTTCAAAATCATTAAGTTGGTAGTCTTGTTTTTACATATGTAGTTCATTGTTAATATACTTAATGATATGTTTACTTATCATAATATCATGTTAACTATATATATATCCATATATATGTCATCATATAGTTTTTACAAGTTTTAACATTCGTGAATCGCCGGTCAACTTGGGTGGTCAATTGTCTATATGAAACCTATTTCAATTAATCAAGTCTTAACAAGTTTGATTGCTTAACATGTTGGAAACATTTAATCATGTAAATATCAATTTCATTTAATATATAAAAACATGGAAAAGTTCGGGTCACTACAAATTAGACCAACTTAGGCCTTAACACTAAATTACTACTTAGGTAGACATTATTTCAAACACCAATTATACCAAAAACCTCAACACGTGCAATATTGACCCATCTTGCGTTTGACCACGTTTGACTTATGTTAAAATACCATTTTAACCCAAAATCACTTCCAATGATTACTTTCATTCAAAAACATAATTTAACACTTAACAAAAGCGTTTAACATCCATTTAATCCAAACTAGTGTCATCATCAATTTTGACCCAATTCAAAGTCGGGCCATTTTGACATAAGTCCAAAAATGCTCAAAATCACTAACGGCTAGTGATTATATTTCCAAAACACCAATTAATACTTAAACCAAGTATTTACATACTTGATTCACCAAAACTTGACTCAAAACTCATTTTAACTCCAAACCATGTCAACACCCATTTTGACTAGCAAACTTGTTCTTAAGAATATCAAAATCACCAATACACTTACAAACTAGTGACTAACACCTAAATCTATGACAAATACTTCCAAATTAGTCATCAAACCCTAAACCCACAATAATCGGGTTTACTTACACAATACATACAACAAAACCCCCAATTTCATGAGAAATAGGGTTTATAACCCTAACTAGCTCAAACCCTAAACATGAACAAGAATCTTAAACAATTAAATTCGGAGTTAGAACTTACTAATACTACAAAAACGTAGCTGTGAACGAGGTGAACAACTTTAACTCTTGTGACCCGACCCGAAACACTCTTCTTCTTCCCCGATTCAAGCTTTCTCTCACTAAAATGGGTTTCTCACTCTAGGGTTGGATGAAGGAGGTGAAGTGTGTGAAAAATGAGGTTGGGATAAGCTTTGGACCAGATTTGGGGCTTATAACCTGAAGCGACCCGTCCTAATACATAAGGACGAATACAATAACATATGGTTACATTGCGAGGTATTTGACCTCTATATGATACATTTTTACAAACATTGCATTCGTTACCATTTCATAATATCCAAACTATAAATGACCTAATATGTCATTTACTTAATAATAATCTTTATTGAACTCAACAATCTTGAATGTAACGTCTTTTGAAATATGCCATGAATGACTCCAAGTAATATATTTAAAATGAGTAAATGCACAGCGGAAGATTTCTTTCAATCTTGAGAATAAACATGCTTTCAAGTGTCAACCAAAAGGTTGGTGAGTTCATTAGTTTATCGTAATCAATCATTTTCATAATTTTAATAGACCACAAGATTTCCTTTATTCAATAACCATACACTCGTAAGTGTTTACAAATTATTCATATGGATTGAACACCTGGTAACCGACATTAACATCATACATATAGAATATCCCTAAAATAGAAATCCATCTGTATAATATAAACTCGAAGTACTAAAGCATACCATTTTCCAGTATGAGGGGTGTTAGTGCCCGAAGATCTACCTTTAGGATTCGCGTCAATTAGGGTGTCTGTTCCCTAATTCTTAGGCTACCAGGCAAAAAAGGGTGATATTCGATTCGATAATCCAACCATAGAATGTAATTTTTGAGTACTTGTGTCTATTTCGCCAAACATTTATTAAACAGCGCATGTATTCTCAGTCCCAAAAATATATATTGTAAAAGCATTTAAAAAGGGAGTAATGAAACTCACAGTACAATATTTTGTAGTAAAAATATTCATACGATGATACTGAACAATGCAGGATTGGCATCGGATTCACGAACCTATATCAATTGTATATCTTATTAAAACATATAATGGAATTCACATAAATTTTCATTTATTAATTATTTAATATTTATATTTATTTGTTATTGTAGTTTATATAGAATTTGTACCAGATTTAGCCTATATATTATGTTATATACTATATATATATATATATATATATATATATATATATATATATATATATATATATATATATATATATATATATATATATATATATTAATATGTTTATTATATAATTATAGTTAATATAAATATATTTTATATACAAAATCTTTACTGGTTATAATATAGTAATAATAAGGATAATGATGATTTTAATAAGAGTGGTAGTTTTAATATCTATGAGAATTTTTAATAATAATGATACTTTACATAAATATGATAATGAAATGATATTACTAATAAAATGGATTAATAATAATAATAATACTATATGTGATAATTTTTATATAAAGTACTCCGTAATAGTTTTGATAAAAGTGATAATTTTTATAAAATGATACTACTAATAATATTCTTGATTATAATACTATTACTAATGCTAATAATAATAATAATACTAATAATAATAATAATACTAATAATAATAATAGACTTAAAACTATGTTAATATTAATAATAATACTAATACTAATACTAGTAATAATAATAATAAATATAAGAATCGTAATTCTTAATGGCGATATTAGTAACAACAATAATAATAATACTATTAATTAAATTAATGATAATAATAATCATACTTTTAGATATTAGGAATTAATAACAATTATCATAATAATAATAACAATAATTAGTAATAATAATAATAATAATATTCATAATTGTAATTGTAATTTTAATCATAATAATAATAATAAGTGTTAACTAATAATACTAATAATTATAATACTAATAATAATAATAATCAAAATAATGATAATAATAATAACAATGATAGTAATAATTATAACAATGATAATAATAACAACAACAACAACAACAACAATAATAATAATAATAATAATAATAATAATAATAATAATAATAATAATAATAATAATAATAATAATAATAATAATAATAATAATAATAATATGATAATAAAACTACCTTTAAACCAAGCTTTAAAAAAATAACGTCGGTGTCCGGAATCGAACCCTTGACCTCTCGCTAAACCAATCCCACAACAAACCATCTGCTCCAATTCGTTTATCTGTTTCAAAACTTACCCTAAATATTTATACACTGTATATCTATCTTTTTGTGTTCTTCATCATCATACAGCACGACCATGGTTCAAGACCAAATAGTAACGATTTTCATGATTAGTTTTAGGATTTGAAATATATATAGAAACATTTAGAAACTGAATTAAATTATTTAAAACAGAAAAAAATAAAAGAAAAGAAGCTGTAGCAGGTTCTGAAGAACACGACCCAACTCGAAATCAATTTAAAAATTCTATAAAGTTTTAGACCATGATTATAACATGAAAGATGTTTAAAATCCCTCCTAGAAACTATAGGAATCGTTAATTTCAACAGAAACTTTAAAACAGATTCGAATTTTGCGATGAACACAGAGTTGACTTTTTTTGAAAAATAAGTTTGACTCGAAAATTCGAACTTGATAAGAAAAATTGGATCTTGAAACTTTCCAGATAGTTTATTTGGAATGTTTCTAACATAACTGCATTTATACAATTTAAAATTTCATTCGAATTCAAAGAATTTGAAGAAAAAAACAAGAACAGAGACCGTGAGCTGTGTTCTTCAATTTAAGTTTTGATTTTTGTTATTTTCGCTTGAATTGTATTAGTAGAGTATTATATAGAGGTTAACAGATATATTTACAACTGGTTAACTCAATTACACTTGTATTATAGCTTGATTTGCTCGAAAAGAAAAATATTCTGTTAGAATATAAAATAAAATCGACTATACAGAATTTTCTTTGTTCATGATAATTGGATTCTTAATTGTACGATTCAAGGGACAGAAAACAAATTGCTTAAAGTTTGAAAACGATTGGAACAGAATACGTATTTACCTGTATTTGAAAGGACCCGTTCATATACATTATAAACGATTCACTATAGTTGATTTCATTGCGAGGTACTTGACCTCTATATGATACATTTTACAAACATTGCATTCGTTTTTAAAAGACAAACTTTCTTTTCATCGAAAGTTGACAGTATGCATACCATTTCATAATACATACAACTATAATTGACTTAATAATAATCTTGAAGAACTCAACGACTCGAATTCAACGTCTTTCGAAATATGCCATGAATGACTCCAATTAATATCCTTAAAATGAGCTAAGGCACAACGGAAGATTTCTTTAATACCTGAGAATAAACATGCTATAAAGTGTCAACCAAAAGGTTGGTGAGTTCATTAGTTTATGGTAAACAATCATTTCCATAATCTTAATAGACAACAAGATTTCGTTTTCGTAATAATTCTACACTCGCAAGTGTATAAAAATCATTCATATGATGGACACCTGGTAATCGAACTAACAAGGATGCATATAGAATATCCCCCGCATACTCGCAAGTATGCTATATAACGGCAATCGCAATCACCTTTTTAAATCGAAGTACTAAAGCATTCCAAATTCCAGAATGTGGTTTGTTAGGCCCATAGATCTATCTTTGGGATTCGCGTCAATTAGGGGCCATTTCCCTAATTCTTAGGCTACCAGACTTGAAGGGGCGATATTCGATTTCGATAATCCAACCATATAATGTAGTTTCGATTACTTGTGTCTATTTCGTAAAATATTTATAAAAGCAGCGCATGTATTCTCAGTCCCAAAAATATATATTGCAAAAGCATTTAAAAAGGGAGCAAATGAAACTCACCCTACAATATTTTGTAGTAAAAATATTCATACGACGATACAGAACAATGCAGGTTTGGCCTCGTATTCACGAACCTATATCATTTGTACATTTATTAATACACATAATCGTATTCGAACAAATTTATATATTATTATTAGTGATATAATTTTTTTTTGTATTAATATCTTGTATATGTCAATTTATATATATTTTAAATAAATAACAATATTATTATAGTTAGGTTTTGTATTAAATATATTTTTCATATAACTAACTTTCGTTTGTGAAATTAATAATTATAATAATACTAGATTAAGGATATTAATAATAATGATAGTAATAATAGTAATGTAAATAAAAATGAAATTTTTTAATAAGGATAATAATTTAAATAATAAAATTATATGATAGTTTTAATAAACATTTTAAGAATCATACTAATGATTCTAATATAAAAGTTGTATTATTTTTACAATGAAAATATTAGTTTTGATTCTAATTTCAGACTTAATAATACCTAGTGCTAATATTTTGTAATAATAAATATAAATATGATAAAAATATTAATATTAATGATAATAATAATTTGCATTACGATAGTGATAATAATACTGATATTACTTATACATATAATCATATTCCAATGTTAGTACGATAATAATCATTTTGATAATAACAATAATTAATTATAATCATAGTAATAACATTAATAATAAGAATCATAATAATAACAATAACAATAATAATAATCATAATAATCATAATAATAATAAATATAATGATAATAATAATAATACTTGTAATATTTAGTGGTTTTACTTAGTAATAACAAAAATGATAATAATATTGATTATCTTATTAACTTTAACATAATAACAACACTAATTAACAATAATAATAATAACAACATTTTTAATAATAATATTAATAATAATAATGATAAAAATAATAATAATAATAATAATAATAATAATAATAATAATAATAATAATAATAATAATAATAATAATAATGATGATGATGATGATGATGATTAAGTGACTACCTCAAAAGAAGCCTTAAAAAGAAAAACTGCCTCGGACCGGACTCGAACCCGAGACCTCTCGCTCAACCATAATCACACTGAACCATTGAACCAAACTCGTTTTTCTGATTAATCTCCCCCCATTTAAATATAACCCATTTTAATTTTTTCCTTCTTCTCTTCCTCTTCACCATATCCAGATCGACCAGTGTTCAATTATAACTAGGACCACCTCTACAAATTTTAGTTTGATACTTGAAACTAAATTAGAAACAATTAGTAGTTGTTGCATTTGATTTAACGAAAAAAGAAAAAAAAATAACAGTACAGCAGCAGCTGTATGAACACGCGAAGAAAACCCAGGAATAAAAACACTGATTTTGAATTTAAAGCAGTTTTGGCTTACAATTATAACATGAAACAGGTTTTAAATTGTTTATGTAAGCTATATGATTCATCAATTGATCCTATAACACGAAAACGAATCCAAATTTTGATGAAAAACAATCGTTTGACTTTTAAAAATTAACTTTGACTCTCAAAATTCGAATTCAATATAGAGAATTGAAAATTCAAACCTTGCAGATAGTTAAAACACATCAATCCTAATACTTCTGCATTTCTATATTTTGAAGAATGGTTCGATTTGGAGTTTTGGCTTAAAGATGCCACGAACAGAGGAGGAAGAAGCTGTAACCCCATTTTTCTGTTTTTATCTCTTGAATTTTAATAAGTATCGAATTATAGAATGCAAGTTAGTCTAATACAGCTATTGTATCTCAATTATCACTTGTTTGTTAGTTAATTGGCTCGACACAGCTCATTCGTTAGTACAGAAATAAGAAAAGAAAAAATGTAAAAGGCGAATATGACTTCTCACAGACTTTTGGTTTAATTCCCACGATTATATCCTGATTTGTACTGGTTTCTTAATTAACTACAGATGATAATGATGTGAAACTGTATCCTAATTTTCTGTATTTGATTTGTATAGATATACGGATTATACTCATATTTATATATAAATATATTTAACTGTATACTATATATATCCATTTTTATTTATATATCCATTTTATTTTTGTATATTAAATCTGTATATGCGTATCAGTATATATATTTCAGCATTTATACATCTGTATTTATATATTTATTTGTATTCCTTTTATATTTATATATTTACATTTATAGATTATAGTTAATCTTTTAATAAATGGAATAATAATAATACCCTTAATATTTTAACTAATAATAATACAAGTATAAAAATAATATTATTACTAATGATAATTATAATAGTTACTATAAAATGTATAACAATAATAAAAATACTAATGCTAATTTTAATAATTCTGATATTTTTAACTTTTGTTTTGATAAACATACCTTACAATTATCAAAATTTTAATTATAATGATAATAATAATAATAAGATTAATAATACTAATATTGATATTAATATTAATAAAAATTATTGAAAGTAACTATAACAATTACACTTAATTATATTTTTACCCATTAATCAAACTTAATATTACATTTTATTATTTATGACATACATATAATAACATATATATAACATTTAATATTTATATATATTACCATATACATATAACATTACCTATGTATAGAAATCATATATATTTTATTATTTTACATATTCCATTTAAATGGTTAAATTGTTCCCTATTATTTCAAATTATTATGTATACTTATATTTATATTTATATATATATTTATATATCTATATATCTATTTACATGTTTATTCACACGCAATTATTCGTGAATCGTCTGGAGTGGTCAAAGGTCAAATGTATATATGAGCACAGTTCAAAGTTTTTGAGACTCAAACATTACAGACTTTGCTTATCGTATTGAAATCATATAAAGATTAAGTTTAAATTTGATCGGAAATTTTCGGGTCGTCACAGTACCTACCCGTTAAAGAAATTTCATCCCGAAATTTGATCGAAGTTATCATAGCTAACAATAAAAATGTTTTTATGATGAATATGAGTTGATGAATAGAGTTTTATCACCATTGAGTAATATGGATAAAACAATTCGATTACGCGAAGAGTATAAATGAAGCTTTCACAAAAGAGTGAAATGAGAAAATAATGTTTCGTCATATCCTTTGACGTAGATATGTTTGATTTCCGGAGTTCAAGGGATTTGGAGAAAATCTTCGAAATCTAAAAGATTTGATTCTTTGGCGAGTAAGGAAATTAAGATCTCTATAATTAAATACAGTGATCTGCCTCGATTACTCTGTCTGATATTTCCTTTATAAATTAAAATCTTCCTTTCCATTATTCTCACCATTCCTATACTTTCTTTCTTAGTTCATACATCCAAAAGATTGTGAAAATACTTAATCCAGTTCTAATCCTTGATATTTTCCTAATTATTATTTCTGTCATCCTTCTTTTCAATCTTCCACCAGAAAAATCTGTTTACTTTTAATATAACATTGGGGTGATACTATTCTTAATTATGCCGTGTCTTTATATTGCTATTCCTATTAATATCCACGGTTTGTAACTTCCGTGTTGTTATTGGGCTTTATATTTTCTCTTATATTTTGGAGCTCTTTGCTTTTTTTTTATTCTCTTCTCGACCTCTAGTAAAGCGAGTAATGGTCCAGAATTCGTAAGTATGGAGTTTTGAATGAACTTAATGTTCTAAACAAGAAGGAACGTAATCGCACGATTTGATTTGTCAAATTACCAGAATATCCGGGAAAGATAGAACTATCAAGTAATTATGTTCTTGATATGTTAAGAGGTTAAATAGAATGTAAGAGTCGTGTAACATGACACATGATGACGTTATGTTCTGTGAATCATCACGTTTCAGTAGAAACGCAGCATGACTTACTATAATATAATCACATTGATCAAATGTCATTATATTATACTAACTCATGCATCAATTTCCAACACTACTTCAAAATCATTCATAATTCAAACTCGAATTTTAAAGAAATTTTGAAACTAAAGTAGTTTCCTTTGTGATTTAATATAGATAGCACGAAGAGATAAATAATTTTGGACGAGAATATTTATGAAAATATCTTCAGAAATATCGAAGATATTTATGATGATATTTTGGAATTTCTAAGTTCGATGGTTAATGAAGAATGGTTTTTCGCAAGATTTTAACATGAGTTCGGAGCAAGATATTCGTTGAAGGTTTCATCGGATCCAGAATTACCTGATTTCTTTGAATATATGGTATGGTCCTTGTATTTGGCCTTGGTCTCCTTCATGGTTTGCTCAATCTGTTTTTCAGTACCAAATTTTCTATCGAGCGTTCCTAACACTCCCTTCTTTATCATCAAACTTTTGGCCATTTAGACCATCTACAATTTTTCTGTTTCCTCTGCATTTAATGCTACGATATCTGAATCATCGGTTATCAATCCGAGGTGGTTTTAGGAGAATTGTATTTTTAGAGGATTAAACGCTGATAGTAATATGGTGAAATATAAAAGGTTCTCAGGTAACAATAAAAGAGCACGCATATATATCAAGGTTATAATAAGATTGTTTCGGACGAAAAGTCGAAGTTGACTTGCTGGAGCTGTGACAAAATTTGCTACTTTGAAAGGGATTACCAAATTATTTTGGGTAATAATAATACTTACAGGATCAGGTACGGATTCGTGTAAAACTTTTACTTCGATTTCGAGAGTTTTACAGGCGCATAACTATATACATAGATCTTTCCTTCCGTAGATGAAGTGTGGTTGGTTCATCCTCTCGATTGAGGTGTTTTCAAGAATTACGAAAGGTTTGAACGCAGATTGTAATCGTCAAGATACAAATGAGGTTTAAGATGAAATCAAGTGGCAAACTTGAAGAAATGTTTAGTTTCATATGTTATAATCAATATTTTAATTCATTTTAATTGTCCAATGTTATTAGTCCACGGTCGATAGTCCACAGTTAACAGTCCAATAATTCATATATAGTTAAATATATAATATTCGAATTAATTAATACGTATCGTGACCCGTGTACATGTCTCAGACTCGATCACAACTCAAAATATATATATTATTATAGAATCAACCTCAACCCTTTATAGCTAACTCGATTATTACTGCATATAGAGTGTCTATGGTTATTCCAAATAATATATATAGATGCGTCGATATGATATGTCAAAACCTTGTATATGTGTCCCGATATTTAAAATGTGTAAATAACAGTATTTAAATGACGATAAATAAAGTGTGTAAAATAAATAACAGAAATTAAATGACAATAAATAAAATTGCGAGAATTAAATTGCGATAAAATAAATTGCGATAATTAAAATGTAATAAGGAATTAACAGTTAGCTAGGAACAGTTAGCTAGGATTTTGTTAGCGTGGATTCTTAACAAAATTTCTCATAGTTAATTTTTTTGTTTCTAACAAATTTTATTTTTGTCCAATGTTTTCTTCATTATGCCACTTGTTGGATTCTGATAAGTCAAAATCCAAATATGAAATTGAATGAAAATGGTTATTCTGTGGTGAACGGTTGCGTATATCGGTGGATGTAAGTAAGATGGTAAATGACTGTCGAATCAGATTGCAAGAATGTACAGTGTAACTTATTAATGTGAAACTAAATATTCCTCGGGTATTACCTACCCGTTAAAATATTTTCACCATTAACAGTTTGTACGAAAAAAAATTTAATTACAATCTTTATGAAAATATACTTACATATATATTTTCTTCAGATGTTATCATGGATTTAATGAGTCAATTGTGATATTAATCTCATTTGCTTTCCGGTTTGAGCTAGAATAAATAATCACTAAGACTTTAGAGATTACATAATCGCCATGAAGAACGAAGATAATTGATGTAGAACGATACGTAGAACGATGATTATACTCGAGGTACAGAATGAGATGTTGAGGCATGTGATGTTGAAACTTAGGTTGTTGGTGGTACTGGTGTTGATGTTGGTGGTACTATTAGTGCTGATGATGTTGCTGAAGCTGGTAAGTTTTGCACCATATTCTTCAAAGTTGTTTCTCGGGTGCGAAGCTCGTTGACTTCTTCTATTATTCCAGGATGATTGTCGGTCAAAATGAGCGGATGAATAAGGTTTAGAATTTTAGATAGAATATAATCGTGGCGAGATATTCAAAAAATGAGGGTGAAAATGGTGTTTCGGACTGGTTCGCCGGTAAGTGCTTCAGGTTCTTCGCCAAGAGGTGAATTCGGTTGGTGGAAATGATCGCCTTCTCCTCGTCTCCATTGATTAAGTCGACTACGAACTCATCAGATGAATTGGGAATGGCTGATTGGTTGATTCATTCCGGTCACACTGCTTTCGGAGCTCAAGTGAAACTCTATATTAGAATCAGAGGGACTTGAACTAATAACGAATTCCATTTCGTACGATTGAATAAAAGATTTTTCGATATGAAATGATTTTCCGGCTATCGTGGGGTATTCTAATTATATAGAATATCTATATATATATAGAACAAAAGATTTCGTAGATTACGGAGAAATTTACGGAATATATCAGGCAAAGTTTACAGTAACAGATACGCTAAGATATGAATTAGCAGATATGCTAAGATATGAATTTTGTCTATACACTATTCATGCAATCAATGCAGTAAGATGTTTCTAGACTAAGAATGATAAGCAGGTAATTTTCGAAACAAAATGATAAGCAAAACTTTTGACATGCAGACACGGTCGAAGTCCAGACCCACTAATGCATCTAAACAACTATCAGTTAGACACACTAATGCAAGACCTGGTTCGCTAAGACCACCGCTCTGACACCAACTGAAAGGACCCGTTCATATACATTATAAACGATTCACAATAGTTGATTTCATTGCGAGGTACTTGACCTCTATATGATACATTTTACAAACATTGCATTCATTTTTAAAAGACAAACTTTATTTTCATCGAAAGTTGACAGTATGCATACCATTTCATAATACATACAACTATAATTGACTTAATAATAATCTTGATGAACTCAACGACTCGAATGCAACGTCTTTCAAAATATGACATGAATGACTCCAATTAATATCCTTAAAATGAGCTAATGCACAGCGGAAGATTTCTTTAATACCTGAGAATAAACATGCTATAAAGTGTCAACCAAAAGGTTGGCGAGTTCATTAGTTTATCGTAAACAATCATTTCCATAATCTTAATAGACCACAAGATTTCATTTTCGTAATAATAATCTACACTCGCAAGTGTATAAAAATCATTCATATGATGGACACCTGGTAACCGAACTAACAAGGATGCATATAGAATATCCCCCGCATACTCGCAAGTATGCTATATAACGGCAATCGCAATCACCTTTTTAAATTGAAGTACTAAAGCATTCCAAATTCCAGAATGGGGTTTGTTTGGCCCATAGATCTATCTTTATGATTCGCGTCAATTAGGGGTCATTTTCCTAATTCTTAGGTTACCAGACTTGAAGGGGCGATATTCGATTTCGATAATCTAACAATATAATGTAGTTTCGATTACTTGTGTCTATTTCGTAAAACATTTATAAAACCCGCGCATGTATTCTCAGTTCCAAAAATATATATTGCAAAAGCATTTAAAAAGGGAGCAAATGAAACTCACCCTACAATATTTTGTAGTAAAAATATTCATACGACGTTACAGAACAATGCAGGTTTGGCCTCGGATTCACGAACCTATATCATTTGTATATTTATTAATACACATAATCGTATTCGAACAAATTTATATATTATTATTAGTGATATAATTTTTGTTTGTATTAATATCTTGTATATGTCAATTTATATATATTTTAAATAAATAACAATATTATTATAGTTAGGTTTTGTATTAAATAAATTTTTCATATAACTAAATTTCGTTTGTGATTAATAATTATAATAATACTAGATTAAGGATATTAATAATAATGATAGTAATAATAGTAATGTAAATAAAAATGAAATTTTTTAATAAGGATAATAATTTAAATAATAAAATTATATGATAGTTTTAATAAACATTTTAAGAATCATACTAATGATTCTAATATAAAATTTGTATTATTTTTACAATGAAAATATTAGTTTTGATTCTAATTTCAGACTTAATAATACCTAGTGCTAATATTTTGTAATAATAAATATAAATATGATAAAAATATTAATATTAATGATAATAATAATTTCCATTACGATAGTGATAATAATACTAATATTACTTATACATATAATCATATTCCAATGTTAGTACGATAATAATGATTTTGATAATAACAATAATTAATTATAATCATAGTAATAACATTAATAATAAGAATCATAATAATAATAATAATAATAATAAATATAATGATAATAATAATACTTGTAATATTAGTGGTTTTACTTAATAATAACAAAAATGATAATAATATTGATTATCTTATTAACTTTAACATAATAACAACACTAATTAACAATAATAATAACAACATTTTTAATAATAATATTAATAATAATAATGATAATAATAATAATAATAATAATAATAATAATAATAATAATAATAATAATAATAATAATAATAATAATAATAATAATAATAATAATAATAATAATAATAATAATAATAATAATAATAATGATTAAGTGACTACCTCAAAAGAAGCCTTAAAAAGAAAAACTGTCGCGAACCGGACTCGAACCCGAGACCTCTCGCTCAACCACAATCACACTGAACCATTGAACCAAACTCGTTATTCTGATTTAAACTCCCCCCATTTAAATATAACCCATTTTAATTTTTTCCTTCTTCTCTTCCTCTTCACCATATCCAGATCGACCAGTGTTCAATTATAACTAGGACCACCTCTACAAATTTTAGTTTGATACTTGAAACTAAATTAGAAACAATTAGTAGTTGTTGCATTTGATTTAATGAAAAAAGAAAAAAAAAAGAAATAACAGTACAGCAGCAGCTGTATGAACACGCGAAGAAAACCCATGAATAAAAACACTGATTTTGAATTTAAAGCAGTTTTGGCTTATGATTATAACATGAAATAGGGTTTAAATCGTTTATGTAAGCTATACGATTCATCAATTGATCCTATAACATGAAAACGAATCCAAATTTTGATGAAAAACAATCGTTTGACTTTTAAAAATTAACTTTGACTCTCAAAATTCGAATTCAATATAGAGAATTGAAAATTCAAACCTTGCAGATAGTTAAAACACATCAATCCTAATACTTCTACCTTTCCATATTTTGAAGAATGGTTCGATTTGGAGTTTTGGCTTAAAGATGCCACGAACAGGGGAGGAAGAAGCTGTAACCCCATTTTTCTGTTTTTATCTCTTGAATTTTAATAAGTATCGAATTATAGAATGAAAAGTAGTCTAATACATCTATTGTATCTCAATTATCACTTGTTTGTTAGTTAATTGGCTCGACACAGCTCATTCGTTAGTACAGAAATAAGAAAAGAAAAAATGTAAAAGGCGAATATGACTTCTCACAGACTTTTGGTTTGATTCCCACAATTATATCCTGATTTGTACTAGTTTCTCAATTAACTACAGATGATAACGATGTGAAACTGTATCCTAATTTTCTGTATTTGATTTGTATAGATATACGGATTATACTCATATTTATATATAAATATATTTAACTGTATACCATATATATCCATTTTTATTTATATATCCACTTTATATTTATATATTAAATCTGTATATGCGTATCAGTATATATATTTCAATATTTATACATCTGCATTTATATATTTATTTGTATTCCTTTTATATTTATATATTTATATTTATATATTATAGTTAATCTTTTAATAAATGGAATAATAATAATACCCTTAATATTTTAACTAATAATAATACAAGTATAAAAATATTATTATTACTAATGATAATTATAATACTTACTATAAAATGTATAACAATAATAATAATACTAATACTAATTTTAATAATACTTATATTTTTAACTTTTGTTTTGATAAACATACCTTACAATTATCAGAATTTTAATTATAGAGATAATAATAATAATAAGATTAATAATACTAATATTGATATTAATATTAATAAAAATTATTGAAAGTAACTATAACAATTACACTTAATTATATTTTTACCCATTAATCAAACTTAATATTACATTTTATTATTTATGACATACATATTATAACATATATATAACATTTAATATTTATATATATTACCATATACATATAACATTAACTATGTATAGAAATCATATATATTTTATTACTTTACATATTCCATTTAAATGGTTAAATTGTTTCCTATTATTTTAAATTATTATGTATACTTATATATATATATATATATATATATATATATATATATATATATATATATATCTATTTACATGTTTATTCACACGCAATTGTTCGTGAATCGTCTAGAGTGGTCAAAGGTCAAATGTATATATGAGCACAGTTCAAAGTTTTTGAGACTCAAACATTACAGACTTTGCTTATCGTGTTGAAATCATATAAAGATTAAGTTTAAATTTGATCGGAAATTTTCGGGTCGTCACAGTATTTATGTATATGTATATAGTGTATATATATATATATATATATATATATATATATATATATATATATATATATATATATATATATATATGTCTGTATTATGTATATATGTATACTCTGTATATATCCCCGTATTTTATATCTATATATCTGTTTATCTGAAATTTATATATCAATATATATGTATTTTACATATTAAGGAAACATAATATTATAAATAACACAAACATTAATATTAATTTTAATAACAAAACTAGTAATATTTATAATAAAGATGATATTAACATCATAATAATACTTGTAAGAATAATGAAATTAACAATTTTAAATAATATAATAATTTAGTAATCAGATTAATAATAATACCTTCAATAATCCTAATAATAATTAAACTTATAATTTTACTAATAACAATGATACTAACAATAATGTATTAACTATATTTTACTTATAATTTAAATTTAATATGTTAATATTACAGTTTATTAATTTACATCCTAATATGTATTATATAATATTATATATTGAATATCTATTGTTCATAAATTTTATAAATACTACAATATATTAGTTATTAATAGATATATATATATATATATATATATATATATATATATATATATAAGTAAATATATATATTTAGTTGTTTACAAGCAATTGTTCGTGAATCGTCGAGCACAGTCAAAGGGTAATTGGTTACATAATATAGTTCAAACATTTTGAGTCTCGATTTAATAGACTTTGCTTATCGTGTCAGAATCTTATAAAGATATAGTTTAAATTTGGTTGGAAATTTTCGGGTCGTCACAGTACCTACCCGTTAAAGAAATTTTGTCCCGAAATTTGATTGGGATGGTCATGGCTGACAATAAGTATGTATTCATGACTCATATGAGTTAAAAATTAGAGTTTTATCATCATCGAGTAATATAGATAAAACAATTTCGATTTTGTGAAGAGTACGAGTGAAGTTATCACAAAAGAGTGAATTGAGTAAGCGTAGATTTGTCATATCTTTTGATGTGGATATAATTGATTTCCGGAGTTCAAGAGATTTAGAGAAAATCTTCGTAATAAGATTTGTTTCTCCGATAATTGAGGGAATTAGGATCCACTTTTGATAAAATGCAGTAATCTGTTTTGATTGTCCTGTCGGATATTTTACTATATATCCACCCTCTTCGTTTCCTTATTCCCACAACTCACACCTTCTATTCTTTCTCCCTCAATTCATACTTTAAAATATTTGTCAATATGCTCGATCCCGTTCTGATCCTTGATATACTCCTAACTTTCATATATGTCATTCTTCTCTTTCATCTACCGCGCGACGGTAAAATTTACTTTTACTATTACCTTGGGGTTATAGTGTTTTTAATTTTCTCGTGTCTTTACGTTGCAATACGTATTGATATATACGGTTTGTAAATTTCTGGGTTGTTATTGGGCTTTATATCTTCCTTTACATTTCAAAGTCCCTGTTTCTGTCTTCTATAATCATTGTCATCCACAGTTAATGTTTTCTCCGATTTGCTGCGATTTATACTCCAATTTCTATTTCGAAGCTTCATTCTTTTGTTTTCTCTTCTTGCTATTAAGCACTGCTTGTAATGGTACAGAATTCGCAGATATGAATTTCGGAATGAACATAGTTAATGTTCTAAGAAGAAAATTATAATGGCACGATCTAGATTTGTCAAATTACCAGAATACCTCGTAAAAGACCGAATCATCAAGAAAAATATTTTCTTGTTATGTTTAGAGGTTAAGTAGAATACAACAGTTGTGTAACATGGCACATGATGACGTTATGATCTGTGAATCATCACTTTTCATTTAGAAACTAGGCATGACTTACTGTAATATAATCACGTTGATCAAGTGTCATTATATTATACTAACTCTTGCTTCAGTTCTCAACACTACTTCTAAAACATTCATACTTTAAACTCGAAGGTTTCAGAATTTAGAAACTAAAATAGTTTCTTTTATGATATAACATAGATAGCACGAAGAGGTAAATGATTTCGGATAACAATAGTTATGAAGATATCTTCAGAAACATCGAAGATATTTATAATGAAAGATACGATGATATCTTAGAATATCTAAGATCAGAGGATGATGAAGAATATTATCCGCAAGGGTTTTAGAGTAAGGAGTAAGGTATTCGTTAATGACTTCAGCAGATACTGAATCATTTGGATTCTTTGAAGGCAGGTTTAGTCTTTGTGATTTGTCCACAGCCTCCTTCATACTTTGCTCAATTCGTTTTCCAGTTCCAAACCTTCTCTTTTTCTGAGCTTTGCCAACACACTATTCTTTATCATCAAACTTTTTACTGTTAAGGTCGTTTATAGTTTTTGCTGCTTCATCAGTATTTCGAGAACTATTCCGCAGTTCGGGGTGTTTTTCAAAAACTTCACATTCGAAGTATGTAAGTCCATTATATGTACACATATAACTGTTGGCATAGACATGCTGCGAGATTTCAAAATACTGATTGCTAATTCCCGATGATTCGTATGACAATTCTCGTTACAAGATGCAGATGAATAAATGATGGGGTTTTGATAAATATAATGATTTTTCGAAAAAAATCAAAGATCAGTGGAGTTGTTGGTAAGTTTATTGCTAATGTGGTGGAACATAAACGGTTCCTCGGTAACGATGACGAAAGGGCAACGTATATATCGAGGTTATAATAAGATGTTTCAACTGAAAAGTCGAAGTTGACTTGCTGGATCTGTGACAAAACTGACTACTTTGGAGAGGAATTGAAAAGTTATTTTAGCTAATAAATGCCAAAGATTCTGATACAGATATGTTTTAAACTATGACTTTGGTTTCGAGAGTTTTTCAGGTACAAGACTGTGGGTAACATGTGGTTGGATCATCATTTCTATTGTTCATTATTTGAAGTGTCTTCAGGAATTTTGAAGGGTTTAAACACAGATTGTAATCGTTAATATACATATAATGTTCTAGGATTTTGAATGATACAAATATTTTCTGGGTTCTATGAATAGAAATGATGTTTTAGCACAGTTTTGAAGTCAAAGTATAGCTTTGAAAGATGTAAGAGTCTAAGAGTGATGTCTTCTGTTAAATCTTGACTTGGATTTTGATTTGTCAAAATCAGAATACGAAATCAAAATTGGATGAGAATGGTTGTTTTGATTTCTATAAAAGAATGTATATTGTTGTGAAAGTAGTGAGTATAGTTGGTGATTGCTGAATTAGATTCGAAGAATGTAACATATTAATTGTGAATTTATATATCTCTCTGGTATTACCTACCTGTTAAAAAAAATTTCACAATTAATATTTTGTACAAAAGAATTTTATTACAGTCTTTACGAAAATATATATGTGTATATTTTCTTCAGATGTAACATAGATTTAATGAGTTAATATTAAATTAAACTCATTTGATTTATGGTTGAAACTAGAATTGAATAATCCCTAAAAACTTTAGAAATTACATAACTTTTACGGAGTATTTCTTCAATGAGATTGAAATTATGAATCAATACTTCGTTATTCATTTTCATTGATATTTACTCGGTGAATGATGTTGGTGTAGGATGCGGATGTTGTTGTTGGTGGTGGTAATGGTACTGTTGGTGTTGCTGTCGGTGGTACTGTTGATGTCGGTGGTACTGTTGATGCCGGTGATGCTACTGATGTTCGTGGTGTTTAGGCTTGCGATGTAAATGTTGTTGGTGGTACTGGTGTTGTTGATGGTGCTTGTAATCTTCGCACTATATCCTCCAAAGTCACTACCCGAGCGCGAAGCTCATTGACTTCTTCTAGTACACCAGGATGATCGGTGGTTAGGATGGGAGCGGGTGAATAAGGTCTAGAATTTGAGATAATATATAATCGTAACGAGACACTCTGGAAATGAGAGAGAAAATGGTGTCTCGGACAGGTTCGCCGGTAAGTGCTTTAGGTTCTTCGCCAAGAGGGCAATGTGGTGGATGGAAAGGATCGCCTTCTTCTTGTCTCTAATGATTAAGGAGGCTACGAACCCATCCCCAATTCATCCAGAATAGATGATGGCTGATTGGTTGGTCCATTCCGGTCACATTGCTTTCGGAGCTTGAGTGAGACTCCATATCGGAATTCGAGGGACTTGAACTAGTGGAGAGTTCCATTTCGTACGATTGAATGAAAGATTTTACGATATGAAATGATTCCTGGCTATCGGATGATGTTCATAATTACACAGAATATCTATATATATAGAGCAAAAGATTTCGTAGATTACGGAGGAATTTACAGAATATGTCAGGCAAAGTTTACAGTAACAGATACCCTAAGATATGAATTAGCATATACGCTAAGATATGAATTTTGTCTATATACTATTCATGCAATCAATGCAGTAAGACATGTCTAGACTAAGAATGATAAACAGGTAATTTCCGATAAGAAATGATAAGCAAAAATTTTTGACATGCAACTAAGGTCGAAGTCCAGACTCACTAATGCATCCTAACAACTATCAGTTAGACACACTAATGCAGATCTGGTTCACTAAGACCACCGCTTTGATACCACATGAAGCGACCTGTCCTAATCCATAAGGACGAATACAATAACATATGGTTACATTGTGAGGTATTTGACCTCTATATGATACATTTTTACAAATATTGCATTCGTTTTAAAAGACAAACTTTCATTTCATCGAAAGTTGACAGGCATACATACCATTTCATAATATCCAAACTATAAATGACCTAATATTTCATTTACTTAATAATAATCTTTATTGAACTCAACAATCTTGAATGCAACGTCTTTTGAAATATGCCATGAATGACTCCAAGTAATATCTTTAAAATGAGTAAATGCACAGCGGAAGATTTCTTTCAATCCTGAGAATAAACTTGCTTTCAAGTGTCAACCAAAAGGTTGGTGAGTTCATTATTTTATCGTAATCAATCATTTCCATAATTTTAATAGACCACAAGATTTCCTTTATTTAATAATCATACACTCGCAAGTGTTTAAAAATCATTCATATGGCTTGAACACCTGGTAACCGACATTAACATCATGCATATATAATATCCCCAAAATAGAAATCTATCTGTATAATATAAACTCGAAGTACTAAAGCATACCATTTTTCAGTATGGGGGGTGTTAGTGCCCGTAGATCTACCTTTAGGATTCGCGTCAATTAGGGTGTCTGTTCTCTAATTCTTAGGCTACCAAGCTAAAAGGGTGATATTCGATTCGATAATCTAACCATAGAATGTAATTTTCGAGTACTTGTGTCTATTTCATGAAACATTTATAAAACAGCGCATGTATTCTCAGTCCCAAAAATATATATTGCAAAAGCATTTAAAAAGGGAGTAATGAAACTCACAGTACAATATTTTGTAGTAAAAATATTCA